>NW_004524627.1:14354184-14395341 GCF_000260255.1 Octodon degus
TTGCCTGGCAAGCGCAGGGTCCTGAGTTCAATTCCTGGTACCTCAAAAAAAAAAAAAAAAACAGTGGCCATAATTTGTTTTCTTTTCTTTGCTTTTGCTTTTGCTTTTGCTTTTTTTGTACTGGGGATCAAACTCAGGACCTTGCACTTGCCAGGCAGGACCTTATGATGCTGAGCTCTCTCCCTGGCCCCAGTTTGTTTTTTTTCTTATTATAACATTAGAGGTAAGGAGAAATAGAATTATACTGGTGTAAGGTTCTTATTCTGTATGTGAAGTGTTATTTCAGTTAAGGAAGCAATTTAAAGACATACTGTTAACATTAAAATAACTATTAAAGGGCTGGGGAGAGGGCTCAGTGGAATAAGCGCTTTCCTGGCAGGTGTAAGGGCCTGAGTTCAATCCCCGGTTCTGCCAAAAAACCTCAAAACATAATAAAAAATAATAATAAATATTAAAATATCAAAATGTTACAGTTAGTAAGCCAACTAAGAAGCCAAAATAAAAAATCATAAAATAATTCACATCATTAAAAAAGAGAAGAGAGAAGAAGAATAGATGGAAAATGGAAGACAAATAGCAGGATGATAGATTTCAATTTAACAGTGCCAGTAACTGTTGGTTAATGGTCTAAAGCGAAATGAGAGGCAGAGGCTGTTGGACTGAAGGAACAAATCAAGACGTAAATGTACCCTGCTCACAAGAAGCTTATTTTAAAGATGAGGGTACAGTAGGTTATAAGTAAAAAGATGATAGGAGATATGTTATTAGAACACTAATCAAAAGAAAGCTTGAGGGCTGGGGAGATAGCTCAGCAGTCTACGAGCCTGCCTGGCAAGTGCAAGGACCCGGGTTCAGTCCCTGGTACTGCATGCCATGCTGGCCCCATGCATAGTCAGCCACTGAAATTGGCGTGGTGGTGCAGGCCTGCAATCCCAGTGCTAGGGAGGCTGAGACAGGAGGATCACTATGAGTTTGAGCTGTGAGAACCTGTAACAAATAAATGACTAATTTTTTTTCAAAAAAATTTAAATGAAAGCTTGAGTAGATTTATTAACATCAAAGTAGATTTAAAGGAAAGAGCCTGAGCAAGGATAAGTAAGGGTCATTTCCCAATGGTAAAGGCAGAATACTGGTGCTGGAAAAGAAGCAAGAGCTGCAGGTACAACGGTGATCTCACGTTCTACCTTAGAAAAAACCAGAGCAAGCAAATACATGACACCTAATCTAAGAAAAAAGGAAAGATTCTAGCAGGAGTTTATGAAATAGAAGACAGAAAATACAGAGAAGTGAACGAGACTCACAGCTCATTTTGGAAGTTTTGTGGGTTTTGTTTTTGGTTTTTTTTAAAGTTTAATAAAAGTAGTAAACCTTGAGCCAGACTTACCTGGGAAAAAAAGATGCCTATTGCTACAGTCAGGAATAAGCCAAATGACATAGATGCTAGATATATTTAAAGGACCGTAAGGAATATTATGAACACGTGCATGCTAATATGACAAAATGATCAACTCTTACAGAGCACAGTCTTTCTGACTGGTCACTCAAGAAGAAACAGATCCTCCTCACAGATGTGTGCTTACTAATGAAGTTGAAACCTTACCATACGGAAAGGTTCAGGCCCAGGAAGCTTTCTGGTAAATCTTATGGAACCTTCAAAAGAAACAGTACTAACTCTAGACGTGCTCTTTTAGAGACTGAATAAAGGACTTCCCAACTCGTTCTTTGAAATCAGCATTTCTTGATATTGTACTAATATTATAAAGAAATCGGGGCGGGGGAGATGGCTCAGTAGAATAAGTGCTTCCCTGGCAAGCACAAGGATCTGAGTTCAATCCCTGGTTCCGCAAAAAAAAAAAAAAAAAAAAAAAAATTCGAAAAAGTATATGCTGCCATTCCTCATGAAAATAAATGTACAAATCCAAACAAACTTTCAGTAAATCAAGTCTAGCAGTATATTAAAAAGATAATACATTATGATTGCATGATGTTCATCCCAGAAATGCAGCATTGGATTAACATTCAAAAACTAGTGATAGGGGCTGGTGAGATGACTCAGTGGTCTAAAGCACCTACTTAGAACAAGCATAGCAAAGCACAGGGACCGCGGTTCAATTCCCCCAGCACCACATGCCAGCCAGCCCCGCCCCCTGGTGGGCTGAGCTGGCCACACACACACACATAAATAAATAAATGTAATTAAAAAAAAAACAACAAAAAAACTAGTGATAGATGAGAGATGGCTCAGTGGAATAAGCGCTTCCCTGGCAAGCGCAGAGGCCTCAGTTTGATCCCTGGTTCCACAAAAAAAACAAAACAAAACAAAAACTAGTGATAGTGATATGTGTGTACCCATGTTTGTAGCAACATAGTTTGTAATAGCTAGTCTTTGGAAATAACCTAAATACCCACCAGCTGAGGGATGGAGTACTGTTGAGCCAGAAAGAAAGATAAACTGAGATCATACTCATAACTGAAATAAACCAAACACACATGTGTGAACATCTCATTGTTTAATGTGAGAAGCTGAAAGAGTAAATAAGATTCACTTGTACAATATATATTGTAAAATGGGAAGAAATTTCAAAGGGAACAAGAAACTGGGATGGAGAATGGAAAAAAGGGAAAAGAAAGAAAGAGAAAGCAAGCAAGCAAGCTAGATATACTACTAACTTAGTTTATTGAAAAGAAAGGTTTGTGCTAATACTGTTTGGACAATTAAATGCTGATGTCTGTACTCTGAGTAACTAATATAAAGATAACAATATGCAATGTATTATCCATTATTACCCTCCTATTTTGTTTTGAAATTTATTTGAATTTTTTTGCTTTTCAACTTTTATTTTGTTTTATTTTTTCTCTTTAAAACAAAACAAATTAATTAGTGATGCCTTCTCAAGATAAATAAAAATGCTCTCCAGTGGTATTTGTATGCTGATATTTATAGCAGCATTTTTCTTTTTTTTTTTTTCCGGAACCAGGGATTGAACTCAGGCCCTTGCACCTGCCAGGCAAGCGCTTATTCTACTGAGCCATCTCCCCGACCCCCTATAGCAGCATTTTTCTTAGTACCCACAAGATAGGACCACCCTAAATGTCCTTTGACAGATGATAAGCAAAAAGAGGCACATGCATAGGATGGAATATTATTCTATCTGAAAAAAGAATGAAATTGAAATACATTGTACCATCTGGATTAACTTGAAGATTAAGTATGCCAGTCACAAAATAGCCCCTCACAGAAGGTTAAAGACTGAACCAGGATTCCATGTACCTGGGGTGTAGTCATGTTCACAGAAACAAAGTGGAATGGTGGCTGCCAAGGGCTGGGGGAAAAGGGAAAGTGGGAATTAGCCTTTAATGGGGTTGGTCAGAATTTGTGTTTGGGAAGCTGTGCTAATTCTAGAGCTGGATGGTGGTGGTTGTTACCTAACGGGGTGAATATTCTTAATGCTGTAGTATAGTAGTTTATACCTAAAAATAGTTAAAGTAAAAAAATAAAAATAAAAATAGTTAAAGTGTAAATCTTATATATATTTTATCACATTTAAATATTTTTATTTATTTTTATTTTTTTTTTCACATTTAAATATTTTTAAAAGAGATGGCATATATAAATTTTGCCTAGTTCAGTACCTCAATAAATACTAATTTTTCTCATAATATTAATTCTCTCATTCCATTCTAAATGTTTTTGGAAGCATTATTTCCTTAAAAATAAACCAGTGTTGACAGAAAATAGAGAAGCTGGAAGCTTCATGTGTTGATGATGGGATTATAAAATGGTAGGGCCACTTTGAAAAATGTTGATTTCTCAGAGTTAAACATAGTTCACTGGTGATGACGCATTTCTATTCCTGATAATACCCCTAAGGGAATTAAAAGTGTGTACTCATATAAAAGTTTTTCCACATTCTTAGTAACAAAGTTCAGAATAGCCAAAAATGTATTTATTTATTTGTCAATGAAAAAGGGAAGGAAGTTTTGATACAGGCTTCAGCATGGATTAATTTTGAAAACATGCTGAAGGAGAAACAGTCAGACTGCCAAGGCCACATATCTCATGATTGAATTTGTATAAAATGTAAAAAATAGGAGAATCCTTGGATGATGACCTAGAATGGAGAAGGGTGAATAGGGATATTGGCTGTTGTTTTGAGGTGATAGAAATTATCGGGTTAATAACATTCCTTAGCTGTTATGATCAAGTCTGCAATCTCTCAAGTATGTGGTGAAGGCTAAACAGAAAGCAAATGAAATATTTCAGGGCTCTAGGAAGATCACAGAATTCCACATTCTCTCTGGACCAAAATCAAAACCTTTGCTGGTTTGGCCTGTTTTTTTATTTAATTATCAGAAGAAATGAGTTGAATACTCAAGAAGCGTAGGGCCCCCACTCAAGGACTTTTCCAAGAAAGGTATTAAGTTAATCCACCCAGAAGTGAGATGAGGGTACAATCTTTATCTAGTTGAGGTTTCATCCAGGTGTCCTTGGCTGTGGCCCTGTCTTACCCTTTGAGGCATCACAGCTTTACCACCATTTCAGGCCTCAGTCAGAGGTGACTCACAGAGGTTCGCTTACTATGAGTCTGTTGCCCATCTCCAAAAAACAAGCAGCCTACGCCTTAGACAGACTCACAAGTAGACATGAAAAGCCAATTAATTTAAGTCTGCTCAGGGCTGCCTTGTGGTGGTCTCCATCAGAAAATTTCTGGAAATCAATGGTAATGATGATTGCAAAACATTATAAATACTTTAAGCCACTGAATTACATACTCTAAAACTATTATTGTGGTGAATTTTGCATTATGTGGATTTTATCTCAGAAAAAGAAATTAGTGATGCCAAAACCAAGATCTTATTAGAAAGGGAAGCTATAGACTAGTGTCTGTCAAAAGTGGACACAAAATCCTCAAAAAAATGCTAGCAAACCAAACCCAACAGTGTATAGATAGAATTATACAGCCTGACCAAATGAGACTTATTCCAGCTGCATAACATGTATAAACATTCAAAATTAACAGGCTCTGTCAGTCAGTTCTTGCTGGAGACACATTTAATGCAAGATATACAAATATATAAGAATTCCAAGGGCTGCCCACAGAGTCAGGTGTGGAAGACCAGCAGGTGTCTGTCTGCATAGGACATCCAAGGCCTGGAGCCCACTGTAGTGTCCCATGCGAGTCCCCCTGGGAGCCCAAGGCTCTGCAATGGAAGGCTGGAGTCTGCGCGGGAAGCCAGGAAGGATATCCAAGGTGCAGGTGAAGACTGGAGCTCTTCCCTGCATCCTGCGTCTCTCTTTTTTTTTTTTTTTTTTTTTTTTTTTTTTTTTCATTTCTGTTTTGTACTACTCTGAAGACAATCCTCCCCAGGGTGGGTCTTCCACACCCAGAACTATGCTGAGCCAAGGTAGTTGAGCATTTTTTACTCAAGGTGACACAATCAGTTAACTATTACAGAAGCTAAGAAAGAAGATTCATATATCAATGTAGAAAAAAGCATTTGATAAAATCCAATTTATAATAAAAGCCCAGCAAACTAAGAACGGAAAGAAACTTCTTGTTTGATTAAAAATGAGATCTACAAAGTACTGTATTTGAGTCAAGTGTGATGGTGCACACCTATAATAGCATTCAGAAGGCTGAGGCAGGACTGTCACCAGCCTGGGCTACATAGTGTGCTCAAGGCCAGCCTGAATCACAAAGCAAGACCCTGTCTTAAAAACAAACAAACAAACAAAAAAAAACAAAAAACAAAAAACTATATCGAACATCATACTTCATGGTGAGGGAAAAAAAGGTTCTCACCTAAGATCAGAACCAAGGAAGGCAGTGACTTCCCTCTCCTCACTTACATTCAGGAAGCCAGATATCAAACCCATGTTAAATGAATTTCTGAAGCTTAGTGATAAACATTATTTTTGAAGGTTTTTTTTTAGAGTAAAAGAATTCTGTCACTTTGGAAAGAGTTGTGCATTTTTCAGTATATTTGGGACTGTTCCCCCACGTGCGACAGTCACGGACAGCCTGGCAATGAGAAGGAGACTTCACAACAGAGGGCCTAGAGCTGTGATTCTGTGCTCGACACTCCTCCCTCTGACAGTCCAACTAGCCCCTTAGCATCTCCAGCCTCTCCTCCTCTGCCATATGAATGCCACTCTGAGGGCTAAACCTTCTTATCTTCTAGGGCTGCTGTCATCCCTGGGACTTAGAAAGTGACAGACTGAAGGCCAGAAGCCCCTTTAGGAAAGAATGAGATGCTAGGAACCACTTTCTATTTGAAATAGACTCAGGTGCCCTTGGACCGTTTAGAGGGTTCACTTCTGTTATGTGGCTGATGGCACTTGAACATGTATGACACACACATGAAAAGATGTTTGTCCAAAATGTCACATCTTTTAAACCCTACATTTTGATCATGATGAAAGCCAGCACCTTCAAAGGCATATTGTGGAGGAGTCATAATATTGTGTCCTTACCCCTTATATTCTCCATGCTTCAAATGTTAGATTTCAAATTGTGAGACATTTATTGAAATGTCTTATCCTATCAGTATTTGCTATGGTTCAGGCAATTCTTTGTGGCAGCTTGTATAAAAAGCCAGCTGGCTAGGGGCCGACCAGATAGCTCAACAGACTATTAAGTGCCTGCTTAGGCAAACACAGGGACCAGGATTCAATCCCTGGCATGCCATGCTGGCCCCACCCCCAGGGCCGCTGAGACAGTCACTGAGACTGGGCGTAGTGGCTCGCACCTGTAATCCCAGCACTTGGGAGGCTGAACACAGGCGGATCACCATGTGTCCAATCTGTATAGTGAGACCCTGTAGACCCTGTACTAAATACATTTTTAAAAAACAAAAAAACAGCTGGCTAAAGTCAGATTTGGTATAAAATCAGAAATCATCCACATTGCAGGGTCGTTCCAGTTGAGAGAGGGGTGCATTTGAGTGCCTGGGACTTGTTAGACACTCAGAAATTGCCAGTCAGTGCTGTTGTCAGTGTAACTGCGTTTAGCCCTCTATAATACCAGTGATACTGAACCTCCTGGAGTTGCCAGTGATAGTAAACAGCCGGCGGCGGTACGCGTGCCATTGGTTTACCACCACCACTCTATGCTAATTGTGCTTGGTGACCAAAATGGGTCCCCTGTGTCCTCACTGCCATCGTACCATACTCGTGAGTGTTCCTCTGCCCTACCTGACTGCTCCCCGAGTGGAAGGTGTCCGCCTGTTTTCATTCCAGTCAGCTGCGTTCAGTGACCACAGACCATATCCTCACTGCCTAGAATTATCTAAGAAGAAAAAAGCAAATATCCTCCTACGTGGTTTCCTTTGATAGAAACATGGAGGGCCCATAGCCAAGTTACTTCCCTTCACTCTGCCTTGCCTTGCCCACATGAAAATAGCAGGATAAGCGAGAGGGCATAGTCTTCTGGAACTCTTGAAATTGTGTGATGCAAGAACTCTTGTATATGAACAACTCTAGGAAATATGATTTTATTATGTAAATAATGACAAGGTATTATATGCTGTATACTTTGATATAAGGAATATTTTATTCTCTTTATCACTGTGTTCTAAGTGTTTGATTCTATTTATTTATTTATTTATTTGATACAATGTCTTGCTGCACAGTTCCAACTCACAGTGATCCACCTGTCTCAGCCTCTGTAGTGCTGGGATTACAGGTGTGCACCACCACACCTGGTTCCGGTGGCCAGCACGGCACACCCAGGGTTCCAAGACTGGCACAGCATGTGGTACTGGGGATCAAACTAGGAACCTTATGCTTGCCAAGCAGGGGCTTATGCCACTGAACTATCTGCCCAGCCCTAAGTATTTCATTTCTGACAACTGTCCCTCTAGAATTTTGTTAGGAGTTTATAAAATAGACGTCACCAAAAGAATAATATGCTGTTAGGGCTGGCCAAATAGCTCAGCAGATTAAAGTGCCTGCAAACAGGCTCACGGGTTTGATCCCACCCTGCTGTGCTGGCCCCACCCCTGGGGTGCGCTTAGATGGCAATTGAGACTGGGCGTGGTGGTGCGCACCTGTAATCCCAGCTCTTGGGAGGCTACAAACAGGCGGATCACTGCGAGTCTGATATAGTAGTGAGACCCTGAACACCCTGTAGACCCTTCCCTAAAATACAAAAAAAAAAAAAAAAAAAAAAGGAAGAAAGAAAGAAAGAAAGAAAAGAATAATATGCTCTTTACTTTTTTAGAAATATGTAAAAAACTGACCATAGAGACACTATATTGCTAATGTCATTCCCGATGTGTTTTGGGCCCCACTCAGTCTGGTACTCTCTAGTGCCCTCGAATGTTGAGGGAGGTGGCCCCAGCCCTGAGTAGGTGTTCTCTCAGGCAGTAGTTCTTGGAGTGGCATAAGGGGGAAGCACTGGGAAGAGATAGTTCATTACCAGAAAAAAGAAAGAGAACCATACTAGAAACTCAGGTACAGCAGTCTGCGTGGGCAAGACCTGCCACAATGAGAGCCAGTGTTCTTTTCCTGCCTCTAGCAGCCCACACTGTCATCCTTCCTGGGACAGAAGTCTGTCTAGGCCATACTTTCCAGCTGCTCGGAGGGTGCTCACTTCATGGATTGTCTTTTTGTCTCTTGGTTTTCAGCTCATCAGAGCAGAGTGACGATGATCCTGTTCATCCTGGAGCTGGAGTGGGTCCTGAGCACAGGACAGGACAAGCAGTTTGCCTGGCACTGCTCTGAGAGTGGGCAGCGTCTGGGAGGGTATCGCACCAGCGCCGTGGCCTCCGGCCTGCAGTATCCTTTGCTGGAGGAGTCAGTGGTGGAAACTTAGCTGATGACTTACTAATTCATGAGAATTTGGGGTATGTGCAACTTGAAATGTTTTTTATTATGTATGCTGACTTTCCCTGTGTGGTTAAGATGTTCAGAGAGTATTCTACTGCACAGGTCATCAAGGGTTTCTATGTAAACTGAGTAGAGCGAAATAACTGCACCTTCAATGATAGACCCTGCTGAGAAGCTTGTGGGTCTCCTGATCGTTAGAGAGAACATAGTCCGGGTTTGTGAGCCTCAGCTGTCAGAAAAGCCCTTGATTTGTAGTTTACAAATAAATAGTAAGGTTAAAACATTCCACTGGTACCTGGGGAAAGGACCAACAGATTACTGTTTACTTTTGAAAAAATTCTTGAGAAGTTACCATGCTAGGACCAGAGTGGATCAGCTGCTAACTGCCTGGTGATGTTCAGGCCTCGCATCAAGGGTCCCCAGCTGGTGAGTACCTGCTTTGTGGTTTGAGGATGAACATCATCTCACTTCCCTGTGCTCTGTGGGGTGTCCATTGTGACTCCAGCTTCATGACCTAATCATCTCCAGCAGCCCTTACCTCATAACACATCACTTTGGGAATTAGGTTTCAACATAATCCATCTTCCTTACCCCCACACACACAAGTGGTTGCTATAGGTGGTGATGGGTATGTTAGTTAATTTAATTGTGTTAATCACTCCACAGTCTATACAGATATTAAATCATCATGTCGTATATACACTCTTTGATTATATACAGTCTTTGTTAACTAATTTTTTTTTTCAAAAATAGTCTGTAACACCCTCATTTTTCAGTTGAGACAACTGAAGTCCAAAAATAGTACCTAATCTTCTTGGAGGTCACCTACCTAGGCAGCAAAATCCTCACCAGAAGCCAAGCTAGGGAGTAAGATTATAGCCGTCAGCTCCAAAAGTCTTCCTCGTTTTGTGACTATTTCTTTTGTCTATGCTATATTATTTTTCAAGTAGAAAGTTTTATTATTGCTATCAGAAGTATATGTGTGTGTGCCTCTAGACTTTTGTTCTCAGGCTAAATGATCACACCTCCCCCTTGCTGGGGAGATAGAGGAAACTGCACCCACCCTATAAAGCTGCCACTGCAGTTCCTGACCCCATCAGCTCTGACTTGCTCGCTCCAGTTTTGGCACCGCCATGCCAATCCTTGTTCCAGTGCTTACCCCTGGAAGCATGTCTCTGGATGGCATGTGCATCTCTTTGCTTTCAACAGAAGGTTTCAGCCAAAAACCCACGGGGCTTTTCCAAGGCGCTTTTCTGGGTGTTTCTTGATGGGTTGTTAGTAGACAAGCCAGTGCAGTATTATGGTTCCTCTGTAGAGCTAGCTTTTAATCATGTTCATCTGCTGGAGCCTCCACACACATACACCTCTACTCTTACTGGCCCCTGTACTCTTCCAGAGTTTTTTAACTGATGAAAGGAGGAAAAAGGTTTGATGGAGCAGTGGAAAATGTTCAGAATTATATCATTACCTCTGTTTACCTTCAAGGTGAACAGCAGTGTCAGAGTCCTCTACAGTAACCTAACTCTATTCCATCTCCATGTCATTCATCTAAGGGACAGAATAAATCAGATTGAAATCCGCCTTTTTCTCTTCTTCTAGGTTTCTTAGTAGAGAAATAAATATGAGTCAAAGTAACTGAGATTCAAGCAGAGATACAAAGAAAGATCACCCAGTTCACAATTAAAAAAGATATATTTCTGAATACCCTCAAATTATTTTGTTATCTGACTACAGAGTCCAAGCTAAGTGTTACATGACCCCTAACAATAATAAAAGGAGAGGAAAAGGGGAAAAAATGTCTCATATCTGAAGTCCCTCAATTCACAAAATGCTTTTACACACATCACCTTATTCACTATCAAAACAGGAAGATGTAGTAAAATGAAATCGCCTACTTTTCTATTTCATTATATAGTAACTGAGGCCCAGAGAGACTTAGCAAGGTTGAACGACTGGCTTGGAGCCACAAGGCACACCTGGCAGAAGTGGGATGAGAACTTCAGTACTATAATTCATAATCTTTCACCCAGTGCTCTGCACAACTAGATGGATGAAATAGATGGGTGGTTTTTCCCAAAGGTCCCATGACTGGTAGGTAATAGGAAACAGAAGTAAATGTTTTCAGTCCTTACTTCACTTGCTGTACTTTACAAAAGCAAATTCCTTATCTAGTCTCACTAGATAATGCCTTTTTAGTTATCCATGTTTTGATCCTATTTTTTTTGTTTCCACCAAAATAATACAAATACTCTTTAATTTTAGGATTTTTCTTCAAAATGAGTTATTGCCACAGTGTCATCATCGTGTATTGTGAGATGTCTTTCCACCAATGTAGTCACTTAGATTTATTTCTAGTCAGGTAAAGAGTTCTGCAAGGCTATTGAGATTATCTCAGTTTCTTCATATCATATTTAATGTCAGTCACTCAGGCCTTGGGGTTTTACTGTCATTTTATTTCAGCCCTCTTTTGAGTAGATTTTCTGGAATTTGTATTGTTAGAAGACACCATAATTTACTTGCACTTATTTTCTTTTTTCCACTTATGTATTTGGTACAAGGTCTCACTATGCAGCTCGGACTCATGGTGGTCCTCCTGTTTTCAGCCTCCCTAGGGCTGAGATTACAGGTGTGTGCCACCACACCCAGACTCAGTCGCTGGCTCAGTGTGCCCCAGAGGCGGAGCCAGTGCGGCATGCGGGACCTGGACGGAACTCTGGTCCCTGTACTTGCCAAAGCAGGCACTTAGTTGGCTGAGCTATCTTGCCAGCCCTCTTTGCAGTTTTTGAAAGACTGTTGAGTCCCAGATTGAATCTAGTTTTTTTATCTTTGTTCTTATAATCAATCAAGATAAGCTTAAGGTGATGTTTTTCTTATAAATTTTGTTATTAAACTACATATGTCTAATAACTTATTAGAAGAATAGTGTTATATTTTATTCTATAATTGTTTTAATATTTTATTATGAAAAATTTCAAAAAATGCATCAAATTAAGAAAGTACTATGATAGATGCTCATATACCCATGACCCACATCTATTGTTTCTTGTTAGAGTATTTTAAAGCAAAGTCCACAACTTAAGGCTGTCCTCCTTATATACCTCATTGCGCACCTCTAAAATATATAAATCATTTTTCAGTAACGATGCTATTATTACACCTGGAAATTAATAGTCACTGAGTATTGTTGAATACGCAATCTATTTTCAGATTTTGCTGTTGTTTTGCAAATGACTTCTTGCAGTGGATTTGTTTGAAACTGGTTGTAGAGGAGATCCATTCTACATATAGTTATACTTTGTTGCGCTTTACCTATTTATTCATTCCTGGATGGGTAGCCATTTTTGTTTCATCTTCAGTGCTTGTTTTTCTAAATATTAGTGCATAAACACACAAATACACACACAGAGAAACACACATAGTTCTGTTTCCCTCCCTTTATTACACAAAGGTAACACAGCCTATAAATTCTGAAGATTATTGGCTTCCCCATTACACACACTTAATCTGTCTTGGAAACAACTCCATGTTGATGTATGAAAATCTTCTTTTTGAGGTGCATATTATTCTATTGTGTTGGTGTAGCATGGTCAACTCAATAAGTCCCCTACTGATGGACTTGTGGTCTGTTTTCAACCTTAAGCTATTAAAGCAATGGAAAGTGAATAGCCCTGACCTGTGTTATCTCACAGTCTTCTGGTATTTCTCTGGAATCACTCTCTAGAAATAGGATTAGTAGATGTTATCAAACTAAAAATGCCCATTATAGATTCAGTACCTAGAGTTGTAATGGGAGCTGGTCATGTAGACAGCTTCCACTGGCATATACAAAATCCTAGACTCCCCAGAGGAAAGCAGGTATTCAGCGTAAGCCTTACTGTTTGTATACATAAAGCAAAGTAGGCATTTGCCATCAATGATGGGAACCCTCCAAAAATTCAGGTTCGTAGACACTAGGCCAGCTTTTTTTTTTGAGGGGGGTACTGGAAATCAAACTCGGGACCTTGTACTTGTGAGGCAGGTGCTTATGCCACTGAGCTATCTCCCTGGCCTACTAGGTCAGTTTTGTTAGCATCCTTGCCAAGGAGAGCAGTCAAGCTAGGGATGTTAAATTTGCCTATTTGCCTGCCTTCCTGCCTGCCTGCCTGTCCATCTTTCTTTCTGTCTGTCTGTCCATCTTTCTGCACAGCACCATTTTCATTTCTTCTTAAACTGTCCTTTTATAGTTGCAAATATGGCCTTTTTTCCACTAGATTAATGATAGCTGCAAAAAAAAATTATTTTCCATTTTGGATTTTGGCTTTGCATATAGTATTTGTTGTTTGTGGTTTTACTATAGCTTTTCCATTCCAAATTTGTTTTTTAAAAACCCTACTTCTCCAAAACTTACTCTTTTGGGCAGCCTGGTGAGATAGCTCAGCATCTAAAGTACCTGCTTAGGCAAGTTAGGCAGACTCAGGGGATCCAGTTCAATCCCCAGCACCACATGCTGCTCCAGCGGTGCCCTTGGAGCAGGCTGAGCTGGCCAATAAACAAACGAACTGTAAAACTTATGTGTTCTTCTTCTGCTGCTCATCGCCCTTCTCTCATTGTTGCTATTGTTCTGAGGATCAGACCCAGAGGTGCATGTGTTATTCAAGTGCTGTAATACTGAACTACCTGCATTTTCATTTCCTAGATGTGAATCTTTATATTATTTGGAATTTACCCAGGTGCAAAATATGAAATACACATCTCATTTTTTCCCAAGTAGCTGTCTAGTTTTTTTGTTTTGTTTTGTTTTTTGTTTTTTTGTTTTTTTGGTTTTTTTTTTTCAGAACCAGGGATTGAACTCTCAGGCCCTTGCTCTTGCCAGGGAAGCGCTTATTCCACTGAGCCATCTCCCCGGCCCCTAGCTGTCTAGTTTGTGCCAAATCACTTTTCGTTTCTATTCTTTTTTTTAAATGTTTTTGTTCCAGGTTCTCACTACACAGCTCAGACTTGTCATTATCCTCCTGTTTCAGCCTCCCCAGTGCTGGGATTATAGGCACGCACCACCATACCCGGTTTCAGTGGCCGGCATGGCATGCCCAGACTGCCATATGTGATACCAGAGATCAAACCTGAGTCCTTCAGCTTGTCAGGCAGGCACTTAGACCACTGAGCTATCTCCCCTGCCCACCAACATCACTTTTTAAACCCATCTTTCTTATTCATTTGAAGAGCTACTTTTGCAGACATGTGCTAGATTTCTCTGTGTTTTGCAGACTATTTCTGGATTTTATATTCTTTTCTTTTAGTCTATGTACTTATATCAGTACCATACTTTTACATAGAGAAGCTTTTTAACGTGTTTTATCATCTGATATAGTAACTTCCCTTACCATATGCCATGTTATTCTTTCAAATTATCCTTGGCCCTTGTTTATTCATTTTTCAATTTGATCTTTGCAGTGCACACACCAGACTTAAAAACACTGTCAGTACTTTATTGGGGTAATATTAAGTTGATAAATTAATGTACTAAGAAGAGATATCTTTGTCATATTGAGACTTAGTATCCAATAATGTGGTACGGCCTTCATTTTCATAAGTCTACCTTTGTATCTTTTAGCACTTATTTCAAGGTCTCTCGTGTGGGATTTGCACATTTGTTATGTGCATGCCGTCGTCTTTGCCATTGTAAATCCTCCTCTTCAGTTTTAAGAAACAAGCCTTAATGCTTACATGACAGATTTGATATTGAAACCCGGCATGTGTTTATTGGTGACCACTCAGGCCAAGTGACAATCCTCAAGCTGGAGCAGGAAAGCTGCACACTGGTCACAACGTTCAAAGGACACACAGGTAGGATCAAGCCAGTCATCAAGTGCCTGCGTCGTGGTGCCCTTTTGCCACTCTCTGTGTATTCTGATGTTCAGATGACATGTTCTAAAGTAACAAAGTAAAGCTTGTGCTTGTGCAGAGATACATTTGATGTACTTCACTGACTTGAGTGGTTCAGTAAGAAATGATGTCAACAATTTTTCTCTAAGCTGGGCATGGTGGCACATGCCTGTAATCCCAGTACTGACAAAGGCTGAGGCAAGAGGAGTGCAAGTTCTAATCTCATGTGGGCAATTTAGTGAGACCCTGTCTCAAAATTTAAAAGAAAAAGGGGGGCAGGAGGGCAGGGATGGTTGGGAGCCACTGAAGCTGAAATTGATCCTGTGTGGGAGGATGGGATGAGGCCTCGTTACCTTTGCAGTCCAGCTACCTCAGTCCTGAGATAGCATCCTGATTGGTTAACATCAGCTACTAGTCATTAGGCAACTTGTGTCATGTGTTACTAACTTAACAAAGGTATAAATAAATGTCCATATTGTTGTTAGGTGGTCATCTCGCCAACCAGGCATACGAGTCACCGTCTAACCCAGCTCTTGTCTTCTTGTCTATCTTTTTCTCATTCCTGCCACTGTTTCTCCCCAGGTAGAATGGCTCACCCTGAGCCCCACAGATCTTGATAAGGGATATAACCCAATCGTAGAGTGTCCCTGGACTCATTCCCCAGTACTGGAAAAACAAAAAACAAAGAATTCCATAATCCAGACAAAAGAGGAACCAATCTATTTTGAAAATATTGATGATTTAGTTTCTTTTAGATTACACTTGAGAAAGCCAGTGCAGGCATATATTAATGGGACATTGTTCGAGACTGTGGTAACTGTTCAAACTCCAAAAGGCCCTGGATCTGCCGTCACTGTTGGAGTGAAAAGATCTTGTGCGAGAATGATTCTCACATCTGAAACAGATGAAAATATACATGTCATGGGTGGCCATACTCCGTGAAGAAGGAAAAGTTCACATTTCTTTCCATTTAAGCCCTTTGCAGCTTTTAATCCAAAATCTGCTTTGTATTATGGATCTGTTTAGAATCATTGAAGCAAAGTGATATAAAATAATCATTCTTAGCTTTTGAAAGACTTGGGTACACGATGATGATGAGCCAGTACTTTGCATGTGGCATTGGCTAAGGAAAATGTTATCCGAGGATACTAACCATCACCTGTTTTCATGGTCCTTCATGGGCTTTTCTGTTTCCTGCAGACTACCAATCCACTATGTAGTGTAGAACAGGGATAATACTTGGATTGAATGTCATGTAAGAACAGAAGTAGGGGGAGCAGGATGTCTAATTGGATAGTACCAATGCAAAAAAAAAATCACCTTAATCATCGATGCCTTTAGGAAGAAGAATCCATAGAAACCGCATCGGTGAGTAAGAACCCAATCATTCTCATTTCATATTTGTTTTTAGGTAGCTATACCCAAGCCAAACCAGAGCCTCAAAAGGACCACAATTGTCTCACCTAAGAAATCTTTAAAATTCTGTTTCACGCCTGACATTAGTTTCATTTTTTAGTTCCCAGAATGCTTTGCTTCACCCTGCCTGCTCTTCTCCTTGCTGTATTCCAGTCTTCTGTCCTTCCATTTCCCAGAATTCCAGTTGTTTCCGCCCTAGTAGTATTCCCTTCCTTCACAGAGCACACTATGTGAGCATCTCTGTGATCAAGAGTCTTAGTAAAGCTTGGAGTCTGTGATGCAGGCTGACTATCCATCCACCTTCTCTCCATGTGTATCGGCTGCTGTGTCTCTCACATTGTGCTTCCGTTAGACTATAGCACTCATCATTTCTGATTGGGATTTCCCAGCTGTACTCAGAGTTGTCTGATAATCCTCCACCTGTACACTGCTTTTGCCAGTCTCCAGCTGCTGCCTCCAAAGCTATCAGCTTTATTTTTAAAAATGTTTTTTATTTCTTGCCCAGCATGGTGGGATACATCTGTAATTGTAGCTACTCGGGAAGCTGAGGCAAAAAACTTCAGCCAGCCTAGGTAACTTAACACAATCCTGGGCCAGGGAGATGGCTCAGTGGAATATGCGCTTCCCTGTCAAGCGCAAGGGCCTGAGTTCAATCCCCGGTTCCGAAGGAAAACAAAACAAAACAAAACAAAACACAATCCTGTCTCAAAATAAAAAATAAAAAGGACAAAGAAAGCTGGGCGTAGTGGCACCCACCTGTAACCCTAGCACTTAGGTGGCTGAGGCAGGTCGCCATGAGTTCCAGGCCAGCCTGAACTACAATAGTGAGACCCTGTCTAAAGGAGGGTGGGGTGTGGGGGAAGAATACAGGTCAGTGGCAGCATGCCCCTTTTTTAATCCCCAATATCATTTAAAAATATTCTTGCCCATTCTATATTCCTCATCCAGAATATCTTTTCCTCTGTCCCCACCACATCCCAGTGCAAGGGAACCCACCTTCTTCTGATCCCAGCTAATTCTCCTCAGAATAGATTCCGTTTGTCTCCTTTTTGGCTAGCTTATTTTTCTCAATTTATTCACATGCTTAAATTTCTTACCTTCTTGTGGAGAAAACAAACAAAAATTGTCTGAATCCCGCTCTCTTACCAGTGCTGCCTTTCTAAACAATATGTAAAATGTACAAAACATGAAATTTGCCATTTAAAAGCCCTGCTGTATGGCATTTATGTATTCACGTATTGTGAGTCAATGCGTGTTGTAGAGCTGCTGTCACTGTCTGGTCAGGGCACATCTTTCAGCTTGCAAAGCTGCAGCTCTGCCCTCGGACAGGACCCCACCCTGTCTGAGGCCCACAGCAGCCGCCCTTCTGCCTCTGAATCTGTCTGCTCTGGGTCCCTCCCGAGTGGAATCACATGGTGCTTAGCCCCTCTTAACTGGCTCATTCACTCTGCAGTCATTTCCGAAGAGTGAGATTTTCCCACCTTCTTCTGTCTTCACCTTTCACTTGCCTTCCAGGACCCTGCAGTCTTGGTTGTCTCTTGCTCCACTTGAACTGCTCTCCCCAAGGGGACCAGTGACCTGCTGGGACACATCTTAAACTTTGTCACACTCAGCCTCTCAGGAGCATTTGACGTTGTGACCGCTCTTTCTGTCACTGCCTTCCTTTTGCTGCTGTGAAGTGCCTCTCCCAGTTTGCATCCCGTGCCTCGTGTGCAGGTTCTCGGAACAGCTGAGTGCCCTCTGCGTCCTCTCCTTCTTGCACTCTGTGTCCTCACTGTTGATCTCAGCTACTACTCCTGTCACAAAAATAAGAGGCAGTCACCACTCGCACATTCCCACAACCTGGTGAGACACGCGCTAAGCTATCGCTGTGATATGTGGCCAAGGCAGGGGAAGCAAGCGCTGCGCTCTTCAGGGAACCTAGGACGTGAACTTACATGGAAGGAGACAGGAAGCAGGAAGGCATTCCCGTGGGAGATGCTCTTTGACCTGCAAAAAAGTGGGAAGTGGGGGCTGGGGAGATGGTTCAGGATAAGTGCTTCCCTGGCAAGCACAAGGGCCTGAGCTCAATCCCGGGTTACACCACAAAAAAAAAAAAAAAAAATGTGAGCTAAATAAACCTTTCCTTCCCTAATTCTGTATGTCAGGTATTTTGTCCCAGCAACGAAAAAAAAAAAAAAAAAAAAAAAAAGTGAGAAGAGCAGGCCAGGTGGAGGAAACTAGCCGGATTTTAGTCACATGGAAACATGCAAGACCATAGCAGTCCTGGGCGCTGCTCTCTGTCTCACAGCAGTGTCTGTCTCCTCTCCTCTCCTCTCCTATATCCTGTCCTATCCTATATCCTGTCCTTTCCTCTCCCCTCCTCTCCCCTCCCCTCCCCTCTCCTCTCCTCTCCTCTCTTCTATCCTCTCCTCTCCTTTCCTATCCTATCCTCTCCTATCCTCTATCCTCTCCTCTCCTCTCCTATCCTATCCTCTATCCTATCCTATCCTCTATCCTATCCTATCCTATCCTATCCTATCCTATCCTCTATCCTCTATCCTCTATCCTCTATCCTCTATCCTCTATCCTCTCCTCTCCTCTCCTCTCCTCTCCTCTCCTCTCCTCTCCTATATCTTCTCCTATCCTATATCCTCTCCTCTCCTCTCCTCTCCTCTCCTCTCCTATCCTATATCCTATCCTGTCCTATCCTATATCCTGTCCTGTATCCTATCCTATTCTATCCTATCCTATCCTATCCTATCCTATATCCTATCCTATCCTATCTCCTATCCTATCCTATCCTATCCTATCCTATATCCTATCCTATCCTCAGCTAGAACCCTAGGGAAGAGGAAGAAGGAGGGAAACAGTGGTAGAGGGGAAGCCAGAAAAGAAGCAAGAATCACTTCAGATCCTTGAGGCTTCACTCAGCCATTATTTTGATGTCTGTGAGAAACTATTAAAGAGTTGGATACAAAGAAGTTAGCTTGATCTGATTTTAGAAGATTGCTCTGTGGTAATGAGTGTGCTTCAAAAGCTAGTAGGAAACTATCCCTTGAAATGAGACGCTGGCAATGGGAAAGCAAGGATAAACGTGTAGAGGGTTGAAAAAAAAAAAAAAAAAAAAAATCACAATTCAAGCTGAGGTTGTAGCCCAGGGGCATAGTGGTGCCTAATGTGGACAAAGTCCCCAGTCCTATCTCAGCGCTGATATATACCACATGTATGTGGAGAGCTAGCTCAGCAGATGGGCTGTGTTCTCTGTCTGTCTTCCAGCAGTCTCTGTCTCACTCCAGCTGTTGGTCTTTCTCTGCCTCCCACCCTTCCTCCCAGACAGCCCCCAGATTTGATGTAGGCAGCAATGGCTCTGGGCCTGCCCCCGAACTCTTTAGTCCTCTGAATTCTATGTGGCTGCCTCCAGGTCAGAAGGGCTAAGTAGTGGGTTAGGGAGATAGTTCAGCAATCTTAAGTGCTTGCCTGGCATGCAAGGTCCTGGGTTTAGTCTCCAGTACTGCTTGCCACCCTGCCCCAGAACCAGGCCCGCCAAGCTGGCCACTGAAACCGGGCGTGGTGATGCACATCTGTAATCCCAGTGCTAAAGAGACTGAGACAGAAGGACCACTACGAATTCAAATTGCATAGCAAGACCCTGTACCAGGGTCAGCCAAATAGCTCAGCGGATTAAAGTGCCTGCAAACAGGCTCAGGGGCTGGTGGTTCAATCCCAGGCCTGCTGTGCTGGTCCTGCCCCCGCCCCCGGGGCACGTTGAGCTGGCAATGGAGACTGGATGTGGTGGTGTGCACCTGTAATCTCAGTTCTTGGGAGGCAGTAAACAGGCGGATCACCACGAGTCTGATCTAGTAATGAAACCCTGAACACCCTGTAGACCCTTCCCTAAAATACAAAAAAAAAAACCCACAAAAAACAAAAAACCCTGTACCAAATAAATAAATAACAGATTAAAAAAAGAAGGGCCAACTAGCTACTTCTAACCACAATTTGTCAGCCCAATGTGGGTCGGAAGGCTCGTGTTTTGCAGGCCTATTCTGACACTACCTTGCGATGGGTTCTGTCTTTCTCAAAGAGCTTAAAGCATTTTCATTTCATTTTTACCATGAACTCTTTGAGGGAGATAGGACGTGGCTCATGAAGGTCACGAATACAAAGGCAGATGGAACAGTAAAATTCTTGTATTTAACTTGTTACCATTCCTAGCGAGCATTATCCATCCACCTAGAATTTGGCTGTAGCTCAGGTTCCTCATTTAAAGATTTAGCAAGGTTGCTAAAAGAGTCCATCATGAATCCAGCGTATGGTTGAGTTTTTCTTGTGTCTTTTCTGGGCCCTCTGTCCCCAACCCAGCAGACACAGTGCTGGGAAGGGAGTTTGTGTAGAGACTAGACAAAGACCCTAAAGCAAACTCACGTGCATTAAAGAGTGGTCTTGGGGGTGCCGTCAATCCATATCTAAATGCAAACACAAGTAAGCCTTGGCGTGTGTGTAGAGCTGTCACACTTTACCGTTACTGTGCTGTAATACAGAGGGCCAGCCAGGCATAATGGCATAATGGCACCTGCCTCTAATCTTGGCACTCAGAAGGCTGAGGCAGGAGGATCGCAATGAGTTCAAGACCAACCTGAACTGCCTAGCATGCATGACCTTGTCTCAAAAAGACAAAAACAAAACAAAACAAAGACACAGGGCCATCCAAAAATGGGGGTTAGTGATGGCATCAGCCTAACAGTCACTCCTGGAGTCCAGAGCATTTCCTAATCTGTAGGGATTCCGGAAATTAGTTTTGTGTTCCTGTGCTCCCTCTGCTGGTTTTCTTTCTGGAGCTAGATGCCACATCATGGCTCCTTGTTGTTTTGGAGAAAATAGAATGTATTTGTACCGAGAGCCATGAACTGATTGGAATGCAGTGGAAAAAAGTCTTTTTGACCACTGAAAATTAACAGCATCAATAAAATCTTTTTTTTAATTTCAAATATTTTTAATTAACATGACCATATTGGAAACAGTAGGACTTGATTGTAAATCTGCCAAAGCATCGTAATTAATGAAAAATTAAATACGCCTTGTTCATTATCTATTAGGACAATTATCAGAAGGATCAATATTGACAAAAATAACTACACAAACCAATAAAGTTCAGTGCTCTTATGAAAGATCACATAATTAAATTAAGAACCTTAATACTTGATAATGAAGACTTGTGCAGATCCCACAACTATACAAAGCAGGTGAGCAGGTACAGCTAGCCATCAATTCAGTCAAGTAAACAAACATGATCCTGGTCCTTACTCAGCTTCCAGTCCAGCATGGAATAACATGGCATCAGTGACTACAGACGTCACTCAGATAGCAAGTGCTGTGAAGGCCTGATGCCACATGCAGGCCACTTAGAAGTAGGCAGCAAGAGGACCACTCCTCTGCACAAAGGAAGGCTTCCCAAGGAGGCATAGCATTCAAGGAGAAGGAGCGGTAGCCTAGAGGTGGAGCCCATTCAGCCTTATACAATCCTGTGATGTCACTTCAAACTAGAGCAGAACATAGTGACAGATGCTAGGAAGTGAGGGCTTTTATTCAGGAGACCACAGGCTGAGTGCTGAGTTGGGCTGTGCTGCAGTCGCATCAGCCAGGTTGTCCTGTCCTTGAGGCTGTGAAGCCAGACTCTGCACTGACCTGATTGCACTCTAGGAAAGGCCCAGACAGCCGCCTTCACCCCTGGCTTCGCAGCACTCCGCACTCTGCTCTTACAAGGTGTGTTGTGAAAGTCTCAAAAAATTTTATTTTACTAAGCATTTTGGTAACATGTATTAAATTGCTGAAAATGTTTATATACTTTGACATTTGAAACTCTCTTCTAACTAATCAAAATGTGGAGCTAGGCACCTTGGTATGTGTCTGTATTGCCAGCTACTCTGGAGGCTAAGGTAGAAGGCTCACCTGATTCCAGTTGTATACCAGCCTAGGCAGCACAGCAAGACCCCCATCCCTCACTAAAAAAAAATTTAGTGTCACTTTTTTATTCTTTTTAAAAAATTTTTTAAAATTAATTTTATGGAGAAAAAAATTGCAGTGTGACAGCTTCAAAACAGGTTGCTGGGAGAGTTACAATAATTAATACACTGCATATTGTTGTCTTTGTAATAGTCATTCATAGCACAAGATGCAGAGATGATAGCCTGCCCATACCCTATTAGTACAGATCTTTCTTCTTATTGAATTAGGAAAAAGTAGCTATATGTGTATCCTATTTTGTATATACAGATACACAATTGTCCTTCATTTATGTCACCATTTTTTGTTCAGTTTTGTTAGAGATGGGTGTTCCATTGCCACCCAAATATTGTAGGTGCATGAATTCAACAAAATATTCCAATATAGTCCAGTACTTGACAATAGTAGTAGGTTATCCACAGGACTGGCAACATCCGAATCTGATGACTTGAGCTTTCCACATCTCAGCATATTAACATGGTTTCACTTTTCATACCTTGTTTCTACATTTTTCTGCTGGTTGGTTAAGACCAAGATAAAGCAAGACCTATATAACAAAAAGTGTAACTTTTATATCTGACATGGTTAGTCAAGTCCCCTCAGGACTTATCCCAAAACCTTGTACCACACTTTGTAGATCCTTTGTCAGCGTCAGCCATGTTGACAAGTCACGGCCATTGCTTGACCAATTTGCTCTCTGAGAAAGCCTGAGAGAATGTTTTCTCTCCACGTGACTCTCTTTAGGCACACACTACGTCATCAATCACATTCCTCTGTAGCCCCATAATCTCCTCGATCAGAAAATTTGGGGTACTACTGAGTTAAATAATGTTACAGTATAGGTTCTCCTATGTCCTGAGTCCTCACTGACCCCGAAAGGCTAGGGCCAAAATGTTGGCTGACTTTGCCGTCCTTCTTTTTCTCTAATTTTTGGTCTGCAAACTTAGGTTGTTAACCTCCAGAAGAGAAGCTTATTATTGCCCTACAACATATGCAGATGGGTTTAATCTCACTATCTGTTTGAATATCAAACATCTCAGGCATAAGATGGAACATTTATAAAAAAAACAAAAAACAAAAAACATTTACTTGAGATACAGTCTGGCCATAATTGGTATGTCATGGCAAGCAGTACGTATTTAGAAGACCAGAATGACCGGCATTCCAAGCATGACCCCACTGTTATACATTGCTATCTTTGGTGCAGTCGCTCAGTTCACATGTACGCTTTTCTATTCTGATAAAATATACATAATTAAATTTTATCATTTTAGCAATTTTTATATGTATGATTCTGTGGCATTAAATATATTAACAAAGTTATACAGCTAGCACCACTGTCCATTTCCAGCACTTTCTCTTCATTCTAAATAAAGGTTTTGTAAACATTAAAAAAATGATAAATAGCCTTTAGTTTGGAAAATCATTTTATTTAAAAACTATCCTAGAGGTTATATTGTGGCAGTCACAGGCAGGGAGAAGAAGCAGGAAGTGAAACATTCAAGGAGAGTAGAAAAATGGATAAGTGAAGTAAAATGATCTGGAAGAATTTATGTTTATCATTGAAAATACCATGAACCCTGAAAACTTACAGGAAGGGTAGCTCTGGCCTGCTGTCTGTGGGTTGGGGCACGTGGCCCACGTGGATGCCCTGTGGGGGATGCATGCTGAGGCAGGAGGCCACTGTGCCTTTGGGTTTGAAGCCAGCCTTGGCTACGTAGTGAGCTCAGGGCCCGCCTGAGCTACTTAACGAGAACCTGTGTCCAAGACAAAGAGTCTCGTTGTCCCTGCCTGCGTGTCTGTGGTCTCTGTCTTATGTGAGTGTATCCACACAGCCTAGCACAGTGCCTGCCACACAGAAGGTGCTCAGTGCATACTTGTTGAACTGATTCGGAAAGGGTGCTGCGTTTCCCGTTTATAACTCAGCTCTCAGTGGGCCTGTTGGCGCAGTTAGGCAATACGGAAGTGAGGCTGCTGCATTCCAGACTCAGATAACCTTCACCCCCCCCACCCCACTCCGAATTCCACGTGCTACATTATGAAACAGTATTTTCGTGCTGGTTCTGACAGGATGGAGAGCCCCTCCACGTAAGTCTGATTCAGTTAAATCTTTCCAGCCATTCCTTCTGCCAGTGCCCACCATTATTTAAATCTGATGTGATGGAAAACCCGAGCTTTTTGCCTTTATCTGTCCTCCTAATCATAGTGTTTTCTAGTAAAGTAAGACCAGCTCAGAGATTGTCTTTGAGATGAATGTTCCCTGACTAAAAGTAGAAGAGAAGGCATCACGTGAACAGCCCCAGCCAGCCAGGAGACAGTTGTCACACTTTCTTTATCTGCTCAGAAGAAGAACAAGGATGTTGATTCCTATTTTCGCTCCTTCATTCAATTACTTGCTTTTCTTGTACACGCTTCTTGAGTACGTACTTTAAGCCAGGTAGGATTCGCAGCATTGGTAACACTGGTGCCTTCCATGTGCTTATACTAGAGCAGCAGACAACCAGCATGGAGAAAAGCCAAGTAAAAACAGTGCGAGTGATGAGGAGAATCATGAGGGTAGTGAAGGGAGGTGTCTCTCAGGAGGCAGCGTCATCAAGGCAGGGGTTTGCATGGAGTAGAAAACAAGGACTTCTGTGGATTTTATTCACCTGCTCCTCTACCATTCAGCGGAAAGTACTAGAGCCTGGGCCCTGGCACTGCACGTGGCCACTGCTGTGGGGTGGAGGATGGTGGAAGGCACCGAGGGCTGGGAGCCGTAGGAGGGGATCGGCTGTGCCAGCCCTGGGGAGGTGGCGTTCACTCTCACGTGGCCAGGAGTGTGTGCGCGCAGGATGCCATGCAGGTGCAGGGCGAAGTTAGGAAGCGTGAACCCAAACAGTGAGTTTTCTTTTTCCTTTTCATCTTAAAAATATCTTCTGAGACAATTATGAGAGGAATTTCTCTAAAAGATCTTAAACGATTCATTCAAGCAAATTGATAATCTTTAAGTTTTTAAAATGTGAGATTCCAACAAATAAGCTTTTTTCTTTTTTTGGTAATGGGGATTGAACTGGGGACCTTGTGTTGGGAATAAGCTATTTTATATTCTTCTTGGAATATGAATTTTTAATAAGTAATGTAAAAAAATGAGTATTTCTGAAATTCATATTTAGATGGCCTCCCACATCTAGCACTCAGCCATGCTCAGCTTATATGAAAAAACTTCTTACTGCTGTCAGTATACAAGGGGTTTGATTTACAAAGGCAGTACCAGAGAAGAAAATCTGTCCTAATATTTCATAGCCATAGCCTAGAATGATGCCAGCAGCCCGCATACAGCCAAACACTACACTTTATGGTGTGGTCCTATGTGATTAATTCTCACCAGTCTTACGAAGTGGATAAGTGTTTGATCTTGTTAGTAGTGAGGTTGTAGTGGTCACAGTACCTACTCGTGTTACCATCATCCCCTATCATGCTTTGGTATTTTTCAAGCAGGACAATACAGGACACATTTTATAAGGTTATTTTATAATGAATCACACAGAGAATCATATTGAAAGAGTGCAGGAAATCTGTCCACACTCTAAAAGACCAAAGATCCTGCTGAGGGCCTGGATCCTAACATCCTGCCTGAGTCCAGCTGAAGACCTAGAGCTCATAGCAATGCCTCCCACAAGGCCGGCTGGAGGCCTAGAGCCCACAGTGATGTCTCATGCAGGCCCACTTTGCATATCTGTGTTGGGAAGGCCCAAGGGTCAGTGGTGGAAGCTAGACATCCTATACCAGTGGGATGAAAGATCTGTGCTAGGAGGCTGAGGAACCTGAACTGGGGCCAGGAAGCAACACTCAAGGTAGGCACAAGAGCTCCCTACAGAAGTACTACAGCCATCCTCAGCAACAATGAGGTCCCAAGTTCCTCCAACAATGAGCAAAGCCAAGTTCCCATTAGGAAAGTAAACACAACAAGCTTCCCCAGGAAACAGAGCTGTGTACCATCTTCCCCTCTGAAGCCCGGAAGCACTTCCCTGGTAAGCGCAAGGACCTGAGTTTAATCCCTAGTTCCACCCCCTAAAATAAATAAATAAATAAATAAATAAATTCTAATATTGTGCCCTAATTTTATCTGAAGTTCAGGATAAAAAACCTAAAATAGGCATTTCTCAAAAGAAGGCAGAGAAATGGCCAAGAGGTATATGAAGGAAAAATACTCAACATCACTAATCTGGGAAATATATGAAGACTACAAGGAGTTCTTACCTCCCTCTAGTTAAAATGACTTTTATTTAAAAGGGGAGCAAATATAGGTGAGGATATGGAGAGGAACCCTTGCACCCTGTTGTGGGGACATGTTGGTATAGCCATTGTGGAAATATGGAGGATCTTCAAAAAAACTTAAAAATGGAATCATATGATCCAGCAATCCCACTCCTGGGTATATGTCCAAAAGAAATGAAGTCAGCATGTTGAAGTGATAACCACACTCCTATGTTTATTGTGGCACTATTTACAGTAACTAAGAAGTGGATACAATGTCAATGTCAGTCAGCTGAGGAGTGGATAAGGAAATATGGTGTGTATACAGTGGAATACAGTTCTATTAAAAGGGATGAAATTCATGGACAACATGGGTGACTTGGAGAACATTGTGTTAACTGAAATAAGTCAGATACAGAAGAAGTGCCACATGCTCTCACTCATATGAGATCTAGAAGTATTGATCTCTACAAGTTGTGGAGAGAAGAGTGAGTACCAAAGCTGGGAGGTAGGGGCTTGGGGTGGGAGGTGATCATAGATGGATACCAGGTTACAGCTAGAAAGGAAAACAAGTGCAGGTTTTCTATTGCACTGGAGGATGACTGTATTTTGTTTGTTTGTATGTGGGGTTTTTTGATAATGTGTTTTGCTGTGTGGCCAGGCTGGCCTAGGATTTGCCTCAGCCTCCTGAGTGCTGAAATTCATAAGCATGTCACATATCACCATGCCCAGCCTCTGTAGGGTGTTTATGGTTAACAGCATAGTATTGTATCTCTCCAATTAACTGGAAGAAAGGATTTTGAATGTTCCTACCAGAAATGGTAAGTGTTTGAGGAGATACATATATGCTGACTGCTCTGGTTTGATCATTGTGCAATGCATACTTGTAATGAGTCATCACACTGTACCCCATAAATACAGTGTCCACAGAAAGGTGTATGTATACTTCAAGAAAAGAAAAATTTCTATAGATATTTTAATTCAGTAAATTTATTGAGATATCATGAGATTAATGGAAGTTACCTTTGGCCTCTACAGTTACAAAAGGCACTCAGAGTGGTGGCCCTCAGCTTCCACATATTAATTAGTATGGTGAACTGCTGCTTGGTAACCTCCTTCATTAAGATTGCTGTGCTGCGTGCATTTGCAATTTCCTCTCCAAGGGCTGGCAGTGTAGTGGGTTTTCTGTGATTTATGACATCCTCTAGGGCCCCCCGCATGAGGATAATACCAGCTGTTGAGAAAACATCACACTACTTTTTTTCCCTGAAGTATGTATACTTTTTTTTTGTAAATTCTGTACATACTATGAGTATATATGCAAAAAAAATAGAAAATCAAATTGAGCCCCTTTAATTTCCATTTGTTTGTCTTCTGTTATTATTAGGGTGGAAGATAGAAGTTAAGAAAATATGATTAATATTTCCAAATAGAGCAATATTTTTCATTCTTCTCAGAATTATATATGTTTTTTGAAGGTCAGTTAATTGTCTCGTTTCATTTCCCAGTGGTCTTTATGGTAATTGATTTTATGGTGCGTTACATTTAGGGGGAAATGCATAAAGACTGGGATTTTTACTCTCAAGCCAGATTTTTTTCTTTTAGGAGTTACTTACTTGTCTAACCCAGAGGTTCAGTATGCCAGAAAGTACACCGGGTCCTCTGTCTTTTCCATTCTCATTCCCTTGTTGAGTGACATTGCTGCTTTGTGACTAATGCCCGGCTATGTCTGTCCTCTCAGGTGGGGTGACGGCTCTCTGTTGGGACCCAGTGCAGCGGGTGCTGTTCTCAGGCAGTTCCGACCACTCTGTCATC
Organism: Octodon degus; assembly: GCF_000260255.1. Taxonomy (NCBI): domain Eukaryota; kingdom Metazoa; phylum Chordata; class Mammalia; order Rodentia; family Octodontidae; genus Octodon; species Octodon degus. The sequence goes on from NW_004524627.1 coordinate 14,382,329, forward strand.
ATGTGGGACATCGGTGGGAGAAAAGGAACGGCTATCGAACTCCAAGGACACAAGTAAGGGAGCTGGTGCTTTATCAGAGGTTGAGGAAAAGACTCCCAGGTGGAAGGGGCGTGGGGAGCAGGGCAGCCTTGCAGGGCTCTGCGCGGGGAGGAACGCGGCAGGAGCACAGAACGGCTGCCTCAGTTGTGTCTGTGGGAAAGTGTGTTTGTATTTTATGCCCTGCTCTGTTCCACAGAGGGCTTGAGTTGCTAACAAAAATAAAATCATGGCAGCAAGTAAAGGTAAAAGTTAGAGCCTGGGAGAACAGAAGAATAAAAATTTGAGAGAAAAAAAGAACCAAAATATGCGCCAGATAGGCCTACAACTTTCTGTAATTGAGTGTAGCTTTAAGACTTCTGGTAGCCCAGGGATAGGGGAGAGACAGTACCCTCAGGGGTCCATTTTGTACTTTCCAGACTCACAAAGAGTCACCTTGAGTCTTACCAGTTCTTCTGTGTGGGGTGGGCTTGAGGGGCTGAGAGGAAAGCAGAGAAAGCCTTGAGTTCCTTGGGGCAGGTCTCAGGCTTTGCTTTGCACCAAGTGTCCAGGAGGAATTTGTTAAAAAAAATAAATTCCAGGCTAAGATTGTGGTTGCTGGCTTGGGGCTCTGGGGTTGTGTGTTAGGCCTGGTGACCCCCAACCACACTCAGAGTGGCCTCACAGTGGCTGTCACTGTCCCCAGGGGGCAAGCTTGATCTTTTTGTGTAGATCAGTTTTACAAGTCCAGAGGTAATCTGGGTTATGTTTTACTTGTGCAAGTTCTAAAATGATAATGATGCTAGATAGCCATTAAGGAATATCAGTGATACTTCCACTAACGAAGTGGTTTGAAGCAGCATTAGCATTTCTGTAAATCTGCCTGGGAAAATTAGTATCCAAATAGTTTCCTAAGTAGGCAAAGGGGAATTTGGGGGTTATGGCTAAAAAGTGAGTTTTGGAGGACCTATGTGCAAAAACGTATGTTCATATTGGAGCTTTACTGTCTGAGAAGCAGGCGTTCAGCCCTTCTCGCTGTCCTCAGAGGACACAGCATTGTCTGGGCCCTGGCGTGGTGTGTGGTGCAGCCCAGCCCTGAGCTCAGTGGAGGAATTGTTCCCTCGGGTGTATCTCCATGACAGGGGGACACACGCATCCAGGCCGTTTACAAGTGTGTGTCATCTGTGTAGAGAAAAAGAAAAGACAAAACACTGTTCTATTTAATAACACTCAGTGATTATCTAATCTGCCAAATAATTCCTGCCAGCTCCGCCTCTCGGAGAAATAAAATGCAGGTTTTGAAAGAATACCAGTGGTGTGTGTTGGAACCACTCAGCGTAGCTCCTAATTAGTTTTAGTTTTAGTGGATAATAAAGTCTATAAGCCGCCTTGATAGATTTCGCCCACAGGATGATAAGCTACTGTGGAGTTTAACCTCAGCATTACTGTGTGCTGAAGGCCCTTGCCCCATCTGTGAGATGTGGTTCTGGGGATCTTAAACCTCCAGTTTATAATGAAAGGAGAAGCTGGGGTCGGGTGGAGCTCAGCGGTAAGGTGTCTGCCCCGCACATGTGGGGCCCTGCGTTCAAAATCCAGTACCACACAAAAAAATAGAAGTTTCCACTTTAGGATATATTTCTCAGTCCCAGAAAAATAAAACTTAAACAAATAGGCCTTCCACTTTCTAAGAAGTGCAGGTTTGACCTTTTCAAAAATGAAATAGGCCTACTCGGAGTCTATGCTGATCAATCGCTCTTAGGCTCCATGTGTGTAGGTGGGCATGCTGCCGGGGGCTGGGCACCACTGGGCACACTGCTCAGACAGCTTGGCAGTACATACAGGTACTCTGTGAGGGCTGCTTGTGCACGGTTCCCAGCCGGAGAGGGCTTGCCCTGGTGTCTCAGAGGTGAGAGGAGCAAATGTCCTCCCATCACCTGGGGACACCCTTTCAGAAGAGATCTGACTGCCAAGGTGGGCATGGGGCCGTGTGGGCGCTGAAGAAGCAGTATAAGGTTCACAGCGAAGGCCAAAAGGAGGGGCAACAGGCAGCTGGCAGGAGAGGAGCCCAGGACCTCGCATAGCAGCCATTCCTTCAGCCAGAAATGGGCCACTAAGGCTTCTTGTATTTAAATAGCACCTAATAGTGTGCCCAAAAAACCCTACAGGCTCTTCATTTTAATCTTACAACCACTCAGAGGGTTCAGATACCATTTTAGATAAGAATTTTAGATTTGCATTTTTAGATTCTAGCTAGTACCATAACGCAGTTTGGGAAAGAGCTGTCCATTGTGCATGTCTGGCACTCCAGGAAGTCCTGTGGGTGTAAAGTGAACACTGACCAGCCAGCCTGTGGTCTCCACTTCACCCACCTGCATTTTGTTTCCTTTCTACTTGTGGCCAAAGCTGCTGTCCCTTGCTGTCCTACAATTGCTAGTCATTGCCCCACAACCGCCCAGGTAACTAATGGCCAGAGTCCCAAACTGGGGACAGCAGTGGTGAGTTTGGAACGGAGAGAACCAGGCAGCTGGGGAGGGGCTTGCTGGCATGGAAACGTCCAACTGCGACGTGGGCTGTTGCTCCTTATCTGCTTGTCCTAGTTCTGCAACTTCTGCTTGTCCTTCCACAGCAGAAAATGTGACATTTTTGTAGTTACAGTCATGTGCTACAGAAAGAAGTTTCAGTCAGGACTGATTACTGCCCCATAAGATTATAAAGGAGCTCAAAATGCGTAGGGGCATCATATTTTTACTGTACCTTTTCTATGTACAGATATATTTAAACACATACTCACCTTTGTGTTACAAGTGCCTGCAGTATTCAGGACAGAAGCAAGTTGCCAGCAGCCTGGCCAGAGGTGCACTCTTAGCACGTGTGGCCTGTGCACTCTGCCTCTCGTGGCCCGTGCGCTCTGCCTCTCGTGGCCCGTGCGCCCTGCCTCTTGTGGCCCATGTGCCCTGCCTCTCGTGGCCTGTGCACTCTGACTCTCTCCGCAAGTCCAGCTCTTGCTTTCTTCTGTACTTCTCTTACCACATGTCACAACTTTGCCGTGAGCATCAAGTGCTTTAGTAAAGAAATGGACTGTTGGCATATAAGTGTGCATTGAGGAGATTTGTACTTGTGTCTTTTTACCAAGTTAATTGATCTACAGTAGTAAAAGGAGCAGAAATCTCACATTTGACTCTTGGGCTTGAAACAGGGAGGGTGGGCAAAGATCAAGTGCATGATCACTTTCTTATCTTGTAAATCTCTGGGATTTGGAGGTGGTTTCCACTAAAGTGCTAAGGAATTATTTGGATATGATAACATTTATTTTATTTTTTACTATTTAGCTAAATAAAAATATAATAGTAGGTTAAAATATTAGATATTAGAGCTTGCTTAGAAGGTAGAATCTTGTATGTTGTATAGTGTGCTATAGTCCCATAGTGCAGTGTAGTGTAGTGTAGTGTAGTGTAGTATGGTGTAGTGTATTCTCTCTGCATACCCCCTGGTGGTATGGTTGTGTACCTTAGTGTATGGCCTTTGAGCCACCTGTTCTAATAACAACCGTGTAGCCCAAGGAAAGGCACTTCACCTCTTTGAGCCTCAGTTTCTTCCCCACTAAAATAAGGATAGTATTAGAAAGGAAGACCACCACAAGGTTGTCAGAAAATATAATGTAAGCCTGTCATAGTGGCATCTCCCTGTAATGCCACCACTGGAGGCTGAGGGATATGGATTTCAAGTTTGAGCCCAGACTGAGCAATTTGTCAAATTGTGACATCCTATCTCAAAAAAATAAAAAAGGGTCAAGGAGGCAGCTCAATACAAAGGGCCTGTATTCCATTCCAAGCCCTACCACCCCGAGGAAAGGGACATACATGGTTCCCTGGTTCATGTACTCATTTCTCTCTGTGATTCTGGTCGAAAACCGAACTGGGTAAGAACTGAATTGGGTTTCCCTGTAGGGTCAACAGGGAACCTAAAAGCCTAATAAAGGGCCATAGTTCAAGATATTCTTAATAAGAATTGTAAGTCAAATAGCTCAGTAGATTAAAGCACCTACAAGCAGGTGCAGGAGCTGGGGGTTTGATCCCCGAGCCTACTGTGCCGGCCCTGCCCCCAGGGCACACTGAGATGGCAGTTGAGACTGGGCATGATGGCGCATGTCTGTAATCCCAGCTCTTGGGAGGCTTTAAACAGGAGGATCACTGTGAGTCTGATCTAGTAATGAGACCCTGAACACCCTGTAGACCCTTCTCTAAAATACAAAAAAAAAAAAAAGAAAGAAAATTATAAGTCAAAAGCCATATTTTTTAATATGACTACTGTTCTTCCCTATAACATATCTTGAGGAAATACCGCCATAGGTATCTAATCTCTCTATTCATATTAGCTCCAGCTATGAGCTAGGCTTTGTATCGGGCATTTAGGACACAAAATGGTTTTTTAAAATCCATTATCTTGGCTGACAAAGTTATGCTAAAGTAGGAAAGATGAGTGAAGTCGGGGCAGCTTATGCATTTTACTGGGAAGCGAGGCCCTCGAAGGGGTATGGAGAGAGCCACTCTTGATTTAAGTTTCGGGAGACAGAAAGCTTGTCATGGTTCTCAGGATTCGAAGGTTTCCGAAGGCAGAGCAGCATGTGCTGGAGCGCCGCAGGCTTGGGAGGGCGTGCCGAGGACAAGCGGCAACGCCCAGGCTGAGCCTCAGCCCTTGCCAGTGAGCTGCAGAATGCTTCCGGCACTCAGCATTGCCTCCGAGTCCTCGCACAGACTGGCAGTAACCCAGTGATCGTTGGGTAGGCCAATCCCACTTAGGGTCCCCTTGGTATGGGGTAACCCTAGGTATCATCTGGGAGGGGTGTGTGTAAGGGGTGAAGGCCTTTCCTGTTCTGTCAGCAGCAGATGCAGAGTGAGTGCCCACAGGTACGTGACCTGTTCAGTCACACCACTCCCCATCCTTAGAAGGATCCCACTCTAGATCTAATGCCATGCCATTAGCAGCTTGTAATTCTTAATAAATTTTTAATAAGGGTCCACATGTTTTCATTTTGCACTGTCTTCCTCAAATTTTATATCTGGGCCTGATCAGATATCTGTTGCTGCTAGGCCCAGTAAGAAGGAAAATGAGGCTGCCCCACTAAGGGTGGTATTTATAGATGGCTTGAAGAGGGGGATTTTGGTGCCCTTTAGGAGCATTTGCAGTGGAGTATGCAGTGCATGGAGCGCACTCATCCATGAAATAATAACCGGCTTTGAAATGTTCTCTAGGATAAATGCTACAGTGGTGTGAGATGAAACACAGTGTAAGATTTCTTTTCATTCTGTGAACCCAGGGACATTCCTTTGTCTCGTTTTTAACTGTGAGGTGGCTAAATTTTGAATCCTTACATCAAGAAGTCCCTGAGCAGCTTTATTACAAAGCTCGGAATCCAACACGCATCCCTGTGTTCCACTCCTGTGTTGGAGTATTAACATTGCTGCAGTCCCATACATTATGTATTTGTTGCTGAATGTTGCTGTCAGCTATGAATGGCAGAGCAATTCCTTCTGTAGCTTATTTTGGCGTGATAAGATCATTGATGTGTATCAGAATGCCTTAACAAATGAAATTTAGTTCAAATCGGAAAGATACAAGTCTGCTCAATGAGATAGATTTTCCTTCCTACCCTTGCATGTCAGAATGGTTGCATGCAATACTTTACAAAGTATAGAATAACAAGCAAGATAGTGAAAAAATAAGTGACTTTTTAAAAACATGAATACCTGTCCAAAGTTTTATATTCGTCATTAATTAACAGGAGCACCAGTACTTTATTGCGTTCTGTCCAAAGGTAAATAGAAAGAGAAAACACATGCATGGGCCGTGGATGATGCTCAGATGAATTCGTGTGGAGACAGTCAGCTGGCCTCTTTGGGTGAGGTGGGGCCTCACAGTGGTGTTTTCACAGGACAAGATTTACTTATAGCAATGTCAGTTTTCTATAATGTAGAATTATAAAACAGCTCAGCTAAAGGTTCTGAATGGTACAGACCCCTGCAGAATCAGACAGCCCAGAAGAGTATGCAGGAGTATCCATGAACCCTTAAAGAACTAGACGCTATTCAACCATAACACCCACAAAATTTCACTTCTGCCTGGGAGTTTGTTATGGTGAATCTTTGATTGGACTTTGCAGAAACTCTGTTTTTTGCTTTTCTAGGGCTAGGAAACCAGACCTGAGAAATTCTTTACTATACTTTACCTACAATGCTTAAAGTCTTGGATAAACATCTGAGAATTTCCAGCAGGGACTAAGCTCCCTGCAAGGTACCTTCCTTACCTCCTGAGTCTGATCTAGTTGTGAGACCCTGAACACCCTGTGGACCCTTCCCTAAAATACACGAAAGCCATACACTGGGAAAGTTTGGGGGGAAAGGCTTTGTAGGCCTCAGCTCAGAGAGTTCTAAGAGTAGGGAGTCATTTCTGATTCAGTTCTCAGGTATGATACTCCCAGGTGTGCATTCGGTTTACCCAGTTATGTCCTATGCCTAGAATTTCATTGAGCCTCTGCAGATAACTCTAGTGCTTTGAAATTAAGGGAACTCAGTTACTTTTAAATTCTGGTCAGTAAGAGAGAATTGGTTATCACTTAAAATATTTGCTTTAGGGCCAGTGAGATAGCTTAGCAGGCTAAGCGACTGCTTAGGCAAGCTCAGGGACCAGGCTTTGATCCCCGGCACCATAGGCTGTGCTGGCCCTGTCCCCAGGCACACTGAGCTGGCGAGACTGAACATGGTGGCAGATGCCTGGTAATCTCAGTGCTGGCGAGGATGAAAACAGGAGGATCACTACAAGTCTGAGCTGTGTAGTAAGACCCTGTACCAAATACATTTAAGAAATGTTTTAGATCATAAAAAGAGAGGGGCTGGAGAGATGGCTCAGTAGAATAAGTGCTTCCCTGGCAAACGCAAGGATCTGAGTTCAACTCCCGGTTCTGCCAAAAAAAAAAAAAAAAATTAAAAGGAGAACTTATGTACATAAGCTAGAGATGGCTTAAAAAGTGAGGAAAAAGACATCCTCATATATCCAGAAGATAGAAACATCATTGACAGTATTCCAACCCAGGATATAGCCCAGCAGCATAAGCACCTGCCTGGCAAGCACGGCACGGTCCTGAGTTCAATCCCTGGCTCAAAAAAACCCCATGAAAATAGTATTCCAAGGGCCGGCCAGATAGCTCAGCAGATTAAAGCACCTGCAAGCAGGCGCAGGGGCCAGGGTTTGATCCCCGGCCTACCTTGCCGGCCCCGCTCCCAGGGTGCACTGAGATGGCAATTGAGACTGGGCATGGTGGCACACGCCTGTAATCCCAGCTCTTGGAGACTGTAAACAGGGGATCACTATGAGTCTGATCTAGTAGTGAGATCCTGAACACCCTGTAGACCCTTCTCTAAAATATAAAACAAAACAAAACAAAAAAGCATTCCAAGTAACTATCCACAATAAAATGTTACTCTTCAGTTCTTTCAGTCATATGGATGAACTGTAATTAATTCTTCTTTTGTTGGTTCTTGGTTTAGCAGTCCATGTTCATAAAGCCATCTGCATCCAGACTGAAGAGAGCCCAGAAATCTTGACTCATCCCACTGGCACGGCTTAAAAATGATCTGAGCAGCATCAGCTCCGTGGCCTGATCCCAGCTGTCTATTCTTTGAAGTAGCGGTATCCCTAAATACCTGGTACATGCAGGCCTGTCCAGGAAACTCGTGAGATTCTTGTTGATTGAAGTCATAGACGCTGGCCTGTTCTCACAGCAGGGCCCTCAGGCGAGTAGCAGGATAATACAAAAGTTGGCTGTAGGTTATAGAAACTTAGTAGCTTACCAGTAATATCAGAACGGGAGACAGTAAACTCCTCAGTTGGGATACCCTCCATAGCTATTTCCTTTTGAGTTCTATGTTCCCAAAGGGTAAAAACATCTCATAGATAATTAGGATACTAGCCAGTTTCCAGAGTCTTCCCATAAAATATCTAAAATGTTTTTATTAATAACATTTTACTAATACTCTCTCAGCCTAGGCAAAGCTGGCAACTCCTTTCATGCTTTCATGTGACTCTTCTCCCTTCCTGCCCTTCTTTTCTTCTCTTTCTCTCTCCTTCTCTTTTCCTTTCTCCCTCCCTTCCCCTCCTCTCCCTTCCCCTCCACAGAGCCTTCTGCATAACAGGCAAATGCTATACCTCTGAGCATCACTTGCATCCCTAACTCCTAAAACAGTAACACATTAAATACAGTTTTAGATAGTATCTGTATTTTTATGATGTAAAGGTATAAATCCTTATGATTTTCCAGTATCTCTCAAAAACAGAGTTAGGTATAAAACTTTGTCTGTCTCTCTCTGTCTCTGTCTCTCTCTGTCTCTGTCTCTGTGTGTGTGTATGTGTGTGTGTCTGTCTGTCTGTCTGTCTCTCCCCCATCCCCCACCCCCCGCAGGGCCAGAAGAGTTGTCTGTTGTCTCAGAAGTCTTGGGTACTTATTTAGGACAACAGAACAGGTGCTCCAGAAATAGCACCTGGCTATGTACTTGATTGAAACACTTTCAAAAACCTCTTTTTTTTTTTTTTTTTTTTTTTTTTTTGTGGGACCTAGAATTGAACTCAGAACCCTTGCTACTGAGCCATCTCCCTGGCCTCTAAACACTTTTAAATAAACATTGAAAATATACACTTTTAAAGAATTGAGTCCTTTGAACAAGTAAGACCCTTTTTTTTTTTTTTTTTTTTTTTTTTTTTTTTTTTTGTGGAACCAGGGATTGAACTCAGGTCCTTGCACTTGCCAGGGAAGCACTTACTCCACTGAGCCATCTCCCTGGCCCCTGCAAGGCCCTTTTTGTCATCTCTCTCCTTAAATAATCCAAGGACACTGATCAAGTCAGCATAAAGCACTAAAAATAATTCGGTGAGACATAGAATCTCTGCCAGCTATGTAGAAGGTAAAGATATACCACCTATTATACTGCGTTGATCAGTAAACGAGAGAAGCAAGATGTCAACACTGAGAGAACTTTGCCAAAATTCTAATGCTTTTCATAGCCTTTTTAGCCTCAGATACTATAAATCAAAGCAAATAAAACTCATTCTGCAAGCTGTGTCCTTCATTTTTCCCTTTCATATTCTGCAGCAGATTAGCACTTTAGGACTGCCGTTAGCATCCATATGATCTCCAGAGTATACAGTGCAGTTTTCCATGGGCTGCATGATGAATGAGGTCACAATAAATGCAGAAAAATATGGGTTTCCATCTCTTATTAAACCAGACAGTAGAAAGGCTTATTAAACAATTGCTTTTTTTTTAACAAAAATTTTTTCTTTTGGAAACATAGATTTCACAAAATACACATGATGTTAAAATGAGATGGATTCATCTTTTCATTTGAATCAATATTTCTTAAACTTCTCTTTTAATTTGAGATACAGTAAATATTGATAGTTTTCATTCATTGAAACCAAAGCTTTGAGCTGGGGAGATAGCCTGGCAGTCTAAGCGCCTGCCTGGCAAGCACAAGGACCTGGGTTCGATCCCCAGTATCACATGTCGTGCTGGCCCTGGAACCCCAGGCATACTGTGCTGGCCACCAAAACCAGGCGTGGTGGCACACAGGGGAGGCTGAGACAAGAGGATCACTACAAATCTGAGCTGTGTAGCGAGACCGTGTACCAAATAAATTAATAAATAAATAAATAGGTTTTTGAAAAATAAACCGATGTGTTAAACCGAATCTTTTTGGTGTCTTCAAATAAACTTTAGAAGTATAAAAGGATCCTGAAAGCAAAAGATTTGAGAAGCATTAATTTGAAACAAAACTCTCAAAAGTATTTTCTTTCAGAAACAAAGATACAGGGGCCAGGGAAGATGGCTCTGTAGGATAAGCGCTTGACTGGCAAACGCAAGGATCTGAGTTCAATCCCCGGTTCTGCAAAAAAAAAAAAAAAGAAGAAAAGAAAGAAAGAAAGAAAGAAAGAACAAAGATACAGGGCCGAGGAGATGGCTCAGTAGAATAAGCGCTTCCCTGGCAAGCGCAAGGGCCTGAGTTCAATCCCCAGTTCCGCAAAAAAAAACCCAAAAAACAAAGATACGTACTTCCTTGTATTTCTTTTTCATTATTTCCCCTGGCACAGACTTGACTCCTTATTTTAACTGTAACTTACTGAACTGTACCAAAGTAGCTCACTTCACAAGGGCAGAGGGCAGAGGGAGGGCACAGACAGCTCAGAGCTGCCTTGTCATGCAGAGTTCATGCGTGAACAGGTAGTATTTCCACTGTGATGCTTTTACGTCATTGGTCTGGATATCTGAGCACTGCTCTCCTCCCCAGCAGGCACAACATTCTTACAGATTTGAACTCAGAATATACAAATACGAACAAAACCCACCAAGAAGCCAGATACCCTGCTCTCTGTAGATCTCTATGGCCCATTGCTAGTAATCATCAAACTGTCGTCCAGAAAACTGAACTCTCTGTCATTCTAACCCCTGGGGGAGGAAGAAGTGACTCATCAGCTCTGTACAAACTAGAAGGAACAATTTAAAACACTAGAAAAGAGGAAATAAAATTAGAGTAGTGAACATGAGTGAGGTTCCAAGCCAGCACTACTTTGGATTCATTTTGGGGCTCAAGGAAATGCTTGCTGGGGCCTCAGCACCTGTGATTCTCATGCCCAAGGTCACAGCCAGCCACCCTCTGTGTCACCTGAACCCAGAAGACATCTCCATAGATGACCTCAAAAATGATTAAAATGTATTTTTTTTCAAATGTAAAGTCATGACTGAAAAAAATTATGAATGTGTTGTAGATCTTAAAGAAATACTTCAAAATAAAATAAAAGTAAATAGAAAGAAAGAAAATCTAAAAAAAAAAGAAAGAGCGAGCCAGTAAAACATAGCAACCAATTGAACAATCGGCACTTTCTTTAGGCATTGGCTAATGTTGAAGCAGCACCCAGGCGTCCTTTAATTCTGACCATTGATAGGTTCCCAAGGTCTACGCTTGAGGCGCAGAGCACCCTGTCAACGACCCTTGGTTTCTTTCACAGTGACAAGGTCCAGGCCCTTTCCTATGCACAGCACACGCGGCAACTCATCTCCTGCAGTGGCGACGGTGGCATTGTCATCTGGAACATGGACGTAGAGCGGCAGGAGGTAGGTGTCCGTAGGCCAAGCCAGGTGTGCACTTCGGGCTTCAAATGCCCTCCTGCTTAGCTCTTTAGTTCTTGGATAACCACCCATGAAATAAGACACATGGTTTCAGAATGTTAAAAATTACAGTATAGAGTGAGTTCCCTTTTCCCCCATTACACATTGGCATGTGGCATTAGTGTGATAGAGATTTCATGAGAATTCTGACTGATGCTTACACCATAGGCCTTCTATAGCCTGATCTTTGAAGCCATTCAAAGCAAAAGTACAGGCAAGCAAGAGGCACCATCTGTTTTCCAGAGATTAGCCCCATGAAAGGGACACTCCCAGACTTCATGTTTTAGAGGGTAGCAGTGGCTAAGCAGTAAGGAACCTTAATTTGGTATTTATAGAAATAGTAGGTATTGGGACCCGGGGCGTAGCTCAGTGGCACAGCACTTGCCTGGCAAGTGTGAGGTCATGAGTTCAATTCCCAGTACCACACACAGAAAAAGGAAATAGTAGTTATTAATGGAAATACTGGAAATGTTTTTTGTACTACTTCCTGGCTCATGTTCTAAATACCCATCTTTTCTGAACACATACTTAAATTTTATCGCAATGCTCTCCTTTAATGAACTTTACTTTTAATCTTTGAGCATCTTAACAATTAGTATGTTTACTGAGAAGCCCCTTTGACAAGTATGTTGAAGAGAACCATTTTCACATTACTCTAGAATTATTCTTGGTAGCCTTTCTCTTTGAGAGTGTGCATTCTTTTAATTTCTTTCTTTCAGGATGAAAGAGTTAGATAGAAAAGAACACTTTTCCCAGACAAAAGTTATTTCCCAAATTCTTTCCATGCCCTTACCCCAGTCTCGTTTTAAGAGAATAGTTGCTATTACCCACAAAGTAATGCCTTTCAAATCCCAGTAATTAAATGCTTAAGAAGATTAAAACTTTATTTGCTCAAACCATAAATCCACGGGAGCTCTATTAGTAACTAATTAAAATGATCATTACTGTTAGGAAGTGGGACTTGTAGAACATTGCATTTCAGCAGTATGCTTGGCACCATCCACCAGAGCCAACGGGCGCTGCCGTGAGTGCTGGTCATACCAGCCACGCTCCTGCTTTGGGCTCAGCCTGGTGCCCGCTGCAGGGACAGTCCCACCTAGGCTGCCTTGGCCTCTTCCCAGGCCAGCCTGAGGGACCACAACCAGGGTCCTTTCCCTTCCAACACATGTCCTCTCCCTCTATGCACAGTGGCTCCAATGAGGATGACAAGTGATTTCCAGAGCTGAAGGCAGGTGGTGATGCACGATTCTTTTGAGTCTTCTGACTTAAATTATGCCCCCTAAAATGCAGATACAGGGGCTCTTGTATGTGGTGGTTTTCGAGTCCTGGCGAGTATGTCAATGCTGTCAATATTCAGTGGAAGTGCAGCCGTGTGTCTTTTTGCAAGTTCCACACTTCTAAACCTAAGTGTCCTGTGGTGTTTCTGTGCCTCGCTGTGTGGGGGACCTTCTTCCTGGTTACGGCAGGGGCTATGCGCTGCTCACCCTGGAAGACCTGAGGCTTGACTGAAGCACTGGCCAACCTGATGCACCGAGAGGCTTCCAGAAATCTTGAGACTTCACATGTCTCCTCATAGACCTGTTGTGAGCTCAATCCTGGTAGATTCTTGGTTTTGCTAAGTAACCGAGGCTGTGTCCATTTGTACTTGTAGTGGAAGATATGGGAGTTTCCAGTCCTGACACCTCACAGCCTCCCTAACAGTTACTGCTATGCCATTTCAGGTTTTGACCTTCTGGAGACAGGCTAAAAGAGTATCTCATTTTAATTTGCATTCACTGCTCAA
>NW_004524627.1:14395501-14415084 GCF_000260255.1 Octodon degus
AGCCTTTCTTATCAATGAATTAACAAGTTCATATCTCATGTATCTTCTTGGCAATCTTTCAGATGCTTCTTGTCATTTTTTAATTTTTTTTCCTGGAGTTCTTCATCAGTTATATAGACTTATATAAATATCTTTTTCTAGCCTATTCATTTTGTGCTTTATGTACTTCTTCCTAACTGGAGGTTTTCTCATTCATTGTATATTGAACATTTTCCATGCATTCAAATATTTGTTTTATTAACATGCTTTTCATGGTAATAAGGTTATATTAGGGAAATTACTTCTTAAATAAACATCAATACATTCTCTCAGTTCTCTAAGGTGCATAATAATATGGTTTTTATTATGTAAAGTGAGTCACCAATTATTTTTTCGCTAAGTTCTTAGCCCAAATTTGATTACTATCTGTAATGGCTGGGGAAATAGCTCAGTGGAATAAGTGCTTGCCTGGCAAGCGCAGGGTTCTGAGTTCAATCCCTGGTCCCTCAAAAAAAAAAAATATCTAATTAAATAACTGGCACATTAAAAAAGTAAAAGAAAAGCTGATGATTATTATCTGTAAGCATCACTTGATTTATTTGTGGAAATAAGTTTTTGTTTCTCTCTACTTTTTTTCTGGGGGGTACAGTTAAGTTTTCATTTCAAAAATTTGGATAGCATCAGCACTGAGTCATGAGAAAATCTAGCCATGTGTAAAATACCGTGCAATCCACTAGATTCCCTTTTCTTTAAATTGCCCTGATCCTACTATATCATACGGACTGAAGAGAGATCGCATAGATACAACTCTTTTTTTTTTTTTTTTTTGCGGAACCGGGGATGGAACTCAGGCCCTTGCGCTTGCCAGGGAAGCGCTTATTCCCCAGATAACTCTTTTTGTGATAAAATGTTACCTTAGGTAACAGCCTTGCATTGGATTATTAAATCCTTCAATGGAATACAGCATGAAGATCCCAGAGTACATCAGGGCTTACTCTTTTTGTGTTAATAAAATAGACCAACAGTAGAACTCTAAAAATGTCCCCTTTTTACCTCTTTTGGAGAAAACATGTAGTTTTAGGTTTATTTCTGCCTGAAGATAAAAGAGGCTAAATTCTAAAATCTCCATAGCAGGTGTCCCTTAGAAAACAGTCAGAGAAAAAATTCCAGAGCTTCTCCTGTGCTCTTGTCCCATATGAATGTCTAGAAGGGGTGGAATGCTGTTTATCTAGCATTTCTCAAAGTTGTTTGCTCCCAGGCCTCTTTGAAAATGTGTCTACTGAGCTTGCCTGGCAAGCCCAAGGTCCTGAGTTTGATGCCTGGTTCCCCCCAAAATAAAAATGTGTCTGCTGAGTGAAGTGCTCCCTGGAATATGCTTTTGGGCAACCATAGGGTTGGGTATACTTTTCAAGGTTCCTGAAGTTCTGTGCTCTATGGAAGAAATGACTTCCTCTTGCAGACAACAATAATAATAGAGTTTTTAATATGCAAAGTTGTTTTTTTTTCACAAGTTCTTAACTAGCCTACATTTGATTACAAACTATAATTCTGCAGAATCAAACAAGGAGCTCTGAAAGCAAGCACAGTCACTGCACTATCGATACAGATTTGCTAAATGATAGCTTTTCACAGAACGTACTTTCAAAACTGTCTGATGTTGTTTAGGCTACTTGTGACAGGACTGGGGAATAAGGAACAAACCCAGAATATAGTGTGATCCACAAGCCCAGAAGCAGACACCCAGCCTCTGGGGCCCTGTCATGAATGAGCAGTGGACTAGCAGCCTCCTCAAGTATGTACCATGGTCAGCAAGTGCTGCTCTACCCCCCGGGGCTCTGTGTGTGTGTGTTGTACACTTAGACAGTGCTGGACACTCAGAGAAAATATAATTACCATCAGTCCGAGAATATGAGGCAGAGTCCTAAATCTTCAGCGTGGCTGCCAGGAGTGTAGTGTGGCATGAGCCAGAACCTCTCACCTTCTCCCTCATTCCCCACATGTCCTCTGGTGGCCTGAGCAGCTCTCCTCCTTTGCCTGGCATCTTCCTGTCTGTCCTCAGGTCTCAGCTGACCTAGAACACCAGCCTTGGTCAGAGCCCTGTGTTTACATTCGCCATAGCATGCAGTGTCTCTGCCCAGGCATTCTCTTAGACTTACTGAATAATCATTAAAGTTTTCTTGAGCAGTCTTCACGGATAAATTATAAGCTCCATAATATGTTTACTGTCACATCCCATCCCCAAGACCTGACACACAAACTTTGAGCAAATACTGTTTGAACCATTGGCTGAGAAACCATGCCTCTGTTTAGGATAAATGCATCCTGATTCCAGAAGTTTTGTCGATGTTGTTATTCCTTTGTCTGCACTGCTTCTCACTGTGACCTGTGATGTGCTTTATTTGATCAGACCCCCGAGTGGTTGGACAGTGATTCCTGCCAAAAGTGTGATCAGCCTTTTTTCTGGAACTTCAAGCAAATGTGGGACAATAAAAAAATTGGCCTAAGACAGGTGGGTGATTTGCGTGTTTCACCAAAGTGGAAACAACTTAATTCAGTAATCTCAGAAGAAATAACACACATGGGTGGGAGTTGTGGTGGGGTAAGTTATTATCCTGGAGTCACCTTGTGACTGCACATTAGTGTACCCCCTTTGTTTGTCGTAGCTCATTCCTATTAGGTTCCGTTTCTGCAGCAGTTCGTTTCCAGTAAGTAATTGAAGGGTACAGTTTTAGAATTCTAATGGCATCTATTGAAATGCACCTCAAAATTAAGAGGCATCATGCTTAGCTCACATTGGTTCCAATCCATAAAATTATATAAGTAGCACTTACTGCTCCTTAATGATTACACTTTCCCTCCTTCTGGTTTGGTTTTAGTTGCCTAGAGCTACTTACAGTGCACCACTTTCAGTCTGATCCATGGTTCAGCTTGGTCTTTCCCAAGGAAAGGTCGCCAAATTTGGGCAGTGGGCTGAGGCAGGTCCTTCCACGTTCTCCTCCATCCAGCGGCATAATCTCTGGAGATAGTATTTCCTCAGTCTACCCATCTTTAAGGCCACACAGCCACTGGGTTCTCTGTAGTCATAGTGATGGTCATGCGGGAGGATGGAGGTTGGAAAGCGGATGGGGGGAGGTGACACACACCATCAGATGTGTCTCCAGCAGCCCGCATTCTGGACGCACAGAGCCCAGGAAGACAAGCCTCTGGTGTGCTCCTGGGAGGTTTCTAGGGCAGCCCTGAATGATCGCAGCTGAGTGTGCCAGGGCGGCACAGACAGACATAGCTGCCTCTGTTCTCTCTCCCTGCTCCAGCACCATTGCCGCAAGTGTGGGAAGGCCGTCTGCGGCAAGTGCAGCTCCAAGCGCTCCTCCATCCCCTTGATGGGCTTCGAGTTTGAAGTGAGGGTGTGTGACAGCTGCCACGAGGCCATCACAGATGAAGAGTAAGTTCCTGCTTTCTGCAGGACTCTCCTGGTTACAGCAGGAGCCACCCCTGCTTCAGAGGGCCCCAATTCCTGTTGCTTTAGCTACAGACCATGCAAGTGATGAAAATCCTTCTTTGCCAGCAACAGATTTGTGTGATCTTGAGAGATAGATACAGAGAGAATACAAAGAATTTATATCTGTTTGTGTGTGGGTGGGTGTGTGTGTGAGAGAGAGAGACAGAGACAGACAGAAAGAGACTAAGCTACATCTCTAGTCCTATTTTATGTTTGCTTTTGAGACAGGTGTTGCTACTACAGGCTGGGCTTGAACTTTCTGCCTCTCCCTCCCAGAGTGCTGGGATCATAGGGGTTCACCACCGCGCCAGCCTCATCTCTGTGCTCTTTTAAATCCCTAGAGTATGTTCATTTAAAGTACAGTGGTACCTCGGTTCCACAAACCTAATTCTAGTCTACAGCCATACCACTCTGAACACGCCTGATCTCGTCTGATCTTGGAAGCTAAGCAGGGTTGGACCTGGTTAGTACTTGGATGGGACACAAACCTAATTCTTTCCATGATTCTGGTCACAAACCAAACTGGATAAGAACCAAACCAGATTTCCCTGTCAGATCAACACTGAACCTAACCATCGAATTCAATCAGTTCTCGTTCAGCTCGGTTTGTGACCAGAGTCGTGGAAAGAATTGAGTTTACGAACCCACTGAAGGGGCTGTCTGAGTAAATGCCTGTGTTTCTTACTTACTGAGAACTGCCTGGGAGTGTGGCGGCTGAGGACTCACTTTATAGCCCAGGCCGGAGTACAGGACCTGAAGCAGGCCTCAGCCAGGCTCCAGAAGAAGGTTTCAGGTTCCAGGAAGAGCTAAGCTGCTTTACCTAAGAGGCAAATATTCTCAGTTGCCCACTGCCCCTCCGGCTGCTTGGCAGTCCTCCTAGGGCCTCAGGTGTGCTCCGGAATGCCGTGAGAATCTGCATTTTCTTTTTAATCTTGGCAAACTGAAAACTTCCTCAATGCAAACAGGATGCTCTGAGCAAGTGTCCCCCTTACTGAGGTGCAGGAGGATCAGTCTCCTAGGTATTTGTCTTCCAGTCCTCCCACTGTAGTCAAATCATTGTAAATATTCTTGTTTACCCATATCAAATAAAAATTAAATACCCTTACAGAAGTAGGCATTTATGTTCATTAATTATTTTCTATTGATCATATGTGATGAAATTAGTAAGTTTGTATTGAATAGGCAGCTGCAAGGGACCTTAGAGATAGGCTAGTTTAATTATTTATTATATAAAGACACAGACCAGAAAGTGTAAGGAACTTGCAGATTCAACCTAAATCTTGAATTTTGAAGATTTGAATATCATCATTTTTAGCATACTGAAAAATCTGTCCTGCAGACTTAGCGGGGGTATTTACCATGTCTCTGTATGCCTGAAGGAACTAATTCTTAAAAAAAAAAAAAAAAATAGAGGGGGGGGGGGGGGGGGGGCGGGAATACGCCATTTAATGCTGCAGTGAGACCCTTGCACTGCACTAGGCATCCGCGCTGCAGCCTCCCTGGCCCTTCACATCTCACCACGTCTTCCCCCTCTGCTTTGTGAAGTGTCCGCACTGCTTCTGGAGCACCTAGGCAGTCAGCAAGCCCTCGTGCTTTTTTAAAAAAGTGTGGGTTAAAAAATACACAATATGCTGGGCTTGGAAGTATACACTTACAATCCCAGCACTTGGGAAGCTGAGGGAGGAGGAACACTACATGGTGAGCCAAGGCCAGCCTGAACGACATATGAAACTATGACTCGGAAGGAAAGAAAAAGCAAATAATTATATATATAGTTTTGCTTACTGAAGATTTAGAATACTATAGAAAAACTGGTATAGTGCAAAAAGGAAAATGAATGGATAGCCTTCAAATAGAATGATAGTAGACTGCAGGTCATTTTAGCAAGCACCTTTTTAAAACTTAAATAGGCCAGGTAGACCTAAGACCCTACAAGGATTGACCGGCAGCCGGTAGAGCAGTGGGCACTCAGAATATTTACCTCTTATGCAAAGCAGCTTAGCTCTTCCTGCAAACTGAAACCTTCTGGAGACCAGAAAGTCCTTTCTTATGAGCAAAATCTTTACCAAAGCACTGTGGTTTTTTGGAAAAAAAAAAAAAATTCTCACAAGCATGGTTAGAGGTGACTCCATCTTCAGCACATTCTCCTGAAGGACCTTTGGAGGCTGCCTCTCTTTCCCATTTAGGAACTGTAAGAATTCTTTTGCTTCATTATATTTTTAAACTTAATAGTCTACCAGGGAATAAAGGATAAAGGCAATGTGGGAAGCATTTTTAACAGGGAAGCAGCTTTGGCCAGTAGCCTAAAAGTAGTGCCTAGTATCATCCTAGACCTCCATAGTTCCTGTGCCACCCTTTCCTCTCCTCTCGTTCTCCCCAGGCGAGCACCCACAGCTACCTTCCATGACAGTAAACACAACATTGTGCATGTGCATTTTGATGCAACCAGGGGATGGTTGCTGACTTCTGGAACTGACAAAGTTATTAAGGTAAGAAACGACACCCTCACAGTACGCTTCCCCTTTGTGGCTTTATGTATGAGAAAGGGACACCAGGAGCCTGTGAGGCTCTGCTCAGAGCATATCATTGGGAGTGGGCTTTCTAGAAAGCCTGCTACATGCATGTCCACAATGGTGAGGAATGAGTTATCTGTGGAGGGCATATTATTTTAAAATAATAATAATAGGGCCGGGGAGATGGCTCAGTGGAATATGCGCTTCCCTGGCAAGCGCAAGGGCCTGAGTTCAATCCCCGGATCCGCAAAATAAATAAATAAATAAATAAATAAATAAATAAATAAAATAAAAATAATAATAGATCACATGTGCAGCATACAGAAGAGGGATAAAGGCAAGAAGAATCTTAAGAGTTCAGCATGGGGAAGTGCGGTGGAGCTAGAGAAGTGGGGCATTGGGAAGTGGATGGGACTGAGTGGAGCGCTGAGTGAATGGCAGGACGCAACAGGCCTGCGGCTAATAAACAACATCCTCTCCCACTGAGATCAATTAATCCGAGACTGCTCATCCAGGGCCTCTCTGAGCACTGTGGTAGACCACAAGGACTCTGCCACCACAGTGTCTTTCCCATGCCGTTCTTGGAGGCAGCAGCAAGACTCAGTGGCTAATAACCCCCGTTGAGACCCTCTTTGTGACTTCGAGCAAGTTTGAAATAAACCCTGAGAGCCCCAGTTCCTTGATTTTTGATGTCCTAAAGAATTGTTTAGAAGATTAAATGGGAAGATATGAGAAGAACACAACACAGGCTTCACATTCAACACATGTTAGTTCCCTTCCTCCTCTACAAAACAGCATTTGTTCACCATCAGTTGGGTTAAATTTCAAGCTGCCTTTGTCATGTTTTGTAGCCGTGCAAAATCATATTAGAAGGGTATGTAGCTGCTTGTGATATGAAACAACTTCACTTGAATCGTAAGGACGGTTCATCTTCCATATAATTTGATTTTCTTCTTCTTACAGTTATGGGACATGACCCCAGTGGTATCTTGATGACTCTCCCAGGACTCAGAAAGATAGTATTTACTAAAGAAATGGTTGTTTTAATCCAAATGATTACTGGAGAAGTAAAGCAGACGCGTGAGAAGTAAAACAAACTAAAGGCCCTGGGTGACTGTGCATCTTACCTACGCAGTCAGGGGTGGGCGTGCAGCAGGATGTTCACGGGGACTTTTCAACTTGTTCATACAATCTAAAGAAGATATTTTTTTAACAAATGGTTTATACAGTCTGGCTATGCTTCATTGTTTCAAGTATGCT
The DNA here is from genome assembly GCF_000260255.1 of Octodon degus. Classification (NCBI taxonomy): domain Eukaryota; kingdom Metazoa; phylum Chordata; class Mammalia; order Rodentia; family Octodontidae; genus Octodon; species Octodon degus. The sequence continues at coordinate 14,402,753 of NW_004524627.1, forward strand.
AAAAACTTCGTGTTGGGTGTTTGATTTTTATATTTTCTAGCCCTCCATTTTGCCTGTTGCTTTGTGTGTTGGAGAAAAAAGAGAACTATGTTGTTCAGAGTATTTTGGTCATTATGAAGTAGTTTCCACGTTTTCTTCACTGTGGCATGTGGCCAGCGTCTTTTTGTTCTTTAATTTTATCTACTTGTACCTTCTCTCTCTTTTGCCAGAGTATATGTATTTATGTGTTTATTCCCAGTGTTTGTGCTTTTGTTTCTTCTAAATGGAGAGATTGGAAAACCGTTTGTTTTGCTCCACCAGCCAACTTCTCGAAGCGCCTAAAGAATGATCCATTTCTATTGTCTGACGTGTTCATGTTCTCACTGAGTAGAAATGACTTCCTGTTTTTGCCTCAGGTTTCTGTGTTTCCCACTTTAGAAAATGCTGTGAGAAGGTATTGCCAACATCATCATCACAGAAGTAGATGACTGGAGCTCACAGCTTCAACCATCAGTGCCTGGATCACGTAGCATCACCTAGGGCCTCCTGAGCCTTTCATGTGTTAGCGTGTTTTTTGCTTTGTTTTGTTTTGTTGTTTTTTACATAGCTCTTATAACATTCAAAACAAAAACTTACAAACTCCAAAAATAAATGTCTTTAAGATTTGTTTTCCTGTGCCATATCATCTCTGAACTGGAACATGTATTGCTGTAAGATTTGAGTCCTCAAAAAAAAAGGTTGTAGTCCTGCTTTGTCACCATCTTCACCTTCTTCCCCTTCAAAATACAGACATTCAAATATTTTATCTTACTGTATTTCATCTGAACAGGTTGCATACTTTCATACTGAGACTATATGTGATCTGAGATGTGTAGGTACTAAATGCGATAGCTCCTGCTGTGTTCCTCTTGGGGACATAAACGAGGGTTCCAGAATATGCACATGAATTCTTGCTTCTAAGGGAATCTGATCAAACTTGATAAATGATTACCTCAGGATACTGAAGTCCTTTTTTAAAACCCTATTTTCAGTGTAAAAGTAGAATTAAAATTAGTGGCAAGCATGTGCCAGGTATGCACTTTATATGGATACCCCAGGCTTAGCACTTTATATGAATACCACCTCATGGGGCTGGGGAGATAGCTCAGTAGAATAAGTGCATCCCTGGCAAGCGCAAGGGCCTGAGTTCAATCCCCAGTTCCGCCAAAAAAATGAATACCACTTCATGAGATGCTCACGTGTCAGGACTATTCAGGGTTCACCACGCCTCTTGAACATATCCAGGTTAAATGAAGTCTCACAGATAAACAGATTGCTCGTTTGCTTTTCCCCTTCTGGGTCCTGTCTGCACCATAGATATTCACTTCTGATTTGACAAGTTTGGGGTAATAGATAAATAGAATTTGAGTGAAATAGAAATCCTCCCTATTATTTTTTTTTTCTTTTTCTGGCAAGTATTTACTCCCCTTACAATTATTCATTACTTTTCTAACTGGCGATACTTTAAAGCTATACTTGGATACCACCCCAGCCCTGACCCGTGTACTCCCTGGGGATGGGGCTTCCTGGAGGTAACTCTGCTGATCCAGCATGGGAAAGCAGGGCCAAAGTGTGTGTCCTGTGTATCCATGGCACATGACAGCCATCGCCTAAGGCCAGCACTCTTGAGGTACACAGACCTGCAGTGCACACATAAGGACCATTGATTATTCTTCATTGTCCCTCCCACACTGCTCTTGCTTGTGTTCCATCAGAGCTGTTATAACTACTTCCAAGTCTGTTCTACATGGTTGCTCTGTAAGAGAGCTTTTCAAAAGAGATTGCATTTAAAGTATTAGAATATCTGTTTTGTAGTGAATTACTAGAACCTGTGGCCACTTACTATGTTATATGCAATAGGCCAGTCAGATAGCTCAGCGATTTAAAATGCCTGCTTAGGCAGATGCAGGGACCAGGGCTCAATCCCTGGTACCTGCCCTGCCCCCGGGGTGCACTGAGATGGCAATTGAGACTGGGTATGGTGGTGCACACCTGTAGTCCCAGCCCTTGGGAGGCTAAAAACAGGAGGATCACTGTGAGTCTGATCTATGTAGTGAGATCCTGTAGGCCCTGTACTAAATACATTAAAAAAGAGAAAAAATAAGAAACTTTTGTTGTATGCAATAGAGAGCTGCGTGCTGGAAATGGGTAACAGAAATGCATCACTCTGTTTTCACTTCCTGTACTTCTGCACCTGACCTGCATGCAGGGAGGGAAATATAGTTTCAGGAAGGCCGGAATTCAGGCACCTGGCAGGCCTTGTGTGTATTCCCAGTTAAGTATAGATGCCTTCAGACCTCATTTGGGAAGCTAATTGCCCCATAACACTGTGGTCTCTCTGTTTCATTCCCCTGTGCTCCATTCCCCCTAACTTCCTCCCAGTATTGCTGTCAGCCTACCCAAAGCCCACTCAGAGGTTGAAATCTCATTAAAGATGAAAGTCATGATTGAAAACCACCGCTATTGCAAGTTATCCATTACTCTGCCCTTTGATTTCCCCTTATCTGTGTGGGTGCCTGAATTTGGTGAACAGTTTATTTAGCCAATCAACTGTGTATGTTTGTAATGCTGAGTTCTTGCATTTTGCAATAAGTATCTCCACCATTTTTGTAACTCATAGAGAAATACGTGCTGGTGTGGGATGTCTTCCAAGCATTTTGTGGAATTACAGGCTTCATTCATTATGAGTGAGAGCTCCCCCCGGCACTTGGATCTCTCCTGTCTAGATGAAAGTCATAGTTCTTGTGCCCTATTGGATTTGCACTTTACATATATTTTTGCTGTACTGCTTAAACATGCAGCAGCTCTGGCAAATGTTGCCTAACATGGGTATGTTGAAGAGGTAGCAGAATTGCACTTCACAGAGTCGTTTTCTTTTTGGTAGAATGAAATTAATCTCATGTTCCTGACTCCCCCATAGAGATGGAGCCCTGGAGTCTGCAGCTGCCTGTGTGTAGCTCCATAGTAGCAAAAATGATTTTAGACTAAATACTTGCAATCGTGTGTCATTTTTTTATATAAGGTCAGTCAACCATAATGTGCTTCTTTTTTAATGTTTGAATTATTCAGAGAATCATAAAAATCAGAAAGCTGGAAGAGATCTTGAGATCTAGAATGATCCTAGCAGAAAAATTACCAGGCAGTTAGATATAACTGAAGCCTAAACAAGAGAAGCCAAAAGAATATTCAAGGAAGAATTGTTTTTTAATGTTGCCTAGTAACAGCGTTAGTTAGAGGAGTCCTCCAGCCCCTTGAGACAGTGAGCTATCCGGAACTGGTTCATGCTTCTTGTTGGAAGTGTGTTCAACACCACTCTTGGCCCCAGCCCTGTAATTATTGCTGTAATGGGTATGGATTGTTCTCAGAAGGCAGCTATTGTAGGTCCTCATCCATGTAAATGCCTTTCCACACTCTAGCACACAGATCACCTTGGGCAAAATAAGCAGCTGTGCAGGGTCCCAGTTTGCCAAAGGCCAGGCTTGAGTGCATCTCTGGGGAAGCCATTTGTCTGGTAGCACATTGCAGTGTTATCTTCCAAGGTTCACTTTTTAAAACTGTAATGTATTTGTGTTTAACATGAATCCTTACAGCTTGAGTTTTGGCTTTTAAGCAAAACAATAGCTATAAACTATGTGTCATAGTTAGTGGACATAAATATTCATTAAATAGGATTCCTTTGGTTTTGCCTTTTCATAATTGTATATAAGGGAACTTGCTCAGTAAGATTTATATCTTAAAGCAAAAGAAAAGTGTTTTGCCAAAATGTTCTCATTTTTCTCCTTTAAAATAGTGTAAGGTTAAATTTTGCCTGCTGTGAAAGTGACTATGTAGCAACTTGATTAAACAATGCAGAAATTAACTCAATTCTGGGCACCAAGTTATCTAGATTCTCCTTACAGTTCTGGTCTAGGCCAGCCCACTACTACTGAGAAGCCCCCTTACTCCCACATACCAGGCAGCTCAGTGCTGGGGTCACCCTGTGTCCAAGGCCCCTTCCTGACCAGGCAGAGGCCACGCAGGTGAATGAAGGGGCCATTCCAGCACCGTGTGATTGATGTAATGATAGGTGTGTGCTTGGGCTCCCAGCCAGCACGACCCTCCCAAGCAGAGAATAAAGAAAATTTAGGCTACAGAAACAACACAGATAAGCCCAAAGTCTGCAGTGAGCCTGGTATGCACAGAGAACAGCCTCAAGTAACTCAACAGCAGGCCTGGAGCCCATGTGGGCAGTAAGACACATTGCTCCATGGCCTCACGGCCTGGGAGAGGGAGGGCACACCCATTTCCCTGGAACAGATTTGCTCAGAAGCTTATCTTGCAACTAGCACTAGTACTTGCTGCTTTTTCTTTAGAAATCTCAAGAATTGGTATTTGAAAATGACCCATAGTAGGTAATTCTTGGAATTCGTTGGACATTTTGCCTTTCATTTAAAGCTGCGATACAGACCTAGAGACCACGCACACATGGCCCATGAAAGAATGTGACTAGGCTAAACCATTGGCTGGCCACGCTGAGCTGGTCTGCTGTGGGAAAGGGAAGGCCAGGCTACAGTAACAGCTGGAGCAGGAGGAGATTGTTCTAGCCAGAGGTGGCACTGTACTCATGTGCAGTGTAAAACATTGCCGGGCACAAGTGGCTGCTACTGGAGTCCCTGTCCTTCTCAGCCTTAGACTGCTCTCAAAGTAATGGGCTGTTCCTGTCCTGTGTAAAATTTCAGGGGTCTGTCACTCCCCACATAGAGGGGAAAGGATTTTCTCAGTTCAGTTAGGGGACAAAGGGTTCAGGCAACCCCCTGGCTCCCAAAGACCTGGCTCTTCTGAGAAGGAACATCTTGTGGCAGTGCTCAAAAGTGCCTCTTCATTGCTGTTACATTACTTGCCTTTTGTCCATAACTGAATCAGAAATATCTGTGTTTATGTTCAGATTTTAGCACAGCTTTACATGAATATCAATCCTAGGGTTTTAGTTTTCATTTTTGCATTTTAATGTTACCCTTTTAACCAAGAAGCTTTTTTCAGTCTGCAGCTTATAGCAGTGTCTGAAAGTTAGATCTACCCTAATTTGGAGGGGGTCCCTCCCTTGAGTTTTCCATGCTAGGCAAGACAGTAGGTAGATCCTTGTCTGAGATGTTGAAAAGGAGATTAAGGCTTTGGGAATGGCAAATTCATCGTCCTTCACAAGGCCCCTTTCAAATCTTGTGATTCTGTGATTCGCTGCATGTTAACGGGCCACCCCCAGCCATTCCCAGCGCAGGGCTGACTTCACTGATGAATGTGAGCATGTTGCCATGCATACGGTTTCTGCTATAGCAAATGAATTCGTTTCTAGATTTTCCCATCTAGCACCTAGTAGGTATGGCATTAGAAGGTGGAGGTTAATCATGGTACCATCTCATAACCAGATACCTCGGACTGTTCACCTTAGTGAGTCAATAGAGTATTTTACTTTCTTGGGAGAGAAAGTATCTGAGAATTGCAAGTTGATTCGAATTTTGGAATCTGACCTTGATATTCATGATTCTTTGAGGTTTTCTTGGTCCCCTGGAAGATATGAGATGGTAAACTATAACTCAAAAGAAAAAATGGAAAGTGCTTTTGAAAAAAGTATCTCCCAGGCCGGGGAGATGGCGCAGTTTAATAAGTGCTTCCCTGGCAAGTGCAAGGTCCTGAGTTCAATCCCCGGTTCCGAAAAAAAAAAAAAGTATCTCCCTTCCACGCTTTTCTATCATTTCAATGATTGCAGCCTATTTTCAGTAGCCAGTACAAAGTCAGGACCAAAACACATGTCGCCTGGGCCGGGGAGATGGCTCAGTAGAATAAGCGCTTGCCTGGCAAGTGTAAGGGCCTGAGTTCAATCCCCAGTTCCACCAAAAAAAAAAAAACATGTCGCCTGCCATTAGCCATTGTATTTATTGGCATCTTCTGTTATTTGTCTTGTTTTTAAAATTACTTTGGTTTTCAAGGTACTGTCATTTTGCAGAAGAAAATGTACCAGAATAGCTATTAACTGGACACAGGGAAGGTTCTGTCTCCACGCCTGTGCCTCCCCCACGCTGGCTCTGTGGCCAGGGACACAGACTCATCCACTGGCACAGCCAGCTGGCGGGACCCACCCCTGGACCTGGCTGCACCAGGCTTGTTACTTCGTGGGTGTCTTTCTCTTTGGAAGATTCTTCAGGGCTGAGGCTGAATGTAGTGCACCTGAAGCTGAAACAGCTCTCTCCGTGGTGGTTCTCACAGGACCCTGTTGGCATTTGCCCTGTCCTTTGCCACCAGATTCCATCAATCAGACCCACAGTCTTGACACGGACCTCCTGGATATGGTGAGGTGGTACTGTGCAAGAACACACCAAAATCTGTCTGTAGCCAGCCCTTCATCCTATGCTGCTGAACATAATGAATGTTTTCACTCTGCTCAGCCTCCCACTGTGCTGCCCTCTAACCTCTAATGTCCGTGTAATCATTACCAGTATAAGGCTCTGTGCAGAGTTGCCCCTGTAGTTTAAAATAAATGTTTGTGAACACCTGCCTGCAATTATGTAGTAGACTGATTTGGTGCTATCCTTGTGGGTTCTGACACACGTCGAGGTAGGTAAGGTGGGGAATTATCAGATTACTCCTACATCTGGCTGTCTAGACCTCAAGGAGAACCGTCATCTGGAGACAGAGGGGACATAGGCTGTGCCCGTGTGGTCCTTATCGCTCATGTAACTACTTCTACTGTGTTTCTTAGCAAATGAGGAAGAAAAGAGTTCAAAAGTGATACAGCTAGGAAATGCCCCTTTCTAAGCTCAGGTCATTTGGGTTGGGTTGGGTTTGGGTTTTCTGTTAGTTTGTTTTGAGCAGAGTTTCACTGTGTAGTACATACAGGCTCTGAACTCACTTTGTAGCCAAGGCTGGCTTTCAACCTATGGTGATATATGGTGATCTTCTGCCTCAGTCTCCTAAGGGCTGGAATTACAGGAGTGTTCCCCAGTGCCCGGCTGATGAGGTCCATTTTATGGGGATGTAAATAGGTAGAGAGAAGTAAGTGGCCAGGGAGATGGCTCAGTGGGATAAGCATTTGCCTGGCAAGTGCATGGGCCTGGGTTCAATTCCCAGTTCCCCCTCCCCCCCAAAAAATAATAAGTGACCCTGCCAGCCCCACCCAGGTGGAGTGGCTGGCAGGGGTGGGGGGTGGCGGAGTTGCACATTCCTCCAAGGCCTCGGCCTAGTGCTCGTCAGCACAGCCTCACCCACACCCAGCACCACAAAAGACACCAATTTCCTACAGACAAGCTGCAAGGCGTTCAGCAAACAGTGCTGCTTCCTGTCAGGACACCAGCCTCTCAGGTAGGTGCACCCAGAAAAGTCCCTTGTCCACGTCCTTGGCTGTTGTTCCCCATATCTGAGCCTTTCAAAGACCACCAAGGGGCCACACCCATGTGAGAGTGCTGCTGCTGTGGGGGAGGTGTCGAGTTCATCTCTGGACAGCAAGAACTGCAGTGCTCCAATCTGTTCTGTTGATCTGTGGTGGTTGCTTGGAGTCATAAGAGAGAAAATGATGGGACTGAGAGGCTTTATCATAGTGTAGCTAGAATGGCAGTGCCATTATTAAAGGTGCTCATCATCTTAAGCAAATATAAGTGAGGTCTCATTTAAATTGTTTATATAAATATGCATCATATCTTGGTAGTGCTTCCTCCTGAGGATGTGCATTGTCCTGGCCATGTCCTGCCCTCTCCAGGACACCCAGCAGTCACCCAGTGGGCATAGAGGAGCCAAGGAAAGGGAGCAGTAGTTGCAGGAAATACATTTGGCTCCCGCCCCTGAGTCCCCTCACACAGACAGTGTTGGTCAATCTTCAACTTAGGATGTTTTTGAAGATCATTCTCAAATAGATAAGACATTTCAACAAGAAAATATCCTGCCTCCAAAGACTAAGGTTAGCTTCTTTAGAGCGCTGGTCATCCACGTCTTAAGCTAAAAGTTCCTGTGCATCCTGTGCCTCACTGCTGCATTGGTGTCTAGGTGCACCCTGAAGCAGAGCCAGAGTCCTGAGTCCACATCCGCAGGTACTTCCACCTTGGGGTCACCCAGCCTCACCTAATCTCCAAGCCAGCTAGCTGTCCAGGATTTCAGTGAGTTTGTCCTCTGTAGTTGGTGAGGGGATTCCTCTAGCACAAGTCAAAGTGGGTACACTAAGAGAAGACAAGTGTGAGCTGCTGTTGCCCATGCTCACCTCACTGCCACCTGCCACCACTTGGTAGTCAGATACCATCCCTGCTCTCAGAGGTCTCTGCAGTAGGCACCACGGATGGCACTGTAAGGGGAGCCTTCATGGAGGAGAAAGTGAGAGCTGTAATAGATTCAGATACCCTAGCCATGAGCCAGTGCTGGGCCAGGATTGGAAACCTCGAGGTGGCAGCCACGGCTGGGTAAGGCAGGGCATACACTGGATGGCTGGGCAGCAGCAGATGGTACCACTGTCCTCCAGGCCAACAGTGGTCCCTCAAGTCAGGGTGCCTATCATCCATAACAGGGCAAAAACCATGAAAGAGAAGGGGCTGGCTTTCCCCCCCAGGACCATATCCACTCTGATCCCGGCTTCCAGCCTCAGTCTTGCCCTATAAGGAGCCACTGAGGTTGAGAGTAAAACTTAAATAAGTAAACACTCCTGAAGTGGACCACAGTTCCTCTGTTCAGGTTGCACTGGACAGCTCCTGCTGCCCTGGCACTCAGTAAGTCCCTGAGACATCTTACTTCCCCACAGTAAGAAAGTCCCCTACACACCCTATCCTCCCAGGTCTTACCCAAGGCCTGAATGACAGGATTATTACAAATGTTAAAGGTGCCCACTAAGTTGATGAAGAAAAGTGGGGGAGAGGGGTGCAAAATCAGGGATGATACACTTGCCAAAATTAACCCCAGTAGGTGAAGGAGCCCCCTCACCAGCAAAGCCCAGACACAATCATGGGAAATCGAGAGACCATTCCATGTTCCCCTAAATCCCATGGCAGGAGAGGCCACTCGGCTGCCCCCAGCCAGGTTTCCACTGCTTTCATGTCCAAGGAATAAGTCACCCATGGCCCCTGGGCTGCTCGGCCAGTGTAGGAAAGAGTGAGCCACACCAGTATCTGTCCTTGGCCACAGGTCAGTCTGTCCCCTAGCCTTTAGGGGGACCCCAGCATTGGCAGCCTCACAGCTTATGAAGAGGGCATTCTTGAGGAAGGGGGTTTCATGTGGCTGACTTCTTTATAATAGCAAAAAATGACTTCTTTAATTGGTTCTCCTGCTTCCAAACAGCATTTGTCTAAGCTCTATAAAACAGTTTCAGGGGCTGGGGAGATGGCTCAGTGGAATAAGCGCTTCCCTGGCAAGCGCAAGGGCCCGAGTTCAATCCCCGGTTCTGCCAAAAAAAAAAAAAAAAAAAAACAGTTTCAGAGAAACTTTGTTCTACAGTCCCTGAGGTGTTGCCTGCTAGAAAATGCTCACAAAGGCCTAAAAGTGGGTCTCTGTGTCCCCAGGCTCCCAGGTACCTGCATGGGTCAGCCCATCCCTGAAAGCAGTCACCCCCTCTTTGTAGTCTAAGAAACAAGGGCTGGATGATGGATGGGGGCCACACTGCACTCTGGGTTGAGCCCTTACTGAGCCCTGCATGAGCCATCTTTCCCTGGTGAGCCGAGCCTCCCCGAGATCCCTGGCCCCTTGGCAGTTTTCAAATTTTCTTATTTTTAGGAAGGAGTACAGTAAAAAGAGAACTTTCTCACTTCCTGTCTCTTCTTCCTACAAGCCTGCACCTCAGGGCTATGGTGCCCTTCGGCTGGCCTGCCCTTGCCCTGGTGCACAGAGGCCTCAGTGCTCAGACTGGCTGCAGGCTGCACCCCATTTACCTACCCACAGACCTTAAGGAACATGGTGTCTCGCACAAGAACACTTGGGAAACAGAACACCTAGAGAGGTCTGAATGGGATCAAAGAATTTTAAAGAGATGGCCTGATCTAAGACCTTCAACTTTTACATTAAAAATAAATTTCAGGGCTGAGGGTATACAGCTTACTGGCAGAGCTCTTGCCTAGGATGTATGAGATCTTGGGTTCAATCCCCAGCACCCCTCTCAAACACATGCAGAGTAAAATAAACTTTTCTTCAAAAAAGAAACATAGGATACCTTGATGGAAAATGAAACAACTTGAACCTTTCTCCAGTACCCTTCAGATAGCCACCTGCTAGGGACCACTCCGCAGTCCTCCCTCACCTCCACGGCCACAGATTGGGTGGCTGCACTGAGAACCCATCATAACAGCCGGACGTGACAGATGGTGGCCTGTACCTTAACCCAGATGGTAGGCCCCAGTGGTGGGCTTGCTGGATACAGACTTGGCAAACATACAGCCTGAGGCTAGAGTTGTCAGGCTGGCAAGCTTGGTAGTGTAAAAGGCTGGGGCCTGGACAGGAGGTGCCACACGTGTCTCCTTTCAAGAAGTGGGCAGAATTGAGAACGTGTGCTGTCAAGCCCCCTTGGCTTTAGTCTCCCCAGTTGCCAAGAATAACCTCTTCATATGCATCACAGGAGACTGCAGACTGCTAATTTCCCCATCCCTGTGGGGTGCCACACAGCTCCAAAGCACACCTCTTTCTGTAAGGGTGTGGCTGGAACCACACAAAGAGATCCTAAGATGTGTACCGTTTAAAACCTGATTTCATCACTGAATGACGCTGCACGGTTTCTGTTTCCATGAACATGTGCCAACAGCAGAGTTTCAGGCCTGCTCGGATTCCCTTTGTACAAGTGCTCCGTAATTCCAACTCCTCTACATCCACCTGTCCTGAGCTGTGGTTGGCCATGTCTTTCGCGACATGAGAGTAAGCAGCAGGGCCTGCTTCACCAGGACCATGAGAAGGCTGGAGTCACCAACAGACAGCCCTGCAGCCAGCAGTGCACGTTCAGGTGGCACCTCTGGCTTTGGGGAGGAGCAAGGGACCCAGATGAGCTGCGCAAGGCCTCACAGTCGTGGGCGGGTGGGCCGATCCAGAAGAGAACTACACTGTCTTTCACTCCCACACACTTGCAGATATGCTGCATCTCACCCTCGAGTACTTTCAAAATCCTGGGCAGTGGGGATGTGACCTGGGCCTGTCCCTAGGTCCCTAACCTTCCTCCTTCAGCCCCTGCTCATGCCTCTCACACAGGAATGACAGTGCTCGGGGTCCCCTGGGGAGCCTCCTGCTGACCACCCTGCCCCTTGTGCCCTTCCCCTGGCTTTGCACAGGGCAAGCTGGAAGCAGAAGCTGTACGTCCCGTGTGTATCACCTGCTGACATGGAAATGAGGCAGCTCCTCAGTCCGCACTGCACTGCTTTTAGGTCATTCCTGGGGAGTTTCGATCCTGTGCTACTCAGGTAGTTTTAGAAGAAATGTAAGCACCTCAGAAACTAAAGGCTGCAGCATGCCTGGAGCATCAGCCTGGCCAGGAAGCACGAGGAAAAACAATAGCCAGGCACATCCAGGCACTGTTCACTGACACGTGAGGGATGAACAGGAGCAGGGGCCACCCTTAGGTGCAGGGCCGTGAGCTGGTGCTAAGTGCTGGGGAGTCTTGATTTCACTTCCTTGGAAATTGGTCTTTATCTAATGAGGTTTGAGTAGGACCCAGCAATAGGGCCTGCCCTCTGTAAAGAATGAGCAACGGATAAAAGAAAGAGGGATCCACAGCCGGTATGCTGGGGACTTGAGTAGAGCCCCTCTCCTGCTTAGATCTAACCTGCTAGCACCCAGGTCTTCCTCTGTACAAGTCTCTTGAGTGAGTGTTGTTGTTCTGCGAGGGCAGTGTGATATCTGTCCTGTTCACTGTTGTTCAGCCCCCAGCACAGGCTGGCACACAGCAGGTGTCCACTTAATATGCGAATTTGCTCCTTCCCTAGAGTGTAGCCAACGGATGGAGACACCTGAAGAATACATCATTCGGGGCTGGTGAGATGGCTCAGTGGTCTAAAGCACCTACTTAGAACAAGCTTAGCAAAGCACAGGTGACCATGGTTCAATCCCCCAGCACCACATGCCCGCCAGCCGCGCCCCCTGGTGGGCTGAGCTGTCCACACACACACACACACACACACACACACACACACATACAAATAAATAAAAAGAATACATCATTCATAAACAATAACAACTGGGGGCAAGTATGGTGGCACATGCCTAAAATTCCAGCACTTGGGAGGCTGAGGCAGGAGGATCACTGCAAGTTCAAGGCCAACCTGGGCTACATAATGAGTTCAAGATCAGCCTAACTGAGGCTGGTGAGATGGTTCAGTGGTCTAAAGCACCTACTT
>NW_004524627.1:14415248-14416292 GCF_000260255.1 Octodon degus
AAAAAAAAAAAAAATGGGGGCTGAGGATATAGCCCAGGGGTGGTGTATGCCTGAGGCCCTGGGTTTAATCCCCACCACTGCCAAAGGAAAAAACAAAACAATAACAATCATGATGTCTCCTCTCCCCATCAAGCCTCAGCTATAGGGAGACTACTGCCCTGTCTAAGGGCAGTCTGAGCCTGCCTAGCAACAAGTCCAGCCTGAGTTTCAGTTCTTTTTTTAATTTTTTTTTTTTTTGTGTGTGTGCCTCAGTTCTTTTTTTTTTTTTTTTTGGAACCGGGGATTGAACTCAGGCCCTTGCGCTTGCCAGGGAAGCGCATATTCCACTGAGCCATCTCCCCGGCCCCTGTGCCTCAGTTCTGAGGAGTAGTTGATTCATTCCCATTTTCTCTGGAGAAAATGTAAAGTACGGCTTTCCAATGTCAGGAAAAATAATCCATCTGGTGGAGGGTGGGCATGGGGTCAGTGAGCAAAAGCAGGGCACACAGGTGGCAGAGGAGGAGGTGTGGAACACACCTACCAGGCTACATGCAGGAGGCAGGCAGGACCAAGAGGGCTTCGCCAGCCAGGTGGAAGTGTGAAAACTACGTATGGCCTCCCATCTCTATCCTTGGTTTTGCTTTCTGTAGTTTCAGTTAACTGTAGTCAGCAACAGGCCAAAAATATTAAGTGGAAAATTCCAGAAATAAACAATTCATACATTTTAAGTTGCACACCACTCTGAGCAGCATGAGGACACCTTGGGCCACCCCACTCTACCGCAACTGAACATCAACCATGCCCTTTCTCAGTGTATTAATGATAAATATACAACCCTCCTATTAGCCAGCAGCCACCTGGGTTATCAGATCAGTAGTTGCCATATTAAAATGCTTACAGTTAAATAATCTTTATTTTACTTAAAAATACCTCCAGCTGGGCTGGTGAGATGGCTCAGTGGTCTAAAGCACCTACTTAGAACAAGCTCAGCAAAGCACAGGGACCGCGGTTCAATCCCCCAGCACCACATGCCAGCCAGCCCCACCCCCTGGTGGGCTGAGCTGC
>NW_004524627.1:14416392-14422248 GCF_000260255.1 Octodon degus
CCTACTTAGAACAAGCTCAGCAAAGCACAGGGACCGCGGTTCAATCCCCCAGCACCACATGCCAGCCAGCCCCACCCCCTGGTGGGCTGAGCTGCCCCCCCCACAAATAAATAAAATTTAAAAATAAAAATAAAAACCTCCAACCCACAAGAGTAATTATACAAAGGAGACATCACGGCATAAGATGTGGATTAACTCTGGTCCCTGTGACAATACTGCAGGAAAAAAAATAAAGCAAAACATGGTTTATATAGAGCTCAGTAATAGCCACAGTTTGATTACACTATTGATCTTGAAATGGATCACCTGTGATCCAGGAGGGTCACTGTATCAAGATTTTATTTATCTATTTATCTAGGTACCAGGAATCTTACTGAGGGTCTTACATTTGCCAGGCAGGCTCTGTGCCACTGAGCTTACCCCCTGCCCCTGTGTCAGGATTTCAATTATGGCTGTAATCAGCTGAGGTCTGACAGGATAATTCTGCTTTTTAGTAACAACTGATATAGGTTCCGTCTTCTTTCCCTTCAGTTCTTCAAACTGGGATAGGCACGTCCCTCACAGTGAGCCCAGGGACCTACAGCAGCTCTTGAGGTATCTTTCTACTCTCTGAGCAGTAAGTCCCCAGAACAGAGAGACATTACAGCCGCCAGCCTCATTCCATTGTGACGTGCAGGGCTGTGGATACTTTTGTCAGGCTCCCTCTTCACTAATATCAGTTTCACCATTTTCTGTGTGGGTCTCAGGAACACCAAGAAGAGAGGCAGCAGCTTTTGTAACTTCCCCTAGGAGAGTGAGGAAGGCCCACCCAGGTCTGAACAGAGCTATGCTCCACTCCTGGTGGAAAAGAGGACTTCCTCCTGGCCTGGGGACATGTGCTGCTGTGACCCACCAATAGCCAAGCTGGTGAGTACCCCCTAGTATGCCTGCCTTGGACAAGAGCTCACAAGGCACACTGACAAAATGCAGGTATGAGAAACCATTTTCTTTGGCTTAGTGTGTATAGACATAGTTCAGTGAATACTGTCTTTGTTGAAGACAGGTCACTGGTGTAGTTCTGGGCCAGTATTCCTCCTGAGGACACTATTCTGTATAGTAAGTTTATAGAAATTTACCAACGAAAGGTTGTGCCACCTTCCCATCCCTCTCTACCTGTGGAGAAATGTGTTCATTCTCTTGCTATTTTGACAAATGAGCACCAACTCAGTGGTGTAAAGTAACACAGATGTATTTTCCTGGGAGTTAGAAGGCTAAGATGGAGCTTATGGGTCAAGGGTCAGTGGGGCTGTATGACTTCTATGTTCCTCAGCTTCTCCAGCTTCCGGAGGCTGCTCACATTCCTTGGCTTGTGGTTGCATCTCTAACGTCTCTTTCATCCCATCTCCTTTTCCTTCTCTTTTGTGAGGCCCTTAGTGATGATGTTGAGCCCACTGGCACATGTCCACCTCCCCATCCCATAATCCTTCACCACATCGGCCAAGTCCCTTTTGCTGTGTACAGGTGACACAGTCACAGGTTCCAGGGATTAGAATAGACATCTGGGGGGAAGCAGCTATTATTCTGCCTACACACGCTGTCTTCTGATTTCTCTGCTTTGTAATCCACTGGGAAGAGGAGCCTCCATTAGCTGCTCTTTCCCATCAGGATCACTGGGCCACGAAGCATGCTCCTCCCAGACTGGGATGCTCTGGACCGCAATGTCCCTTGCCTTCAGGAGCCTCCTCTCATGCTCCACCCATGTTCAAATGACAATGGGAGGAGGGGCTGCAGAGAAGGGTGGGCTCTTTAACGTGGTCCTCTGCATGGTGCCAATTCCCTATGACCTCCTAGATAGGACCTCAGGTTTTCCCTATGGATGTGGACAGTCAGAGAGCAGACCCAGCAGACCTACCGAGTTCCTCCCAGGAAATAAACCATCACTGTCAAGATAGACCAAAAGCTCAGCCCACTGCTCTAGGTCATGTTCTTTTTCCAGTAAACAGACCAGAACATGGTGAGCCTGAGGAGGCAGAAAGCGTCCTGTGAGCTTGGGGTCCCACTAAAAGCCCAACCAGGGGAGCCCTGGGGAAGAAGGTGGGGTGGGCAGGAGCTGTGTATCCACCCTGGGCACAGGGCCACCAGCCAGTGAGCGGCCGCCCTGTACCCCAGAGACTCTTCAGCCAGCCCTGAGCCAGCTGTATGCGCTACACTGCCATTCTGATTCCTTTGTCCTCCACCAAGTCTTCTCCTCAGTACTACAGGAAAGATACCTCAGAGGATGGAGTACTGGGAGGAGCTGCCCACAGGCCAGGAAAACCGGACGTGAAAAAGCAAACTGCAGAGCTGCCCACGGAGGGAGGAGAGTAACACACACCGCTGTCTAGTGTGTGCAGAGAAAAATGTGAATGTGAGATTTAGTGATACTGCTTATGCCTCAAGGGTGGGGTTAAGAAAAACTTTTGCGTCTTTTTTTAGATATTTCTGAACTTGGAGTATTTTTCTGATGAACATTTCATTTTATGATTATTTTTGCAATCAGGAATCATACATATAACATTTTAGTGGAAAGAGAAAAGTGTTGCAGTGTATTTGACCTGGAAAGCTGTTCACAATGTTGCAGGCAGCCTGAGTTAGATAGAAATATTATAGGCAGTCAGACAGGGTCAGGCCTTCAAAGGAGATGACAAAGACCAGATACCTTACAACTGTGGGAGATGCTCCTGCCTTGAGCCAGACCTAAAGACCAAACAAATGCTGACCTCCCTAAAGGTTGGCATCCGGGATTGCTCATTACTCGGGAAGAATCATTGTCTGAAGGCCACCAGATAAGGTCCTGTTTTACATTCTTGCCCACTTGCTGTGTGACTCACTACCCCATTTGGTCTTGGGCCTAATCAGTTTTACCTGAGCAATGGTGCTTGTAATCCCATTGGCTGACCATAGTTTTGTCCCACTCCACATCCGCCTAAGCGAGACCTCTTCTTCTCTACCTTAGTCCCTCATGATTTTGCTCTATAAAAATAACCTGAAAGAGAGCTTCCTGAGCAACCCACTCAGGCCCCCCTTCTGTCCCTCTTTCTTTTCCAGTGAAGTTTTACCCTCAACTTCCATTTGTTCCTAAAATTCTTTCTTCGGTTTTAGAGAACACAACTCATCCAGGTCAGGCTGGGAGTTTCACTTCCCTATATCAACAGTGTCTGCGGAATGAGAAGTAACAACAGGGGAAAGAATAATCCAGTTTTGTGAGAAAAAGTGTCAAAATAAAGAGCAGATATCTCCAGGATGATATTTTGGAATACTAAAATGTTTGCATCTGTGAACAGTGAGCTTATCATTTCTCTATCCTTATACATATCTATCTGTACTTTTTCTAAAAAAAAAAAAAAAAAGAAAAAAAGAAAAAAAAAAAAAAAAAAAAAAAAAAAAAAAAATTTTTTTTTTTTTTTTTAAAAAAGGGTAAAAAAAAAAAAAAAAAAAAAAAAGCTTCCACAGGAGGCCTACACTCCGCCGTCGCTGCTGCCGCCATGTCTCTAGTGATCCCCGAGAAGTTCCAGCACATTTTGCGAGTACTCAACACCAACATCGATGGGCGGTGGAAAATAGCCTTTGCCATCACTGCCATTAAGGGTGTGGGGCGAAGGTACGCCCACGTGGTGTTGAGGAAAGCAGACATCGACCTCAAGAGGGCTGGAGAGCTCACCGAGGATGAGGTGGAGCGTGTGATCACGATTATGCAGAATCCTCGCCAGTACAAGATCCCAGACTGGTTTCTGAACAGGCAGAAGGATGTGAAGGATGGCAAGCACAGCCAGGTTCTAGCCAACGGTCTGGACAACAAGCTGCAAGAAGACCTGGAGCGGCTGAAGAAGATCCGAGCCCACAGGGGCCTGCGCCACTTCTGGGGTCTGCGAGTCCGAGGCCAGCACACCAAGACCACCGGACGCCGCGGCCGCACCGTGGGTGTGTCCAAGAAGAAGTGAGGCTGCAGGCTTGCTCCGGCAATAAATAGTACATATACCTGCAAAAAAAATAAAAAATAAAAAATAAAAAATAAAAAGAGGAAGAACAGAATTCCCGCACCCAGTGTCACAGGGGAGTGGGGGATGGGGTGCAGAAGTAGGGCTCCCTCCTCAGACTCCCCCCAGCAGCAGCTGCACGCTGCCTTCATGTCGTGCCCACGACCTGGGGCCGCGCTCAGCACCGGCGGTGGCGCGCCCTTGAACCTCTCCCTGGCACCCAGGAAGTCTGGCGGGCCTTGGCTGTCCCTGTGGAAGGAAGGCCGCAGCCGGAGGTCCTGGTCGTCTGGCCCGGGGTGCTGCTTGCTATTGTGACTGTTTTATGGTAGTTGTGAGTTGTGACTTTCATCGCAGACAGCATTCTTATTTGCCCAAGGCCCAATTTATTTCTGCAGGGGCCTGCCTTGTTCCTATCTACGGATTTTTAGGTCTCCCGAACCCTTAGTCGCTAAGAGCTGTGAGCCCCTATTCAGTAGTTTCAGATACAGCTTTGGAATCGCTGCTCCAAGGACTTCTGCCACAAGCGATCCACTCCCTTGGCCTAACCCACAGACTAGGCCTGCTTCTGGACGACAAGGCCAGAAAGCTGGCAGGCAGGCCGGCGGGTGGGGCGGCTCCTGGGCCTCTGAGCTGCTCCCTACCCAAGTAGGCTTCCTTCCTCCACCTCCGTGGGGAGCCTTTGTACCAATCAGAGTTAACAGCCCCCTGCTGGGGCACTGCAGGGCTGCCAGACTCTCCTGCTGGGCACACCAGGTGGCAGGTGCTCTGTAACCCTCCTGGGCAAACAGCACAATAGCTAGCAATGGGAGAGGGGGAAGGGAACAGGAGGGGGAAGGGAGAGGGTAGAGGAGGGTGAGGGGGATGAAGCCAAGGAAGCTGGAATGTGTCCCCATGATGTGAAGTCATTGTCCCACAGTGCACATGTAGCCATTGCTCCCTGATTGGCTTACCCAACGTGACCCTGTCATTAACCTGGAAGCCAATGTCACTCTCCTGCTCTACAGTCTTTCAAAACTGCAGGTTCCCACTGAACTAAGCAAACACTCTTCAGAAGTAGCTGCCTTCTCTCGGAGATATGCCATGTCCTGTGTATAACAACACACACTTGACCCCGTTGTTACCCATAGTCAGCCATTGCATTTGTCCCATGTGGCCTTGACCCCATGGGCAGAGGTGACTGAGCTGGGGTGACACTTGACCCATGCTGTGCCAGTCACAACCACCTCTCAAGAGCGTAAAATTCGAACCTTGAACTGAGGGCAGCTGGCTCCGTGGCAGCCACATTTGACCACATGCAAGGAAGAGCAGAGAGGCTCCAGAGGGAGAGAACCCAGGGAGGCAGCATGAGGAGAGTCTCTGGACAACTGTCAGACTTCCCCTCTTGTTCCTGACCCGCCCAAAGCCCAGCTGGGCCTCCACTTTTAAGTTTTGTGAGGACTGCCTGTGTAGCCAACAAATAAATTATCTTTGTTTAATTTGCTTGAGTGAGTTTGTTACTTGAAACCAAACAATCCCTAAGAGTCTTGGCTTATCTTGGCTAGAAAGTCCAAGACTTCTGAAATAAGCAACTTCTTTTTAAAGTAAGAATGTTTCTGGAAAGGCATAGGCCGGGAGTATTTTTAGCCATTCCCATCTTAGCATGAATGAGTTCAGGAACTTCCTTTTCTGCAAGACTTTCTAGCTAATGCTGGGGACATTTGGGAGATTCAGAGATTTGGAGAAAGAGAGAGAGAGAGTCAGAAAAAGAGAGAGAGTCAGAGAGTCAGAGAGAGACAGACAGTGAGAGAGACAGACAGACAGACAGTCAGACAGACAGACAGTGAGAGAGAGAGAGAGAGAGAGAGAGAGAGAGAGAGAGAGA
>NW_004524627.1:14422348-14437966 GCF_000260255.1 Octodon degus
GAGAGAGAGAGAGAGAGAGAGAGAGAGAGAGAGAGAGAGAGAGACAGACAGACAGACAGACAGACAGACAGACAGACAGAGACAGAGAGAGACAGGGAGAGACAGAGAGAGATTGAGATTTTAAGGTACAGGATCCCAGGAGAGAGCAGGTCTAGGTGCAGGGAAGGCACCTTTAGCTACTGGAAAATTTGCTCAGCTTAATCTTGCTCCCAGTAATAAGGAAAATAATTCATTATCAATATGACCCACTAAGATTGTTAATTTACATGATGCCTTCCTTCCAAGGAACTCATTATATCAAAGGAGGCTCATTATGAGAAAGAGATTTGAGAGTGGAACTTATGGTGAACAGTCTTCTAAATATGGCAACAAAGACTTTTATTACATGGGTGCATGACTTGAAGCAAGTTTCCTTGAGCACACTAATTAAGAGGGAAAGGAAAGCTGGGGGGAGCCCAGGGTGGGGAAGAAGCGAAGCTCAGCATTCTCATCCCATGGTGAAAACCACAGCCCCCTCTGAATAGTGAATTTGCAGCGTGAGTATACAATTTCTTGAGTGTGGCTGATTTAAATAGCTTTTAAGAGATCTGTTTCAATAAATAAAGACCTGCTTATTTTTCTTTTCTTTGTGTGTGTGTGTGTGTGTGTGCCTCACACCTGCCAAAAAAGTACTCATTAAGTTACTCACACCCCAGATCTTTTTTATTTTTTGAGACAAGATCACACAAAGTTGCTTGAGCTGGCCTCGAACTTGTGATTCTCCTGCCTTGGTCACTGACATAGCTGGAAGTACAGGATACACCATGCCCAGCAAAGATCATTATTTTTAGATGAGAAAAATGTATTGCAATTTTTAAATTTAGCAGAGAAAAATGGATTGGAGTTTCTCTTAAGAAATCTTCAAAGCCACCCTGAAAAAAAGCACTCTGGCCACTGGCTAATAGGTTATGTACTCCCACCACCTGTGCCAGTCTCCTAGGGAAGATCACTGTGGTACTGTCTCCAGGAAGTTACAGGTGATGAATTCACAGAGCAGAGTCGCACTGGTGAGCCCCACTGTAGTGCTTCTCCTTGGTGTAGTGACAAACACTTCCTGTAGTGAGCCTGCACTCCTCACATGCTGACCTTACAAGTTACATAATGATGATTTGGAAGGTTTGATCGTGTGGGAGTCTGCAGGACAGAGTCCAGAGAAAATGAGCTCTTTGGAGGCTGTAGAGGGGCCGGGGAGATGGCAATAGCACAGTGGACCTCTTGGTCTGCAGTCACAGAGAGGTGAGAGTCAGGTCTTCCACCTTGCGCTTGACCTCAGCCCTTTCACTCTGATCCACTCAATCAACAAGCATTTGTGGAGGGCAGCTGTTAGAGCTCAGATCTCAAATGTCCCTTAAATGTCTCATGTGCTCAGAAGTGGGGCCTCTGGAAGAGAATGGACAATGCAGGTGATGCACTCATCGGAGGATTAGCACACTGATGCGTTGCTGCTAGGCAGCAGGGCCGGCTTGGTGGTGGGTCACTGGGCATGTGGCCTGCAAGGGCACATTCCAGTCCCCAGCTCCTCCCTCCTCTGTTTCCTGGTTGCCATGGGTTGAGCAGATTTACGCTGCCATGTTCCCCTATAGCACCTTTTCCACCTTGGAGTCAACTGACCAGCAACTGGATCCTCTGAAAGCTATGAGCCAAGATAAACCCATCCTCCTCTAAGAAGGAGGTATCAGATATTCTGTGCCAGTGCCAGGAAAGCTGCCTTACACAGTGGTTGAATGCCAACCCCAGTGCATTCATACAGACATAATGACCACTCCACCTGCACAGTTCTCAGCAGGACTTGGACACGTTAGTAAGCAGCCAAGGGACAGTCCTAGTGGAAGTGTGTGCTGAGCAGGAATTGTGGAAGCTTCTAGGGGTGGAGTAGGAAAAGCTCAAGGCCTGCTGTAGTCCTGACATGTCACCAAGATTTAGAAGACAGGCAGGAGGGGGGAAGGCAGGCTTGAGATTGGAGAGGCCACCTAGGGAGGCCACGGTCCACTCAGCCAAGTAGCAACCAGGGTAGGGGGAGGCCAGAGCTTTGAAGCCCACTACCAGAGACACAGGTGCCTCAGCAGGACAGTGTCCCAAGGCTGGGGAGAAACCAGGCTGGAGTGGGCAGCAGGAACCCAGGAGGTGAGGGAGCAAGGAGGTAGGAGAGAGGCTCCTGTGGCAGCACTTGAGTTGTCTCTGGCTTCTCCTCCCCAGCCCTTCAACCTTGGGTTGACCTGTATACCAATTTCTGGGTTCAGGTGACTGAATTTTGCCCCTGCTGACACGGACACATTATTGCAGGCAGCCGAGCTAGATAAAAATATTATAGGCAGTCAGACAGGGCCAGGCCCTCAAAGGAGACAGCACAGAAGATGAGATGCCTTACAACTGTGGGAGGGGCGGATGCTCCTGCTGTGAACCAGACCTAAAGACCTAAAGGCCAAACAAATGCTAAAAGAGTAGCACCTAGGATTGATATTCTAAATAGGTATCGATCACCTAAAAAGACCCAAGTGAGTCACTAGCCCAACCCCCAACAGAAAGAGACCCTGTCCCGCATTCCAACCCCCAACAGGAAAAGACCCTGTCCCATATTCATGCCTGCTTGCTAAGTGACTCACTTTCCCATTTGATACTGGATTTAATCAATTTTACCTGAGCAATGGTGCTTGTAATCCCATTGGTTGACCATAGTTTTGTCCCACCTCCTGCCCACCTAAGCGAGTTCCCATTCTTTCTACCTTAGCCCCACAAGGTTTTACACAATAAAAGTCCCTAGAAGAGACAGCTTCCCAGGGGAATTATCCGTTCGGGGTCCCCCTCCTGTCCCTCTCTTGGACAGGAGATTTTTTTTCTCTCAATAAATATATTCTGCTTATAACCTCCGTTTGTTCCTAAAATTCAATCTTCGGTTTTAGAGAACACGAACTCGTGCAGGTCAGGTCGGGAGATCATTTTTCCTTATGTCATTTGGAGGTTCCCTATATGGTTTGGAGGTCACCCACCCAAGATCAGTTTTTCTCCCTGTATCAACATCAGGGGCTGTGGGCTGCACTTGGGACATGAAAAAGAGCAGGGGAGGTTCTGTGGGCCTGAGAGCTTCTGTTTGTGGAAAGGACCAATGGGCACAGTGGGGATTTTGGTTTTAGAACCCTCCTCCCCCCAAATGTGTGCCTCTTAGTGCCTCTCCTTTGCAGACATTCATAAGATCCCAACCAGGTCATCAAATAAGGTCCCAGGCTACAGGGTGGTCTGAGTTTAGAGACACTTTTCCTTGGTTAGACATGGAGACAAACTTCCCTACAGAGCCCAGGGAGGGCTCAGACCTGCCCCTAAAAGGAGTGGCCAGCAGGGAGGAAGCTCCTGGACCACATCAAACACAGCTTGAAAGGCTGCCAGGAAGCAGCAAGGCACTGCATTTTCTTTTTTCTTTTCTTTTTTTTTTTTTTTTTCAGTTGGAACCAGGGATTGAATTCAGGCCCTTGTGCTTGCCAGGGAAGCATTTATTCTACTGAGCCATCTCCCCGGCCCCTATTTCTTCTTAATTCTCTCTTAGGACTTCAGCCTCACAGGTCCTCCAAGCTCCTTGGGGTCAGGTGGGTCAGGTACCTGACTTATGGATTCAGGCTCTCCCAGCTCCACCAACTTCCCCTGCAGTCTCAAGCCCACCCCACTCCACCTGAAAGCTCACTGATTACTGAGGGAGGCTACACATAATAGCCAACCTGCTTCTCATTAAGAAATGAACCCACTCCGTGTTAGGTACACTCCATGGAAGTTATGTTTTCTTTTTCCTATAGGTTTTTTTTCTTACATACAGAAAAATGCGAAACGTGTGTACACTGTTCTGTGAATTCTGACAAATGTGCAGTTAGATAATTCTGCATTAGGTTGTGGTGTGACTCAAAACGGTCTTATTCCCCCCATTGTCCCTGACCCCACAGTCACATTGCCTCTGGTGCCACGCCTTCCTCCTGTCCTTAACTCCAGGCAGCCTCGGATCTGGTCTCAGTCCCTATAGATTTGCCTTTTCCAGATGTCACATAGTGGAATCACACACTCTGAACTCTTCTGGGTCTGGCTTGCCTTTGGCCAATGCATTTTCGATTCATCCATGCTGTTATGTGTATGAGTGTATTGTGCCTTTGTTTCACTCAATAGCACTCAATGGTATGGAACACTATAGCTTACGGACCAGTTGAGGGCTTTCTTGGATATTTCCAGGTTGGGGCAATTATGACTAAAGCTGCTATAAACATTCCCATGTATGTTTTTGTGAGAATACCAGTTATGTCTCTTGAGTAAGTAACTTTCATAATCTTTACCTCTGGCCTAGTCAAGTATCACTATCTGCATTTTACAGAATGGGCAAGAAAGATCTGGGGAGAAGAATGCCACTTTTACCTAACCAAATATCCGGAGGAGCTGACTAGCTGCCCAGAGTAGCTCAGCTCAGCTCACCCAGTGCCCAGAACCAGCCAGACTGCCCCAAAGCCCTGCACTCTTTGTAAGAAACCAACCTCTCAGTAGATGTCTCTAGGGTACATGTTGGGGAGCCCAAAGGAAGAGCCCTGATGAGGCTCTAGGGTACAGCTGCCCGGGAGTCATAGGGAACAGTGAGAGCTTAATAGGGGGAATGCTCTGGGCAGAGGACCAGCAGGCATGGAGTGCAGAGGTGATACTGCTGGCAATCCCTTCTAAAAATGATGGGTTGCCAGCTGGAGGATCCAGGTTGGGAAATTCGTGTAGACAGCTAGGTGGGATCTGCTATGGAAAGACTCACATTCAGCTTAAGGAGCTATCTTTTCTGCAGCACAGTCATACATGGTTTAACAACTGGGATCTTGGATTGTGTCATCAAGCAATCTCATCATTACATGGCCATCACAGAGTGCCCAAAGGGAGCCCCTGTGGGCACTTCCGGAGATGCTGCACAGCCTGCTGCCCCTGGGCTACAGACCTGTACAGCGTATTATGGTACTGAGCACTGCAGGCAACTGAAACACAGTGGTATTTGTTATGTCTGAGAACATCAAAATAGAAAAGGTCATAGAAAGTTTTCAGTTCCATTAAAATCTTGTGAAGTCTTGGCACCATCTTATGTGTGCTCTGTCCTTGACCAAAACACGGGGAAGCATGCGTGACACTTACAACTTTCCTGGCCTTTTGCTAGTGCTCTGGAAGGTCTGTGAGCTGGGAAGAGGTCAAGCGACCTGAATGTGCAAGGGCAATGCTCTGAGGAAAGGTCACTGGGAGTAAGAAGGCCTGGCACTGAACACATTCTATGTCTCGGGAAGCTGTCTGGCTGGACAGTACTGTTCTTTGGTCCTTCAGAGCCTTCCCAGCTCCCTAGGCGCTTACCACATGGCTCCTGATGTCATTTGTATCTCTAATTCCCCTCCTAGGCTAGGAGCCCCCTTTAATTTCTTTTTTTTTCCCCTTTAATTTCTAAATCCTCACCACAGCCACTGTGTCTGCATATAGTAGGCCCTTCAGAAATATTTATGGATCAAATATTTATGGATCATGAAATATTTTGGTTTATAAACACTTAGCACATCAAACTTGAGAACAATTTCCAAAGAATTAGAATGTAAAAAATCAAACCCTTGTGTGTTTATCATGCAACAATATCCACTCCCTCTTCCAGAACTTCCATTGGAAAAGTGTTGCTCCCTGAGGCTTGACTTTGAGCCCTGTGAAATGACTTGCTTTGGCCAACTGTACATTAGCAGGTGTAAAGTAAGTGGGGGCTTGGAATTGCTAGCATACTTGGGCTTCCGCGGTTTCCGTTGGAACATACATTGGCTTGCCTAATAGTCCAAGGAAAATGATAGACATTTGGCACATAGTCCAGATCCAACCTCCTGCTTTGAGCCCCCCAGCTAAGCTTTAATAAAATCAGATCACATGGAAAACCTGCAGAAGAGTTAGCAAAAAATGTATGCTTGATACTGTATAATCCCAGAGTTTGGGGTTGTTTGTTGTGTGGCAACAGCTGACAGATATGACCCTAGGCTAAAACTGACCCAAGTATAATCACATCATTTTTTGTTGTGAAAGGTAAGTCATGGACCCTCGTTTCAGATTCTCACCTTTTGATACTCAGTGTCCTCATAAAATTGGTATGAAAACCATTGAGATAATCTGAGAAAAACATATAGCCCTGCTCTGGCACATGGAAAGCATTCTGTGTGTACTATTAGTAGGGTGTTTCTAGATCTTGGGTCCATTGCAGTTGTCACTGAGTACAGAAGTATGCCCATGAATAAAGAGCTCCACATGACAGAACATCAAGTGACAACATTTTATTTTATTTTTTTTTGCGCAGCCGGGGATTGAACTCAGGCCCTTGCATATGCCAGGCAAGCACTTATTCTACTGAGCCATCTCCTTGGCCCCTTGTGACAACATTTTAGTGTAGACAGAAATCCCTGTTATCTGTGAAATATGTTCCAAAACCCCCAACAAGTGCCTGAAACTATATATAACATTTTGTCCCCACCCATGTTCATGATAAAGTATAGAAATTAGACACAGTAAGAGATGAGCAATAAGTAACAATAAGATAGAATAATTATAACAGTACATTGTAATGAAAGTTACATGGGGCTGGTGAGATGGCTCAGTGGTCTAAAGCACCTACTTAGAACAAGCTTAGCAAAGCACAGGGACCGCGGTTCAATCCCCCCAGCAACACATGCCAGCCAGCCCTGCCCCCTGGTGGGCTGAGCTGGCCACACACACACACACACACACACACACACACACACAAATTAAAAAAAAAAAAAGAGAGTTACACGAAGCTGGGTGTAGTGGCCCACACCTGTGATCCTGGCACTGGGAGGATGAGGCAGGAAGACCCAGCTAGGGCAATTTTAGGGACTTAGCAAGACCCTGTCTCTAGAAACAGGGGGATGTAGGTCAGTGCAAAGGTCTTGGGTTCATACTCTAATTCTGCAAAATCCACTCAAATGAAAATTTATGTGAATGTGGTCTCTCTTGAAAGAAAAAAGACAGGGGCTGGGGAGATGGCTCAGTAGAATAAGTGCTTCTCTGGCAAGCACAAGGGCCTGAGTTCAATTCCTGGTTCTGAAAAAAAAAAAAAGCAAAAGAAAAAAGACAAATATTAAGATTTTTCAGACCCCAGTCGATCTTGGGTAACTGAAACCACAGAAAGTGAGTCCACAGACAAGAGGGGACTACACACTGCTGTCTGTCCTTGTGCAGTGACCCAAAGTGAACTTCCCCATCTTCTGCCAAAGATCTAAGACACCACCGCCTGTTTGTTACAGTTCCTTTAATTGGTGACGCAGCTGTCCTGGAGGAGGCAGAGTCTGTGTCCCCGCCTCTGTCCTGTGGCTAGGGAGGTGAAGACTGGGCCAGAGGCTTAATCAGCTAATACCGCCTGGCAGGGTGCCTGTGGAGCGCTTAGCAGAGCCTCCTTCCCTCCACCCCACCCATCTTTACCCATGATGGCCTCTTAATGGCGCTCAGCGTTAACTGCCAAAACGTGCGGGGACGGCGAGGACCAAGCCCAAGAGTGTGAGCGGCAGCCAAACAGAGCCCACCTCGTGTGGTCTTCCCCTCGGCGCTTCTTCTACCCAGCACCAAGCCAGAGCAGCTCGTTTTGTCTCCCAACAGGATAAACTTTGAAAATCACCCCACCCCCACCACTGCCACAAAAAATTAAAGAGAATTATTTCTAGACTTCGCGGAGTCCACATACTCAACTAAGAGCTGGGCCAGGCACGGGCTCAGAAGGCGTCTTGCACTGGGCTGATCTGCCAGCTCCCCAGAGCTTAGGATCTGGTGATAAATTCTGCAGATACTGGTGTACGCACTGTCCTCCAAGGATGGGAACCTCCTAGTGTCTGGCTGTGAACTGCAAATGTTTCTGGCAGCCCAGCTGAATCCTGGAAAACAGAAAACAACCTAACCCACGTTACATAACCCAGCTAGGAAACCGTGTTTCATACTAGAAAGCCAACCAGCAATTTCCCAGTACTTGGACAGAGTTCTGGGTTTTTAGCTTGGCCAAGGACCTGCTGCAGAACAATAGCTTAGCCTCCCTGAAACCCCTCATCTCTCCAGCAGATGCACACTGAGCAGCCCCTCCTGGGGCCGATACACCTCTGGATATGGCACTGTGTCTTTCACAGTATCAAAGCATAAGAATTATTATGCTTCTCAGAGAGGACAGAAAGATCAGTAAAATGTTCCTAACACAAATAGGAAATGAAAATAAAGAGATAGCAAGCTTCTTAGACACAGGCTGGAGCTATACAAAGGAGCAGCTGAGGCAGCTGCATAATAAACAGCACAGCCCCTTTAGAGTCTATCCTGCCTGCCCCCATTCTCAAGTAACACAACTCACCCCCATCAGTCTTCACCCCAAACCTCTAAATGCCTCCAGGAAGCACCCCAGCCTCAGGCCAGCTTGCCCTGGCATGGCCACATCCTTCCTCCCCAAACCCCTTAGAGTGTATTTCACAGTCATAAAGCAGTACATACGGAAAAGCAAACGCTGGGGAACTGTGTACTGGCTGTGACCCTGAGCTGTGGAGGCAGACTTAGGCTCAAGTTCTGGCTCTTCCACTTGACCTGGGCCAAGTTCTCCAACCCGTCTGCCTTTCCCCTTCCTCATCTGCAGTGCACAGGTGGTGTGTGCACCTCCACGCCTCCACCACAGAGTTGTGAGGGAGAAATGAAAACTATACTGCGACACTCACTAGCACTCAGTATGCGGTAAGCAACAGCAGAGTGGGCTGGCCCGTGAGTGGGGAGTGAGTGGCAGGAAGTTAACTCATCCAGGCCAGTGGCGAAGTCCTGGACTTCTCCTTGGAGGAGGAGGCCTGCATTTGGTTTAATGCTCTATTCTCACTTGGAACCCCTCAGTGACTTTTTAAAAATCCAACTCCAAATTTTCATTTTCAACTGGCACCAAGCTCTGTAAGTCCAGCAGAGAGGCTGGGTGTGGTGCCTGAGGAGCCTGCCATCTCAGAGTGATACACAAAGCCCCAGTGGGACTTCAGGCACAAAGCACACTTGGTGATTTTGGCAAAGATACCATATTTTTTTAGGGAAGGGTCTACAGGGTGTTCAGGGTCTCACTACTAGTTCAGACTCACAGTGATTCTCCTGTTACAGTCTCCCAAGGACTGGGATTACAGGTGTGCGCCACCACACCCAGTCTAAAGATACCATATTTGGAACAAAATCAATGATGGAAATATTTTTGGACCAAACCTGTGCCATTTCATAGCAAGCTTGCAGTTATTTATTTAAAACAATACAACCATCTCACCACTGGAAAGAAAGTGTGTTCTTCACACTGAGCACTCAGGATGATTCTGTCCCTCGTCCCTTCCTCCACGTCTCAATAGCAAACTGAGCTAACTCTGGGTCAGCAGAGAACACGCTCTGCTCTGCTCCTGTCTTTCTCCACTTTCTGGGTGTGAGTCCTAGGTGACAGGGAGGTAGGTCTTTCCAACTTATGAAAAACTCATCTGGCTCTCATATGAACTAACCCTGCCTTTCAACTAATCCTGTCAGCAACAACAGGGGTACTTGCACCCACATCTGTTGTTCTGTTGTCCTTCTCCTAACTTCAAAGTTGTTCAGGATTGAGTGGGGTGAGGGATGCTCCCTGGACACTCTTCATCATCACAGCAGTCACATGTCCCCTGCCATCCAGCTCCTGAGTTGTGACAGGACCTGATTAACACAGCCCTTTGACAACTGAAGTTACTACAAGGCGGTGGTGCAGGTATTGGGGAGGGGCTGAGGTTCATTGCATCTCCTTCCTTAGTGGCACCGAGATCTCTGCTCCAGATCCCTTGAATCCAAAGGGAAAGAAAAGATGTTAAAAGTGCAGTACGTTGGTTCTCAAGTTCCACTGTGCATCAGAATCATCTCTAAAACCTGTTAATGTGGATTTAACTGTTACCCCCAACCCAGAGTTTTGGGTTCAATAGATCTGAGGATGGATGCCAAGAACATGTGCCTACGAAGTCATGTGGTGCTACTGGTCAGGAAACCCCACTTTGGGATCACTGGGCTTGAATAAAATTATTTCACATGGCTACTTCAGAACAGGAACCAGAGTCCTGATATCTGAGCTCCAGCAGAATGCCCTTCTCAGTCCATCCTGTCTAATGCTTGGGTCTTCCTCAGCCTTAGCTGGAAGTCCTTTGAATGCATGTTATGGCTTGTGTCTAGATGTCCCCAAGCAGTCATAGGTGGGGACTTTTTTAGAGATAGATGGATCTAGCATGTATGATGCTGGGATTGATTCATGGTGCAATACTAGGATCAAGGGCACTTGATGGAAACCATCTCTGAGCAGGATTTAAATTAACCTGGCCTTTCATGCTTACTTGTGAGTCTGCCAAGGCTTAGGCCCCTTGTCTGGAGATGGCAGCCTGTAATGGCCAGTAAAGCCTTGGTGCCTGAAAGGACAAGACAAAGCCACAGCTAAGGACACCTGGCTCCAACCTTACTTAGTTAGAGAAAGACTGCAGCTGCAGGCATTTTACTCCTGCAGTGAAGGCCTTCCTGGAGGTGACATAGTTCTCCTAAAGTAACATATGTGTTACTTGGAGAAGCCCTTAAAGGGATTCCCAAGTCCTACCTAGATTCCTGCATCTTCTTCAGTATCCCCCCCCCTTTGTTTGATGACATAATAAATATGGGATACCTAGAGAAGGTCTTTGTCTTAAACCTGAAAATATTGAATTTTGTGAGAGGATTTTTGATCACCTAGAGCCCTGTAATCATTCCATTTTTCTCTTTTATTTTAGCCTTCATGTACATTTGTTTGGGAGTTTGCAGGCCTGATCGGTCTGCAATAACTAGGGGATAATATTGTCCAGATTGGCACTCAGATTAAGAGTGTGAAGGCAACCCACCCCAAGTAGCCTGGATAAGATATAAGGGGAAAAGAGAGGTGTGGTTGTCCCTTGTCACTTGCTACCTTCTGCCTGTCACGACTGTTTTTCCCCCTTGAGGCCCCTCTGCCTTGCCACCCTGCCTTGGAGCCAACAGGTAGACTATGAACTGAAGCCTCTACAGACTGTGAGCTAAATATACCTGTCCTCCTTTAGCTTTGGTGTTGGGTACTTCATCTCAGCAATGAGAAAAGTAGCTAGGACAGTGAAGTTCTTATACGTGCATTCTCCAATAGAGCTGAAACTTGCTGTCTTTAAAACAATGAGCCTTGAGCTTCCTAACAAAAACACACTTTAGAAACACTAAGTATTTCAGGAATTGATTCATAGTATAAAAACATGAAAAGAATATTTTATGAAAGAAAATAAATGTAATTAACTTTAAATTTAAAACAAATACAGTTTTACCAAACATCAAGATTCAAAAAAATTGATCAATGATTTTTAACCATCCTTTTGTGGTTAATCTATATTTACTTTGCTAAAAACAAACAAGAAAGGGCTGGAGAGATAGCTCTGTGGTCTAAGCTCCTACCAGGCAAGCTCAAGGACCCAGGTTCAATCCCCAGTACTGCATGCCGTGGTATCCCTGGAACCCTGGGCATGCCATGCCAGCTACCAAAGCCCAGGTGGTGGCACACACTTATAATTCCAGCTCTGGGGAGGCAGAGACAGGAGAATCATTACTAGTCCAAGCTGCATATCAAGATCCTGTACCAAATAAATAAGTACACAAACTATTGGGGGAAAAAAACCAGGAAATATAAAATACCTGCTTGTAGAGTATTAGTAGGAAGGTTTTTTAAATTGATCTTCTATGAGCTCTTTTATTGATCATGTGACCTGAATTATGGAAATTCCAATACTAATTCAAATTAAGAAAAATAGGGCAACAGGACCTGTTTCCAAGCTTGCACTACTCTGCCCAGCCTGACGGCTCTTCCTCAACATTCAGGTGATGTTGCTGATTCTGCTCACTTGTCCCTTCACTCCAAAGTTCTTCCAGGAAAACCCCCGCTACTGCAGAGGACTCCTCCACAAAAAAAGGCTGGGGATGTAATTTAGCAGTACAGTACCTACCTACCATGTGCAAGGTCATAGGTTCAATCCCCAGCACTATAAATAAACATGCAAAAATAGGCAAGAAAAACAGGTAAAATTAATTTTAGTACAGTATTTCATTTAACCAAAGTAGTATCATCTCAGCAATATATTCAATATAAAATATTAATGAGATAGCAGAATTATTTTTTTCACACTAACCCTTCAAAACCTGCTGATTTTTATGATTACAACACATATCAGTTTTCACTAGCCACAGATTATGGTTTGTGTCAAGTTGTCCCCCAAAGCCTCATGCAGTCATGGGGCAGACTTCTAGAGTTTGTGATTGACTCATGATCCAGTGCTGGGATTACAGGTGTGAGGGCTACACCCAGCCTGGGGCAGATAGCCTGAATGCCACTGAAGGGAGACAGCCTTGCTCTCTGTTGCTGTTGTTGTTACTCCTTCCTTTTGCTTTTTTGCTCTTTGCTGCCTCCATGAGAAGTTGCTCTCTGCCATGTGCCACTCTGCCTTGGAGCCAGCTGAGTATGGACTGAAATCTCCAGTAACTGTGAACTAAATAAACCTTTCTTTCCTTCCTTTTGGGTGCCGGGCATTTGTCCCAGCAATAAGAGAAGAGTAACTAAGACATTACACTTCGAATGTTCTGTAGCCACATCAGACAAAGCAACTTCAGTCTCTGGCCCAAAGTGACCCTTTGGAGCACATTACAAACTAATTGGATAGCAAAGCAGCATAGCCGCGGCACATCTGCAAAAAGTGAAGTGGGCACTTTCCCACCTAAATACTTGCAGACTCTCTGGACCTTTACCTTGATGATGTTACTAAAAAATTTGCATGTGTATAGCAGGTAATCTTTTGGACTAGGTTTTTTATTCTTCCCTGAGCCTCTAATTTTAACACACCAATCGCTAAGTCTATAGAACTCAGGAAAACTAGATAATGCAAATCACGACTTTAAGAAACACAACAGTTTCTCACTGGATACCTGCCTAGTGAATGGTCCCTTCCGTACCCACAGATCTGCCCAACCTGCTCTGTCTCCTCTAGAAAGCAGAGAGGAAACCTGATGAAGTGAAGAGATGTAACTGTACAAGATTCTACGACTGACAGAAACAAACATACATACCCACCACACACGTTCCCACAGTTCTGAAATGTACAGTCATGAGATTCATCCTCCACTTCTGTGTGTAAAGCTCACTAGAACACTGAGTTTATAGTTCTGCTTGAAATTTCTAGATTTCCTTAGGATCAAAGAAGTCCACAGTGTATAGAAAGATATGCCAAGCCACAAAAAAGCAATGCTTTTTTAAAAAGATGTAAACTAGTATGTTCTTTAAACTAGTATTTTAAAATTAAAAATGATATGTGTACATGGTTTTTCAGAGTCAAATACTTAGGAATGATATAAAATGGAAAATAATAGTTTCATTCCTCAGAAGTAGACCACTGTTTAGTTTCTAGTGAATTATCCAGAAAAATGTTAAGCACATGCTATGCATGCTTAAAGGTGTACATGTGTATCCATTTTCTACACAGATGAGACCAGACTGTACATTGCCCTGCATCCTTCTTTTTCCCTTAATAATGTGCCCTTTTATTTCACTGTGATAACACTTACCTTGAGATATACTGTATCTTTTTTTTCCAATTTTTTTTTTTTCAGAACCGGGGATTGAACTCAGGCCCTTGCCAGGGAAGCGCTTATTCCACTGGGTCATCTCACCAGCCCCCTTTTTTCCAAATTTTTATTTGTTCTAGTATATCTTTGCCATACACAGTGAATACACTCACTTGGGGCAGTTGACACATGTACGGTACGTGACTCACCTGAAGTCTTTCTGCTTTCTCTTTTCTCCTTCTATCCTCCTTCTTCCATGCCGTAGTCCTCCTCCCCTTTGCAAAAGCTCTGTCTTCCCATTTCCTATTATCTACTTTTATTTTGTTATTAAATTTATTTATACATTGTTTTTCTCATGTAAGGTATTTCTCATGTGGTATTTAAGCTTGGCTGTCCGATTTAGTCCACAACATAAAGGTCTCAAGTTGTACCCATTTTCCTACGAATGACTTCAATTTATCCAAATGACTCAAACTTTATAGCTCCATGGTGTGTAAATGCCACATTTTCTTTACTCATTCATCTGTTGATAGACGTATAAGGTGCCTCCAGGACTCAGTTATTATGAATTGTGCTGCTATAAACACAAGTATGCCTGTATCACTATGACATCTTTAAGTCTTTCAGAATGATAACTGGAAGGACAATAGCTGGGTCAAATGAAAATTCTATTTTTTAAAAAATATTTATTTTTAACAACATGCTACAGCGCACGTGGGACTCATGATCCTCCTCTCAGCCTCCCCAGCACTGGGATTACAGGTGTGCACCACCACGCCTGGTTTTGGTGGCCAGCATGGCGTGCCAAGTTCCGGGGCCAGGAGGGCATGCAGTACTGGGGCTTGAACTCCAGTCCTTGCACTTGCCAGGCAGGCACTTAAACCACTGAGCTATCTTCCCAGCCCCTGCAGAAACTTTTTAAATTAAAAAAGCATTAGTATTTGTTTGCAGTATATAATGATTATCTTCATCATGGGGACTTTGTGCATGTACATTACACATCTAAATTATCTTTTTATTCCCTCCTCCTCCCTTCTCTCCCTTCTTCCATCTCTTGGTTCTCTTTCTTTCACAAAATCTCTCTCTCCCTTTTTCCTACTATCTCTTTTTAAAAATACACTCCCATTTGTTGATTCTTAATGGCATTTCTTGTGTATTGGGGTTCTGCTCAGAAAGCCCTTGCCTATGCCTTCAAGAGTTTTATCTATTTTATCTTCCAACAAATTTGTTTCAACAGTTAGGAAATTGATCCATTTTGATTTTCGTTTAGTATATGTGAGAGATACAAATCTAAGATTCAATCTTCTGTGAGTGGACAGATAGTTTTCACAGCACCATTCGTTCAGAGGCTGTCTTTCCTCCAGCATGTGTTTGTGGCCCCTTTGTCAAAGACCAGGTGGCTGAACATGCTTCAAAGTGTTTCTGCATCTTCTATTCTGTGCCACTGATCCACTTGTCTGTTTTTGTGCCCTTTTCCTGCTGTTTTTATCATTGCAGCTTTGTAATACAATGCAATCTGGGATTGAGATGCCTCCTGCTTTGCTCTTGTTGCCTGGGATAGCTGCAGTTCTTCTGGGTCTCTTGTGGCTCCGCCTGCTACTTAGTACTATTCTCTCTACTTCTGTGTAGAAACACCCATAGCAATGTTCTGAGTATTTCAACTGGGATTGAATTAAATCTGTGTATCAGTTTTAGAAGAATGGCCATTGTGACAATATTGGTCCTGCACATCCAAAAATGGGGGTTCTTTTCATTTTCTCATTGTCCTCTTTGATCTCCTTTTTTCAGAGTATCATAACTTTTGTTATAGGTGTCTTTTACTTCGTTAGCTTAATTCTTTTTTTCTTTTTCTTTTTTTCCCCATAATTTTATTGAGAAACACAATAGCAATGAGACTATAACAATGAGACAGTTTCAAATCAAATTGGTAGGACATCAGGGCCGGGGAGATGGCTCAGT
>NW_004524627.1:14438066-14448098 GCF_000260255.1 Octodon degus
AAAAAAAA
The DNA here is from genome assembly GCF_000260255.1 of Octodon degus. Classification (NCBI taxonomy): domain Eukaryota; kingdom Metazoa; phylum Chordata; class Mammalia; order Rodentia; family Octodontidae; genus Octodon; species Octodon degus. Next base: position 14,438,075 of record NW_004524627.1, read on the forward strand.
AAAAAAAAAAAAAAAAAAAAAAAAAACCAAAACAAAACAAAACAAAAAACCAACAAACAAATTGGTAGGATAGTTTCAATAATTAACACATTGCATACTCCCTTCCTAGTGGTTATTTGCTGTACAAGAAGCTTAATTCTTAATTATAGTGGTACCTTGTTTTATGAATGCTTGTCTTTGATTCAGAAAAATAAGCATTTGGCACAATTTTGCTTTTGTTTTCGAACTCTGCATCAAGTGACAAATTCAACCACAACCATCTTTCCCGCATGAACATAGCTGTCTTTTCCAGAATCATGGAACAAATTAAGTTCAGGTAGGGTCAGCAAGATAGCTCAGCAGATGAAAGCACCTGCTTAGGCAGATACAGGGACCTGCAGCTTGATCACCGGCATGCCCAGCTGGCCCCGCCCCCAGGGCACACTGAAACTGCAAATGAGACTGGGCATGGTGGTGTGCACCTGTAATCCCAGTGCTTGGGGGGCTGAAAACAGAAGGATCACTACAGGTACAGTCTGTGTAGTGAGACCTTGTAGACACTACTAAATACATAAAAAAATTAAGTTCAGGAACCAAGGTATCACTGTATCTAATCTAATTTTTTGGGATGCTATTGTGAATGGTGTTATTGTTCTAATTTCTTTCTTGTATATTCATTGTTAGCGTACTAGAATGAAATTGATTTCTGTACTATTTTGTAGCTTGCTGCTTTGCTGAGTTAGTTCTGGTAGTATTTTTGTTGAATATTTTTGCCTTCTATGCAGAGGATCTTGTCATTTGTGAATATGGTTAGTTGGACTTCTTCCTTTTCTTGTATATCTCTTTTGCTTTTTTCACTTGCCTGATTTCCATGCCCTGGATAAAGATTCATGTACTATACTGAACAGGACTAGTGATAGAAAATGTCTCTGTCTTTTTTTTTTTTTTTTTTTTTTGGAACTGGGGATTGAACTCAGGCCCTTATGCTTGCCAGGCAAGTGCATATTCTACTGAGCTATCTCCCCAGCCCTGATATCTGTCTTGTTCATGATTTTAGAGAGAAATTTTTCAGTTTTTGTCCATTAAATATTTTTTTTTTTTTTTTTGCAGAACCGGGGATTGAACTCAGATCCTTGCGTTTGCCAGTCAAGCGCTTTTCCTACTGAGCCATCTCCCCGGCCCGTCCATTAAATATTGACGTTGGCAGTTGTCATAAATGGCTTTTGTCAGAATGACATAAGACCCTTTTATATCTATTTTCTTCAGTGTTTGTATCATGAATGGACGTTGGAGTTTGTCAAAGTTTTTTTCCTGCATCTGTGGAGATGATCATATGATTTCTGTTTTACTTCTATTTATATGATATATTACACTTATTGATTTGTATATGTTAAACCATCCTTGCATCCCTGGGATGACGCCTACTTGATCATGATATATGATCTTTTCAATGATTTATTGTGTTCTCTTTGCCAGTATCTTGATGACGATCTTTACATCTATATTCATTAAAGAAGTTGACTTGTAGCTTTCTTCTTTAACTGAATCTTTCTCTGGTGTTGGAGTCAAGTTAATTGTAGTTCCAGGAATGAGTTTGGCAATACTATTGCTTATCCTCACTACAGGGTTTCAAAAGTACTGATGTTAGATCTTTCCTGAAGTTCTTGTGGAATTTAATGGGGACTCATCAGGTCTTTTCTTAGTAGGTTTTTTTTTTTTTTTAATTTTATTTATTTGTGTGTGTGTGTGTGTGTGTGTGTGTGTGTGTATGTATGTGTCGAGCTCAGCCCACCAGGGGGCAGGGCTGGCTGGCATGTGGTGCTGGGGGATGGAACTGTGGTCCCTGTGCTTTGCTAAACTTGTTCTAAGTAGGTGCTTTAGACCACTGAGACATCTCACCAGCCCCAGGGTTTTTGTTTTATTACTGCTTCAACTTAATTGTCTATTTCTGGATTATTCAGGGATTCTTTTTATATCTTCTTGGTTCTTTGGTAACTTGTGTATAATCTATTTCTTCTGTATTTTTCAATGTATAAAAATATGGGTTTTCAAAGTAGTTATTAATAAATTTCTGAATTTTTGTGGTGTCTATTGTGATTTTGTTTTTTTAATTTCTAGTTGCACTGATATGGGTCTTTTCTTTCTTATTTTTGGTAACACTGACTAAGAGTTTGTCCATTTTGTTTAGTCTTTTGAAGAACCAGGTCTTTGATTCACTGATGGATGATACATTATGATAATTATAGGTACAATGTTGTATAGCGTATCTCTAGAGATTTTTCATTTTGCCTACCTGAGACTTTATGCATGTTCATTACTTAATTCCTTTTCCCATTCTTCCTTGCTGCAGCCATGGCAACCACCAGATCACTCTTTGGCCTTATGAATTTGCTTGCCTATTTTAGATGCATCATTTTAAAATATTTTTATTTTCAGACAGTATCTTGTCAGTGGCCTAGGCTGACCTCAGACTTGTGTACCCCTGACTCAGCTAAGTACGTGGGACTGCAAGTGTGTGCCACCATGCTCAGCTACCCTATATTTTTAGTGGATACTAAACACATCTTTGCATAGGTATATTATACTTTTTGCCACCATTTATTTAGGATTTTTGTCAGTATTTTGTTTTTAAAATGATTTCCGAGACACACTATAAATATATACTGACAACCTGTTCTGTTGTTCCCAGTCTTTCCTTACGATGTTTGTCAATTTCTGCCTTGCATTAGGGTATTTCTGATACTCCTTGAAGAAGGAGCCATGTCTACTGTTCTCTTTTCCCCTATGATATAGAATTAGTGTACCCTTGTTGTTTACACCTTTTTGTCTGTGCCCCATACGTGAATCCAAACTTGTATTCTAAACATTCGCATATGCAGGGCTATCCTCTCTGAATGTGAGTGGACACATATAACTTATCACTAATCCCAGGCAGAGATTCCTGCTGCTCTAGAGACTGGAGTACTGAACAAAGATATGAGTGAAAGCTATAATTCCATAGATAAATCAGAGAAGTTAGTACCTGGCCTCTGTTTCCTTATGCAGTGAACCATAGAATACAAAGCTATGGTCAAATTTTCTTTCAACTTATTTTACAATTTTTTTTTTTTATGAGAGAATGAGAAAGTCAAAGAAACCCTACATTTTCATGACTCAACGTCTGCAGTCAGTGTAAATACCATATTTAGCTAGGCTGGCAGGACTGAATCTTCTTCTATCTTCAAAGGAGAGGAAGAGTATTGTAGGAACAGGACTGGGCTCTTTTAAAATGTCTGTGTCATAAGTGTGTACAATTATTATGTGTCAATTTAAAAGGAAAAATATGTCTGTGACGCCCTTACCCAGCCAGAGTGGACACAAGGCAGCTGACTCATACTTAAGTCAGCTGTGAGCTTGTAGCAGTGACTGCAGCCTCAGTCTAGACACCTAATCCTTTCTGGGGCCTTCCATGTTGCCTCAGACCCTTCCCAGCCAATCATATGGTGCAGCATTTGTTCAAGACCCATGCTAAGAACTACCACACAATCCAAATAAGTGAAATCAATTCTGCTTTTAGAATATTACAAAACTCCCTGAGATTTCTGGAAGCACCTAAGTGTCTTAGAATGAAAAGTACAAGCCTGAGGAAATGAAGCATCATCAAAAGATGAAAAAAGCCATCTGTCTCCCTAGGGGACAAAAGAAGAGGCCAGAAAACACCCAGAGGAGAGGAGAGGCCAGGCCAGCAGTCTGCTTGGCCAGGAGAAGGAACTGGGAACAGGGGACTACAACTCCCAATCTTCAGATCCACACAATAAAAAGATTCATCCTATGGGCCACTCAGCCCCAGCAAAGTAATTCTAAACTCTGGGGCCCACGGATGGTTACTGAAATGGAACAAAACTCAACTGGGAATCTTTCTGTGGACAGGTCACCACCCAGCTGTTGCATGACCTAGAAGTCATGAAGTAACATTTTGGAGATGGATCTATTTGTACAGAGCAGTTTCTGCAATGCTAGAGTCAGGATCCAAATGCCACCAAAGGTCATGTGATGAAGGATTGGTTCCCAGTTTTGCACTCATAGGAGGTAGTAGGGTCTTTGGGGAGAAATCCTAACACAAGGTCTTTAGATCACTGGGGGCTTGCCTGTCAGGGGCCTTGTAGAACTCTGGCACTTACTCATTCTTTTGCTTCCTGGCCATGAGGGAGTGATTTTTCTCTACTACACACTCCCACCATAATGTATAGTCTTACCATACATCCAAAACAATGGATCCAATGGATCGTGGACCAGCACCTCCAAAACTAAGCCAAAATAAACCTTTCTTATTATAAGTTGGTTGCCTCGGGTGTTTTGCCATAGTGATAGAAAGCTGACCAACATACACAATAAGCAAATATAAACAATGCATGTGTTCTTTTCACCATGCAAGGATGAGGTAGTATTTAACCTTAATAAGGACTATTGTACTTGCAAAGATAAACTAATCATTTATGAGAAGCTGGAAATCATACTTGCCTGAGGCAGGTGGAGAGTAGAAACCCCTGCTTTCATTTTGGTGTTTGATGTTGATGAGATCAGTCCCCCACAAGACAGAAGGCACTTGACAGCACCTTCCAGCCATGCCAGGGAGCCGCAGCAGCTAAAATGCTCCCTAAGCACCTGCGTCTTTTCAGTCTTTCCCTCTGGAACCTGTCATTCCAATTTAAAAACAAGAAAAACATTAGACACATCCTAACCATGGGACAGTCTACAAAATATTTGATCAGTATTCCTGAAACTGTTAAGATCCTCAGAAAGCAGAAAGTCTGAGAAACAGAGCCAAGAAGAGACCCAGAGGCATGACAACCAGATGTAATGTGGGGTTCAGGGTGGAATTCAGGCAAAGAGAATATTAGGAGGGAACTGGGAAAATCTGAATAAAGTATGAAGTTTAGCTAGTAATATCTTAGCAGTATTGGTTCATTAGCTGTGATAAATGAACTATGCTAATGAAAGATGCTGACAGAGGAGAAACTGGCTGTGGGGCAAGTGGGAACCCCATGTCTGCTGCCCAACTTCTCTGTGCATCTAAAAGTATTCTAAAATAAATAAAATTTTTATTTAAAATAATGTTGCCATGGAGGTAACTGGTAGACAGAGGTCTGGTGTCCTTCTCTCCAGACGGCAAGACAATGGTAAAGCTGAAGAAGGGGGGTCTGCCTGGCTTCCTGCAGGGCTCCCTGAGAGCACTGTGCCAAGAAGACAGCAGGCAGGCATTTGCTCCATGATCACAAGCTTGGGGCCATACACCACGCTGTAAACCTCACCCTGGAATGGCACTTAATGCTCCATATACGCCCACACATCTGATTACCAAGCCAGTGTGTACCAGAAGGTCTGATTCCCATGTGGTTTGAAGTCTTCCCTCTCACGTACCTGGCTCACCCTGCCTGCTGTACACCATCACTCACAGGACTGCCACCTTGGATGCCCACCCAATCAGGGAGGTCAGGAAGCAGGACCCATCCTTCAGTCCCTCACTGCTCCACCATGTACCCCTTCTGCTCCTGGGAACTCACAGGTTCGCAACTCCCACAGAGCAGGGTACAAGCAACCAATAAAGAGAACTAGGGAACCTGAGGCTGAGAGTGTAAGGTTGGGGATAGCAATCACATCAGTGCAAACAATGATAATGATATCAATAGTACAGCTTGAGAATCCCTATCCAAAAATCTAAAATGCTCCAGAATCTGAAACTTTCTGAGCACAGGCCAGTCATACCTATACCGTCAGTGGCACAAACTGTCTAATGGGACAGTCACGTATGTAGCACTGGTGGTTCAAGTCAGCAGAAGCATGTTAAAATACTGCATAAAATGTTTCTCCAGATATACAAAACAGAACAAATTTTGGTTTGTGATCCAGCCCCCAAGATATTTCATTATATGAAAATATTATAAAATTTTAAAAATATCTGGAATTCCAAACATTTCTGGCTCAGCATTTTGTATAAGGATACCTGACTTGTAATGCTGACAGTTACTCCTACTGCATGAGAGCTATATGACGCTAGGGTGCTTCAACTTCTCATATTGTAGCATTTACCACATCATCTCAGTCATGGTACAATAGAAACCACTTCCAATAGAGGGGACTGAATGCAGGGATTGGCTTCCCAGGTGAGGAGGGAAAGGGGGAGGACCAATGAAGTAACCCAGAGATTAGGAACAACAGGAGGCGCCCACCAGCGCAGGTTCAAGGAGCAAAGGGAGCACACAGTGTGATGTGAGCCCAGGAACAGGAAGCGAAACCATAGAGGAGATCCGCCCACTTGTAAATCCGCCTTTTGTCCATGCCAGAGCCGGCTGTTAACGGAGCTGGAGACACATAACACCCATCCCCCAACCCACCCTTGCTGTGGCACAGAGCAGAGCAGGAGGCTGGGTGGGGGGCACCCATGCTCCGGAGAAACTGCTTGTAAATCACTGTATCCCACACGTGACTGTGAGAGTCTGTGTCTGTCTCTCCCGTCCCTATGTTTCCAGCTCCAAGCACACTGCCTGGCATATGGTTTACATTCAAATGTATGTTACAACTGAATAACACTTTCTAAAATTTGTTTATTTATTTGGTACAGGGTCTCGCTACACAGCTTGGACTTAGTGATCCTCCTGTCTCAGCCTCCCCAGCGCTGGGATTATAGGTGTGCACCACCACATCTGGTTTCTGTGGCCAGCACTGTGTGCCTAGAGTTTCAGGGCTGGAAAGGCATGCTGTACCAGGGATTGAACCCGGGTCCTTATGCTTGCCAGGTAGGTGCTTAGACTGCCAAGCTATCTCCCCCGCACAAATAACACTTTTAACCCCTGTCTTTCAGATGAGGAAACTGAGGTTCAGGGAAGCTAAAATCATTGCCCTAGAGTGCAAGGCTCTTAGTAAAGGTAGTCTTTGCTTGATATGCAGGACAAAATCGGAACTTGCTTATGCACCATGATTTCTTTTCCCTTGGGAGAGAGGTGCTAGAGTTTGAGCCCAGGATCTATGAACTGAGCAACACCCCAGGCATCTGGGAAAGAAAAATGTTTTCTTTTAAATATTGAGACAAGGTCTCAGTAAGTCGTTAAGGCTGGGCTGGAATGTGAGATCCTCCTGCCTCAGCTTCTCGCTGCTGGGATTGTAGGTATATAATACTCTGCCTATGTGCAGAGCAGAAGGGAACAACAAGAGAAGCAGTGGATCTCTGACAGAGCCAGAGGAGACTGGGAGTCAGGGAAGGCACACGCATAGGCATAACCAATCAGAAAAAAAAAGAGTGTAACCAATCAGGGCCTCTGTGCCCTGGGCTCTGAGCTCCGCACACTGAGGCCACTCACCAACACAAGCGGTCGTGATTTCTGTCTGTGACAGAGGAGCGGAGCAGTCCAGAGGGCTTGCTCTTTCCCAGCCTCAGGAAACAGGTCTGATCCCCTTTTCAGCTCACCTCCCTATCAGAAATGGTGCAACGGGATATAAAGATAGTTTGCTATAAGCACAACCATGCTAACAGCATTTTCTACACAGATCCTCATAAAAAAAAAAAAAAACAAACAAAACAAAACAAAACAAAACAAAACAAAAAAAAAAACTGTGGCTCACACCACAGCAGGCTATAATCCTGGCAAACGTGTCCGCGGCCTGAGGTCAGCATTCTCGATGCACTGAGTTGAGGCAGCAGAGCTAGGGCAGCAGGTCACAGAAGCACAGGCAGACAGAAGAGGAGGAGTTAGAGACCCTGTGTTGGTCCTCAACACCAGCACCGAGCCTGTGTGGCTCCTGATGGCCTGAGACTAGGGCTGCCTGTAAGAAGAGCAAAGGAACAGTCACTTTTTTAAAGCATGTTATTTATAAAAATTATAACAACCACCTTCATGAACTGTTGCAAATGCAAAATATTCCATTAGAGATGAGGGTGGGCAGCTTACTCTTTGGCCTTGACTTAAGCCTGGGCAGATGCTCTCTGCGCTCCCCCCCCCCACCAGGAGCTCCCCAGTTGGGATCCGCTGGAGAAGGAGGCTCAGATGACAATGGTGAGAACTGAACAACAATGCTCTTGAGGGCAGTGAATGGGCTGTGGTGACTCCTCCTTTCCACCTGACAGTGGCGACAGGGTTTTCCATCCAGGACCAGCCTGGTAACTACATGGTCCATGCTGCTGTCCCGGCCCCATATTCAGAAGGGCTTAGTTTAATGCTCTGCCTTCACTGTCTAGAAATCCTTAAGTTTTACATAGGATCTCACATTTTCATTTTGCACTAGGCTCTGTATATTACTCCTTCTGGTCCTTATTCTGATTCTCTCTGTCGAGGAAAACCATGAGTTATGGCCAGGCCTGAAAGGTCTTGCTAGAAAGGGCTTTCATCAGACCAAAATGCTATCTATTTCTCCTCTTCAGTGGAAGGACATGGGCTTAGCTCAGTGGCACCCGAGTCACCCTGGACGTATCTCACTGACATGGGCTCCCTCTGAAATAGAAAACTTGGCAGGGCCATTGTCCAATCTGTGGTCCCTACAGCCAGGCCTGACACCTGCCTGCCAGCTTCTGCTAGCTTCTCCAGGAGCTGAGGGCCACGGGGTCAGACCTTGGTGCCTTACTTATGTCAGGTGAAATCCAGCTCTCAAGTGTGGCTCAGCACAGAAGCATAAGCACCGGCCACTGTCACCCAGAGAAAGCAGGCAGGTGGCCAGCCTCCCTGAAGCTGACCACAGAGGCCAGCAGCCACGGGGAGGCCGTGAGAGCAGCTCACCTGGCCACAGCTCTCCTGATGATCTCACCATGGACACCCTTGGCCTAGTCTGGATCACAAATCAAGTGAATTGTGCCACCTGGTGGAATTCAATGAAACCACCTGGGGGTTACAGCATAGCTAGGGAAACCAGCTTTTTCAAGCAAAAGAAGAAGGCATGTGTAGCCACAAAAAGGATCCTTGAGGTTGAGTCTACTCTGGAAAATCTAGCTGCATGGTCCCACAGTGAGTGTGGCAAGGATAATAGTGAGGTAACACCGGAACCTTCTCTCCTGCCTATCTGGGTTGACTGACAGTGAATCCGGGATCATGCCCTGATTTTGTCAAGGGTCTGAATGTACCAAGGATAAGAATGTCAGTCTTGGCCACACCTGCACGCCTAGCAGCTGGTGTCACACCTAACCTAGGAGACACAACCCTGACTCAATTTTAAATTTGCCTCAGGGAGCTTTTAACCACCCAGATGCTGGGTCCAGGCTCCCGGGATGTGACGTAGAACCACAGGACCAGCCTGTAGTAGGGCCTTCAGAGATGGTTACTGAATGCTGAGTGCAGAAATGGTCCTCAGATTGTTCTGGCAAATGCCATCCTACCATCACTGAAGTTACTTAAAGGGAGCTACCCTGAGGCTGGCAGTGATGAATCTATTATTGTGGAGTCCATTGTCCTTGCCTTTTCAAAACCCACTCCGGTAATAGGCCTGGTTCACGGAGGCGCTAGGTTGGCCCAAGAAACGGGCTTTTCTCCCTCCTTACCATAAATTTTCAGGCGAATCTCAGTTGCTAAGATGCAGTTAATCCTTTCCTGAACTTGACAAATAATTAAGTAAAACTCTAAGTGGTATAACATTCTCCTGGAAAATGCCTACTTTGGCTGTAGAGAGGACAAAAATAAAGGAACATCTTCAGCATCTTGAGAGGAGATAATTTCTGAATTTATTTCCAAGACTTCTGCAGGAACATCAGTTTTTCATGGAGAACAGGCTTGGAGAGATGCAGTGAATTTTTCCAGCAAGCACACTGCTGCTCAGTGACCCAGGGCAGCAAGTTCCTGCAGCAAATCCGGTGTGGAGACTTCTGCCACTCACTGACCCCAGAGGGTCCTTCACAGCCCAGATTGCCTGGACACCGGCAAGGGAGATGCCAGCTCACGCACTTCTCTCGCCAGGTATTCTGTGGGCACCGCTTCGTATCTAGGGGGCCCACATCCAAAGTACAGTGGACCTCGCCGGGGAGATGGCTTAGTGGAATAAGCGCTTCCCTGGCAAGCGCAAGGGCCTGAGTTCAATCCCCGGTTCC
>NW_004524627.1:14455006-14457850 GCF_000260255.1 Octodon degus
TGTGTGTGTGTGTGTGTGTGTGTGGCCAGCTCAGCCCACCAGGGGGCGGGGCTGGTTGGCATGTGGTGCTGGGGGATGGAACCGCGGTCCCTGTGCTTTGCTAAGCTTGTTCTAAATAGGTGCTTTAGACCACTGAGCCATCTCACCAGCCCCCACAAATTCTTGATATGTCTCTATTTCTTAGTAAATGACCTGCCTACATGCAGACTGATAGGTGATAAAGCCAAATCAGGGTTTCTATACCTTTAACACTCACAGGTGCCAGCAACACCAGCCCCCCTTGGGCTTCTTTCTGAGGCCAGCACCCTGGGGTGGCCCAGCAGTCACCCTTCAAGACTTCACATGCCCTCCAAGTGAAAGCTGGGAAGGGCCGGCCAGATAGCTCAGTGGACTAAAGTACTTACTTAGGCAGTGCACAGCAGCCAGGTTTGATCCCCGGCGTGCTCTGATGGCCTCGTCCCCAGGGTGTGCTGAGATGGTGATTGAGATTGAATGTGGTGGCGCACACCTGTAATCCTGGTGCTTGGGAGGCAGAAAACAGGAGGATCACTACAAGTCCGATCTACATAGTAAGACCCTATAGACCTTGTCCTAAATACATTAAAAAAAAAAAAAAAAAGCTGGGAGACCCTTATCTGTAGTGTTTCCTGAACCCAAGCCCAGCCTAGAAAACTTAGCAAGCCCCTATCTCAGAAGGGGGCAGGGAGCTGGGTATGTGGCTCAGGGTGAAGGCTCTGGGTTCAGTTCCCAGAACCACAAAATAAAAGTAAAATAAAAATAAATTACCCAGGGAATGATTGTGTCAGGCAGGTTTAGGAAATTGTGACCAGTTCTTACTGCCCAGGGGAGTCAACACAGGAAGGTTTTATAAATATCTTGGTGTGCCAAGGAACACATTGTAAATCCTAATTACAATGTCTTACATTGAAATAAAAATTAGTTACTGCCTTTCCAATTCACTAAATGCACAGCAGCAGGGAAGCCTAGCTTTCATCTCCTTTAACCTCCCTTGGGCCCTCAGCCTGACTTCGACTTTGAGGGAAAATCAGGAGTGCCCATGTCTAAGAGCAAGGGAGTAGTTCTTCCCCAATACTGGGAATTGAACCCAGTGAGCTACATTCATAGCCTGATTTTCACTTTTTAAATTTTGAGACAGGGTCTCACTAAGTCACCAAGTTGTTCTCAGGCTGGGCTCAAATGTCCATCCTCCTGCCTCAGCCTCCCAGGGTGCTGAGACAAGTGAGCCTAGACATACCCAGCTGGAAAGGAGAGATTTTTACAGGCTTGATTGCTAGGACGAGCCAAAGTTTAGACACTAGCTGGCATTCATACTGCATTCTGTTGTGACTTGGAAAGACCCAGCACATAGTGGCTACTGCCAGAGGACACCCCTTTGAAAGAGACCAGCTGCCAATTTATTTATGCGAATTCATTGGGACAGGGATAAGGGGTGTCAGGAAACAGGTGACTGCTACTCTTCCCACCATTCTGTACAGCAATAAGCCCTGAGCATGGGCTGAACATTCTCCAAAACCACGTGATGAAGGACTTTACATCATTTCCTGCTGTGATGGAACCCATAAAATTCTACCCTAGGGGGGCCGGGGAGATGGCTCAGTGGAAAAAGCACTTCCCTGGCAAGCCCAAGGGCCTGAGTTCTATACCCCGTTCCGGAAAAAAAAAAAAATAAAAAAAAAATAATTCTACCCTAGAAACTGATTAAACCTAGTGCTCAGAGGACAGAAAGTCTCTCAGAGATGAAAACTAGGGGAACACTTTTACAAAATGCTGGCATGGGCCCAGTATGGAGCCGCTGCATCACAATCTGAAAGGTGTGGTGCCCAAAAACCTTATTTTAAACGTGGCTCACAATACATCCACTTTGTCCTTTTTTTTTTTTTTTTTTTTTTTTGCGGTACCAGGGATTGAACTCAGCACCTTGCACTTGCCAGGAAGGTGCTTCTCTGCTGAGTTATATCCCCGGCCCCATGTACTTTTCAAAAACAATTATCACCTGGTCCCTTCCTCGTAAGGCCTACGCGTATTTCACACTGTAGAAAACATAAAGCGATCAACTTTCACCTAGCCTGCTAATCATTAAAGTGTCTTGTATCAAATGACTTGGAGTTTTTTTTTCTTCGCAGAGTAATATAAAATTAAAGTGGAGAAAGACATTTAACATAAATGGATTTTAAAAAGTACTGCAACCATTGCTAAGCATCTCAATGCAAATATTATGATGACAACGATAAACTATAGAAGGAAACAAAACAAAATTTCTCCGCCAGTGCCTCTGACGTGCAGCAGAGCTGAAAACCACTGGTGAGCCTGCTGACACACCTGGAGAACGGCAAATCTCCGAGGCCGACGACGGTGCTCGCGCAACCGCCGGCGGAGCCGTCAGCACCACCGGGAAAGTATAGACATGTGTCTCAGCTGAAGATTTAGAACAGCACTAGCCAGGTCAGACGCAGCCAGGAAGCCCAGGACCAGGGCTACTGCGCACTGCCCTAGGGAGGCCGGCTGGCGTTGGCCCCACCCCTTAGGCTAGCCCACCCCTCAGTGCTAACCCCGCCCCACGCAGCCCGGCCCCGCCCCCAGGGCGAGCGCTGTTTCCTTGCCGCCAGCCCAGTCCTTGGCTAGCCCCGCTTCTAGGCGCGACTCCTGCAGGCTCGGAAGCCAGTCAGCCCAGCCCTGCGGACCACCTTGCCCCGGAGCGTCGAGGGGCGGGCCTCCAATGGCCTCCTCTGGGCCCCCAGTCTGGCTGCTAGGTCGCTGGCGTCACGCTCGCTAGAAACCCGGTTTGGCCTGGGAGGTGACACAGGAGCAGAGGGCGCCCCGCCC
>NW_004524627.1:14457950-14463632 GCF_000260255.1 Octodon degus
GCAGCCTGGCTGGCTGCCCCGCGGGCCCCCATCTGGGGGCGTGGTGTGTTCTCCCAACCTCTCGGCGCACTCCCAAGGATGCGGTGGACAAACGTGTTTGGGCCTGCCACGCGCAGTGGCCGTGGTGATGTCATCGCGTTATGTAAGAGCCCTGGCTTCTGGGTTTCCTCTACCCGGAGGTCTGAGATCTAAAGACCGCCCTATCCTGACTCAGTGGGTTGGCCCGACCCCAGGTCCGCGGTGCGCCGCGAGGTTAAAAAGGTGTTTGCGGAATACCTGCCTGCTTGGTCATGCAAGTTAGGGCCAAAATGTTTGCAAAGATGGCCCTAAAGCGCATCTCCTAGTATTTGGTTGTGTAGAAAGTCATGTGGTTTTCTCCACCAAATGGGTTTTATCATAACTAGCAATTTCCAAGTATCTGTGTATACTCAGGGACAGCTCCTCTCTTTTAGTGCCTGCCAGGTGCTGAGTAGGCTGCTAACAAGCACACAAACAGAGATGCCCAGTGGCAGGGCTGAGTCTTCCACCTGGGAGATGATAGTTTCCAAAGCCCAGGCTTTCGCTAGTAGTCTCCTAAATCTTTATCAGCCTCAGTCCATCTAAATCTAAATAACCTGTGGCGCAGGTGAGAGTATGTTTGTTTTCCCAACCTAGATCTCAGACAAGTTGCTCAGCCCTATTGCATGCCCTGTTATGTAGGACTTAGACACCTCTGTCCACCTCTGACCTCTTACAAGGAAGTGGTCCGGCTGCCGATCACTTCGTTTACTTTACAGATTTACCGACTTGTCCAAAGACTCAGTACTCTTACATAAGACATGTTCAGGCCAACTGCTTTACTGGCCTGAGTACTAGGACACTAGATCACTGCCCACTCCCACTCACCGTGGCCATGTTTTTATTTCACAGTAACTTTTTTTTTTTTTTAATGTATTTTGTGCAGGGTCTCACTATGCAGTTGGGACTGGTAGTGATTCTGTTTTCAGCTTCCCAGTGCTGGGGTTACAAGTGTGCACCACAACGTCTGGTCTTGGTGGCCAGCTTAGCCTGCCCCAGGCGGGACCAGCGCTGGCATGTGGTGTCAAGAATCAAACCCTGGTCTCTGCACTTGCCAAAGCAGGTACTTAGTCTGCTGAGCTATCTCACCAGCCCCTTAATAACTTTTGAAATAAACTTCCCCATTGCTTGACCCACTGTAGAGGACCCTGAAATTCCAGAGCATTGTTCTTATTCCTGACAGAGTGATGAAAGGAAGTTTAATAAGTGGTAGTTTGCAAAACCACCCAGCTTGGTGTGACTTCCAATGCCTGCCCAGTTTAGGTCTCTAGAGTTACGCACTGTGCTCTGTACACTGCATGTCAGCAATGGAAAAATGCCATTCTGCTACAGATCTCCCTGACCACTTCAGGAAATGTGTTTTTGACTTACAGAGAGCAAGTGAGAAATAAGTTTGAGCCACAAGGTCTTTAGGGATATCGCAGCCCCGTGAAGTAATGGGGTAGAAACCTAGCTCTGTCAATTAGCCATGCTATATATACTTAATCTTGGGGGTGGGAGGATTAGTGGTAAAATGGAAATAAATACTCTCACTATTTTTGTTGGATGATTAAAAGCGTTCATTATAAAGAGAGTAGTTTCATAGGGGGTAATCAGGAATGTCTGTTTATCTCAAGTTTTTTTTTTTATTTCTTTCTCTTACAGCAAAACAGTGTAAATGTTCCTTCAGTGCAGAGCATGTTAAATATTTAGCTAATCTTGGCCAATGTGGCAGAAGAAGCAGGTGTGGACTAAGAAATCCACAGCTCCTTACCTAACAGATATGTGTTATGGGAAGTCTGCATCCTTTTGTACACATTCACAAACATTCCTGTTGCCTTCCACTGATGCTTAGTACCAGTTTCTCTAGCTAAGTTGTCATGGCAACACCAGCTGCCAATGAGATCATGTAAGGCAAGGTCATAATGGCAGTGGAGCCTCAATTTTCTACCTGGCAGAGCCACTTAGCTAATATGATGAATAACCATAAATCATAAGTCCATAAAAAGCTGAGCACCATTCACTATCTGTTTAATGTGTAGTTGGGAGTGGTGAGTAGAAATGAAAGTGCAGGGAAAAGAACAAAAAGGGAGGATGAGGCAAGGGATGAATAAGAAGGTCTTTGGTGCCGATTCTTGTTTTTTCTCGGTGTAGACCATTCACCCATCCTAACCCTACCTGTGCAGCAGGTCCGCACCTGGGCATGGATTAAGCGACTGGCATTGAGCTTTTCCTAAGGGCAAGAAGGAGTGGGTGGGGGTGCTGATGCTCAGCTTCAATAACATATCTTATGTAAGGAATTCAAGGTGATTACATTCTGGAATTCACACCAATGTAGTAGAGAGGTGGTGAAGGAGGAAGATGTGCAGGATGGATACCAAGCCACCCACCTGCTTCAGTGCAGTGGCTCAGACAGTCACCATTTGGAAAGGCCTCTCCAGCTGCTCCCTGTGCCCTTGCGTCATCAGCTTTTACAGATTGATGCTATAAAACTAACATCCTAGAGGACAAACCATTGAAGGGTTTTCTTTCACAAAAGGCTCACCACTGTACAGGCTAACAGCAAGAATGTTAGCAGTGAGGAGCTAAGGTGGGAAACGGACTCAGTTTACACAATAGCTCTGCTATTTAGGGGTTTTGTACCATTTGCATGAGTTATTTATTCAGATGAAAACCATGCAAAACTTTTCCTTTCCCCCAACAGTTTGTTATCATGTGGGAACTGGACACTCGGTGGTAAGATCGGCCAAAGGTGTAGAGAATTGGGATCAAGGGTCAGGAGACTTGGGTTCAGCTCCAACACATCTTCAAAAGAGACCCTATGCTTCTGTGAGCTTTAGTTTCCTCTCTGCAGCAGTATAGCTGGACAGTACCCACGGTGTAGGAAGGAAGGCAAAGTACTTGACATTTTCTGTTATTTAACAAATACATATACTCCACATAGTAGGTGCCAGGCCTCTTTCTAAGCACCTTATAAAAAGGACATGAGACAGAGGATTTGAGGGGTGTGTGTGAGACCATAGGAATTGAGAAAGGAGCAGTCAGGATTCCGTCCCTGGTTCTAGATGTCATACATTTAACTGCTTTTCTCCAAGGACAGAGGATGTGACCTATGGTGACTTCTTGGTTTCTTCCTTTAGTAACTTCTGTGGGGCTAAAAATGTCCACAACCATCTCCTGTCCTTTACTGTGCTAAAGAATGATTTCAAGGTCAGCCACATAGTGAAATCTTGTCTCAAAAAGGGCCTGCCTTTCAATTTTTAGGGGTATATGCCCTCAAGTAGGATTGCTGGAACATGTGGAAATTCCATTTTTTATTTATTAAAGGGCCTTCAGAGAGTTTCCCATAGTGCCTATCCCATTGTACATGCCCAGCAATAATACACAGGTTCCAGTTTCTCCACATCCTTTTAGGCTTTAAAACAAATAGCCATCTTAATGTTTGTGAGCTGGTATCTCACTGTGCTACATTATTATTTCTGTTACATATCTTAAAGCACATTCAGCAATATTCAGATGTTGCCTCCATCTCATATTTTTGTTGCCCAGTATATCTCAGTAATACACACCCAATGACTCACATGCATTTGGAAGGATAGTTTGATCCTTCACTTTGGTTTGGATGACTTTTCTTTTCTTTTCTTTTTTTTTTTTTGCAGAACCGGGGATTGAACTCAGGGCCTTGTGCTTGCCAGGGAAGTGCTTATTCCACTAAGCCATCTCCCTGGCCCTGGATGACTTTTCTTTTGGATAGTTTTGTTGATGTGACTTTGTGCTGCTACATTCTTGAGGACTATCAGGGATAACATATAACTTCATCACTTTTTCTCCTCTCAGGAACTCTGTTCCTATTGTTGGAAATACTAGTCTCTGGCAGATAAGACACATGCTTTAATAGAAACAGTCCTGTGATAGCCTTCCTCAGGCATTCTGGCTTAAAGACTAACAAAGGGGAAAATGAAAACAGTTTCTCAGACTATTGTGCTCAAGGACCAAAATAAAATTTCCCATTACTAGTTTTCCCTTTTTATTTTTAAAAAGAATAAAAAAATAGTAAAAAACCCCCAAAAAACCATTAGAAATGATATGGAATTTCACTAAACAAAATAATAGGAATTCAACAATAGTTGTTACATTGCCTAATGTTGTCTTCAAATTAGTTGTTTAGATTACCCAAATAAAAGCATGCAAAATTGGTTTTAAAAAAGTTACAAGCTTTAAAATTAGAAGAAAAAAATTAAGCATTGATGGCACCTTTCAATAGGTCAGTAGAAGGGCTAATGAGTAGCTCAGCAGACTAAGTGCCGGCTTAGGCAAGTGCAAGGACTGGGGTTTGATCCCTGGTACCACATGGCATGCCATCCTTGCTCCTGGTTGCACTGAGCTAGTGACTTGAGTCTGGGCATGGTGGCACATGCCTGTAATCCCAGCACTGGAGAGGATAAAAGCAGGAGGATCATTACGAGTTTGAGCTGTGTAGTGGGACCCTGTACCAAATACATTAAAAATAAATAATAGCATAACATTTAACAAAAATAGACCAGCAGAAATCAGCAATACAGTTACCTAGGCTATCCTGTATATATACATAAATATATATTTTCCCTTCTTCCTTTGTTTTCCTTGTAGCACTTATTCCTTCCCTTTGAACAGATTCTTTCCCTTTCATGGTATCTATTGTGCCTTTCAGATTTTATTTACTCTTTCAGGTTCTTATACTAGGGAGACAATATGATGTTTACAGATATGGGTCTGACTTATTTAATTAATGAGTATGGTCTCTGGTAGCATCTATTTACCTATAAAAAATCAAGCTTATCTTTTTTTATAGTTGAGTGATACTTCATTGTGTAAATTCCCATGTCTTTTTTTTTTTTTTTAACACATTTATTTATTGTGTGTGTGTGTGGCCAGCTCAGCCCACCTGGGAGCGGGGCTGGCTGGCATGTGGTGCTGGGGGATCAAACCACGGTCCCTGTGCTTTGCCAAGCTTGTTTCAAGTAGGTGCTTTAGACCACTGAGCCATCTCTACAGCACCCCCATGTCTTTTTTATACATTCCTCAGTTCATGGGCATTTGGGTTGTTTCAAAAATTTCATTATGACAAATTGCACTGCTATAAATATGGGTGCACATAAATTGCTGGGCTATGTTTTAGTTCTTCTGGAAAAATACTGAAGAGGGGAATAACTGGGTTGAATGGAACCTCCAATCCTAGCTATTTGAGGAATCTCCACACTGATTTCCATAGTGAATGTGTCTTTCTACACTGCCACTAAGAGTGGAGAAGCATTCCTCTTTCTGCACAGCCCCTCCAACATTTGTTTTTTTTAATATTTTATTGATAAACAAATAGCAATGAGACAGTTTCATATCAAATCGGTAGGAACCTTCATTAATTAACACATTGCGTACATTCCTCGTACTGGTTAATTTCTGTACAAGATGCGGACATGATATCCTATCTACAAACACCATTAGAACAAATCACTCTATTCATTAAGAGAATGTAACTATATATCCTAACCACTTTGAATACACAGATACAAAGTGGACATTCATCTGTATACCCTTTTTTTGTTAAGTTCCATTATTTGAATATTATAGGTGTGTTAACTCAGCAAAATAATCTAAAAGAGTTCAGTA
>NW_004524627.1:14463732-14467162 GCF_000260255.1 Octodon degus
GAGATGGCTTAGTGGAATAAGCGCTTCCCTGGCAAGCGCAAGGGCCTGAGTTCAATCCCCGGTTCCACCAAAAAAAAAAAAAAAAAAAAAAAAAAGTTACAAAGTACAGTGGACCTCTACCCCCTGCCCCAAAATCCTTCTAGGGCTTTTGGGGCTGGTTTAAAGCTCCGCTGAGGATTCTTGTTGCCAGGATTTCTTTGAGTGCTTTGCTGAGTTTAGTCAGAGAACACTGTGGCATGTGGCAGGACCCAGTTTTCCTGAGTTAGCAGTGACTCTAGGTCAGGGCGAAGCTCAGAAGACAGGCCGCTGTGCCCATCTTCACAGGAGCACTGTCCAGGACGTGCTGAGCCCGTGGTGACACAGGTGTTTCTCTCTTATCGGGCCCCTGCAGGTTTCTCACCTTGGCTGGCTATTTCAGGTACTTTTCTAATGTCACTGGTCCCTTCAGTGACCAAGAAGGCTCTTGGAGAACTTGGACCTCCAAGACACTAGGGACAAGGCCTTAGGTGCAGACTCACAGCCTCTTCTGCACACTCAGACCCATGGAAAGCACAGCTGTGGAGTCCAGAGCCCAGCCCCTTCAGGGAGAAGGCAGAGCTCTGGTTTGGGGTCAGAGCTCCCTGTCTCCTGTGGAGCCACCCTCCCACAAAACACTCAGCACGCTTGGGCCCTCCTCTGTCAGGCTTCCCTCCTGCTCTCACCATCTTCTCAGCGCCTACATTTCCATGTCTTCCAAACTTTTGAAACTGTTTGGGGATTCCAATGATGTGACATCCCAGTTATGTTTTTGTTGTTGTTATGGTGGTGGTGGTGGAGTGTGTGTATACTAGTGAATGAACACAGGCCTTCATACTGAGCTACACAGCAGCATTTTTTTTAAATGAAAATAATGTATCTTTAGACAGGGTCTCACTAAGTCATTGTGCTGCCCAAGAGGATCAAATTTGTGATCCTCTTGCCTCAGCCTCCTGGAGCACTGGGATGACAGGCATGCACCACTGCACTGGGTTCCAACTATCTTTCTCTGACTGCTTCTGATCCTTGGAAGTGTCACACATATTTAAAAAAGAAGAGAAAAGAACCCTCAACAGATAGATAGCTTCTGACCATTTGGGAGAAAGAGCTTAAGAGACCATTAGCGTCATGCTTATTTCATTTCACAGCAGGTATCCCTCGGATGTGGAGGAACAAGGATGATCTGCGAATGGGAGTGAAAATGGAGGAAGCAGGTGTTGAGCACCACCGCAGCACAGGCTCAGAGGCCAAGGCTCCTTCGGGGCTGCATAGCACAACCTGAGGGATGCCATTGGGATCACAGTAGCTGGAGACTTGTATCTGCATTATGACAATTTTCTAGCAGATGACAGCAAAGCAAAATAAGGAAGACAGGCTTTCTCTAATTTGCATAAAGCCGTCAGATATAGATAGGCACAATCCTGGGTTCCTTAGCTATCTCTCTTTCTTCCTTTACAGATAGCTCTTATACCTTTACTCCCTGGTATTTCCAGGTTACTGAAAGAGCTGAGGGCAGGGGAAACAGAAGAGGGTATACAAGAGGCGGCCTTGAAGGACAACCTTTCCCCACAGGCAGTCAGGTCTCAAGGCCTGCCTCTCTTGCCAAGAGCCCAGTGAGTTTCCCATGCAATGCAGACCAGTTCTTGAACTGCAGCTTCCACAGGAGGCCCAGGGCCCTCCGTGTGCACACACTGCAGCAGCTGGCCTCCTGCCAGCTTCATGCTCTGGGCACTCCAGGAAGAGGCCAAACAATATTTTTGAGCTTGGGTTCAGTTTGGATATCACTGCCACAGGGCAGGCATTGCATCTTTCCTCAGTCAAGGTCAGCTTAACAGAATTTGAGGAATATTCCTGTGTGTACCATCTGCAGCTCTCCTGAACGTCTGGGGCAGTTTAGTGACTGCCCTACCCCATTGCTATTCAGGAAAGGGCTGTTAGTAGAGCAAGCTAGAGTTGGTATTTTAAAGACTGCATGAAACTTTGACTTGAAATTAAAAATAGTACCAACACCAAACCCTTGTACTGAAAATCCTGGCTTTATTTGTTTGTTTATTTATTTATTCTGAGAAAGGTTCTCACTATGCCCTTTAGGCTGGCCTTGAGTTCACTTTTCTAGCCCAGGCTGGTCCCAAACTTGCGATAATCCTCCTGCCCCAGCCTGCCAAGTGCTGGGATTACAGGCAAAATCCTGGTTTTAAACTGTAGCCCTACCTCTTAACAGCTGTGCAATTTTGTGTGTTGACTTAACTTTTCTCTATTCCTGTTTCCTTATTTGCAGAAAATAGACAAGGGCTATCTCTTGGAAGGTCTAAATGAGATCATGTGTGTAAGGCACTTAGCACAACACTCAGAACATATTAGGAATATAATAAATACTAGCTATAATTTAATGAAAATAATTCCAAAATGTAGCTCAATCACCCCTCTTTTTTTTCGAGACAGAGTCTTGGTATATAGTTCAGGCTTACCTTGTGAACTGTAGGCTGGCCTTGAACTCATGGCAATTCTCCTGCCTCAGCCTCCCAAGTGCTGGGTTTATAGGCATGCAGTACCAAGCCAGGATATGTATATAATCTTACAAAGTTGCCCAGAATGGTCTCAAATTCCTGAGCTCTTTCAACCCTCCTGCCTCAGCCTTCCTAATAGCTGGCAATACAGGTATGTGCCACAGTGCTCAGCTAGAGAGAATTTTAAATTATAAACAAAGATGAGGCAGGAAGATGCGTCTTCCCCTCTGGGTGGAAGTGAGTTCTGAACTCTCTGTGAAAGTTCTGAACTTTTCTGGCAAAGGCCCTAAATCAATGAGTAGGGGTCTGGCCAGGAGAAGGAACTGTGGGCAATGAGTACATCTTCTATGCTATTGCAGACCCCCCAAAAAGCAGAGAACATTCTGGAAACTGGCTGGAAGACTACCCTTGCTGGAGACAGGAAACTGAGTTTTCTCTGGGACATCCATCCAGAGACAGCATTACACTCTGGGCTCCCATGTTTATCTGTACTGGAGACTGTGTGCTGAGGATGGCTCCTGTACATTAAACCTCTTTCTCTAACTCCACACTGGGAAGACAGCCAAGCAGCAGGGCTGGGCTGCCATGTAGGCCATCATCTTGTGGCCCTCTGTCCTCTGCCTTGGCTTTCTGCCTTCTACGCTGGAATTCCATCCTGGTCCAATCTATTGTTTTTTTATTTTTTATTTTTTTTGCGGAACCAGGGATTGAACTCAGGTCCTTGTGCTTGCCAGGCAAGTGCTTATTCCACTGAACTATCTCCCCGGCTCCCAATCTATTGTTTTTTTTTATTTTATTTTATTTTTTTCTACAGTTTTATTGATAAACAGATAGCAATGAGACAGTTTCAAATCAAATCAGAAGTACAGTTTCAACAAATAATACACTGCATATATTCTTCTTAGTGG
>NW_004524627.1:14468248-14469142 GCF_000260255.1 Octodon degus
TTTTTTTTTGTAGAACCAGGGATTGAACTCAGGCCCTTGTGCTTGCTAGGCAAGTGCTTATTCCACTGAGCCATCTCCCCGGCCCCAAGAGTTATATACTTCTTATGTTTACACATAAGTCCAAAAATCTCACCATACACAACCTTGAAGCAGGACAGTCCCACAGTATTTCTGTTACTGGCTTTTGCTTTCATTCACCACTCCCTTCTTTTCAAACAACCATCTACCTGAGAGACTTCATAACAGCAACTGGCATGTCATGACAAGTAGCCCGTATTAAGAAGACCAGAATGACAGGCACCCCAAGCATGAAACTACTATTACAGATTACCATCTGCAGTGTAGTTGCTTAGTTCACAGATATCAGTATATATAGTTAGTCAGGGTGAGAATCTTTCCAATTAACTGCTAGATTAAAAAAAACTCTCCTGGAGATTCTCAGGATCATTACCTTGCCCATCTTCTACATATAATTGTATGGCTTGACATTGTTATGTTTCCTAACTCTTCTCCTTTCCCTCTCTTGATTAGTCCTCGAAATCCTGCTTCCCTTTTACTTGTATTATAATTTTCTATTTGTATTTCTTCTTTTGAGTGTTTATACTAGGGAAACTATACGATATTTACACATGTGTGTCTGGTTTATTTCACTTATAAGTATATGTTCAAGTGGCATCCACTTCAATATAAAAGCTTTGAGTTTCATTCTTTTTTTTTTTTTGCGGAACCGGGTATTGAACTCAGACACTTGTGCTTGTAAGGCAAGCACTTACTCTACAGAGCCATCTCCCAGGCCCCAAGTTTATCATTCTTAATAGATGAATAATACTCCATTGTATAAAAATACCACATCTTTTTCAACCATTCCTCAGGTGATGGGCATCTTGGTTGTTT
>NW_004524627.1:14484602-14491252 GCF_000260255.1 Octodon degus
AAGAGAATGCAACTATATATCTATCCCAACCACTTTGAATACACAGATACAAAAGTGTTTTTTTTTTCAGATTAGGTTTCCTCCCTATGTTTCTGTAGTTGCTTCTTTACTTCAGATGCTATGAGTTCTGAGAATTCTTTTTTTTATTTCAGAAAAGAATTGCGCTCTGAGTTCCTCTATAACTTTCTGCTGTTACTTATTTACTATCAATGCTATTACTTCATGCATTTGAGCCGAGCTAGTGTCCTCTGCACTTGTTCTGGGCGGGCATTGGGTTTCCTCCATATGTTTCTGCATTTGATTCTTTACTGCATATGTTACTAATTCAAGGCTTTCTTTTTTTATTTCCAATCTGAGTTCCTCTATACCTTTCTGCAGTTGTTTCTTTATTTCAGAAGCCGTTGATTCATTCAGCTTTCAGCTGTGTGATTCCCAATTTGTTCTGTGTTAGTGTCCTCTGCACTTATTATGGGTGGGCTCGGGTTCTGGGGTTGCATTTTGTTCTTTCTCATCACTTTGTGTAGCACTGTCTTCTGACCTTTGTTGTAGATCTTTGTTGCAGTTGTAACCTTAGCACATACTGAAGTTCAGGTGCAGATCTACAAAGTTTGGATTTATCCAGCTGTGCCTGGCTTGGCTCTGGCTGCTGTGCTCAGGTTCTTCCTACTGCTGCCCTTGGGGTTGAACCTGTTGTGCCCCTCTGGCAAGATGTTCTGCTCCTGGACTACCTGGGTGGTTCTATCCTCTATACTCTCTGCAGGGATTGCAGCTGCAGGGTTTTACCCCAGGCCTGCATGCCAGGCCTGAGCTGAGCCTGGAGGGGACAAGGTGGAGTAGGGGGGAGAGGCAGCTCTCCCACACACTCACCGGGCCTGGACTAGGACTGGATCTGGGAGTTCCCGGAATGTGGCAGAAATTCCTACCCTGTGTGCAGGGTGTGTGGGGGTACTATGGATTGATGGGGGCATCCTCAAGGGGTGGAAGAGAGTTTCACCCATGCTGCGCCTGAGCTGGAACCAGTAGTAGGTCCCACAGGCGCAGGGTAGCCGGAAGCTCTCCCACACACTCAGTGGTCCTGGCCTAGGACTAGGTCTGGGAGTTCCCAGAATGTGGCATAAATTCCTACTCGGCGGGCTGGGTGGGGGAGGTGCTGTGAAGTGGTGGTGGGGGTCCCAAGGGGGTGGAAGAGGGTCTCACCTATGCTGCGCCTGGGCTGGGACTAGTAGTAGGTTCCACTGGACCAATATTTGTTATTGGTTGACTTCTTGATGATAGCTACTCTTTCTGGGGAGAGATGGAATTTCAGTGTTTTAACTTGCATTTCTCAAATGATCATGATGTTGAACATTTTTTTCATATATTTATTTGCCATTTGTATTTCTTCATCTCAGAAGTGTATATTCATCTCAGGCACCCATGTTTTGATTGGGTATTTGAATTTTAGGGACTTGATGTTTAAAAATTGTTTATATGTTCTAGGAGTTCTTTGTGTGAGGGATTTTCTTTTTACTCTTTTGGTGATTTCTATTAACATGAGAAACTTTTCAAAAAGATGAGATCCTTGTCTTGTTCCTTATGTTAAAGTGAAGGCTTTTGGTTTTTGTGCATTTAATATGATGTTGACTTTGTCACAGATGGCTTTTTATTAGGTTGAGGTAAAGATCATGTATGCCAAATTTCTGTAGGGTTTTTTATTTATCATGAGTGAGATGCTCATGTGATTTTTGTCTTTGACTCTGTTGCTGTAGTTGTATTACATTTATTGATTTGCATATTTTGAATGATCCCTGCTTTCCTGGGATGAATCCCACTTGGTCATGATGTATAATCTTCTTAATGATTTGCTACATTGTTTGCTAGTATTATATTGAGGATTTTTGTATCTATGTTCATTAAGGAGATTGGCCTGTAGTTCTTTTTTGGTTGGGTCTTTCTCTGGTTATGGTATCAGAGCAATACTTGCCTCTAGGAATGAATTTGGGAGAACTGCTTCCTTTTCAACCTCACTGAAGAATTGGCATCAAGTCTTCTCTAAATTTCTCATATAATTCAGCTATGAGTCCATCAGGTCCAGGAGTTTTCTTTGTTAGTAGGTTTTTGATTACATTTTCAATTTCATTCACTGATATTAGGTTATTCAGAATTTTTATATCTTCTTTTAATCTGATTTACTTATTTATGTGGTATAGGGTCTTGATACCCAGTTCAGATTCATAGTTACCCTGTCTCAGACTCCCCAGCACTGGGAGTACAGATGTGCACCACCATGCTCAGTTTCAGTGATCAGTATGGCATGTACCCAGGGTTCTGGGGATGGCACAGCATGTGGTACCAGGGATTTAATTCAGGTCCTTGCCACTTGCCAGGCATTTCTTAGACCACTGAGCTATCTCCCCAGCCCCTTTTTATATCTTCATAATTCAGCTTTGGTAATTCATATGTATCTAGGAAATTATCCATTTCTTTTGTTTTCTATCCTGTGAAGAGATTTTTGAAGTAGGTATTGATGGACTGTTGAATTTCTGTAGGGTCTGTAGTGATTTCACCCTTTTCATGCCTGATTGCATGAATTTGAATTTTTCTTTTGTTTTTTTGATAAGGTGGGCTAGGGGCTTATCAATTTTATTTATTCTTTCAAAGCACTAACTCTTCGATTCATTAATTCTTTTTATTGTTTTCTTTGTCTCCATTACATTAATTTTTGCTCTGATCATTCCAATTTTCTACCCTCTTTGGGCTTGACTTGCTCTTCTTTTTTCTAGGAGCTTAAGGTACAACATAAGATTCTGTACTTGGGTCCATTCTGTTTTCCCAATGTGAGAATTTACCGCTATAAATTTCCTTGTTAAGACAGCTTTTATTGTATCCCACAGGTTCTGGTAAATTGTAATCTGCATTTTTGTTTGGTTGTAAATGTTAATTTTGTCTTTAATTTCTTTCTTTTTTTTTTTTTTTTCTGAAACCAGGGATTGAACTCAGGCCCTTGTGCTTGCCAGGGAAGCACTTATTCCACTGAGCCATCTCCCTGGCCCCCTTGTCTTTAATTTCATCTATGACCCATTGATTGTTCAAGAGGGTGTTATTTAATTTTCAAGTGTTTATGGAGATTTTGTGATTTCTTTTATCAAGAATTTCCAGGTTCATTGCACTCTGATCAGACAATATGTATGGAATAATTTCAGTTCCTTAGCATTTACTTAAGCATGCTCTATGTGCTAGTATGTGGTCTCTTTCAGACAAGATCTATCTATATGCAGCTGAAAAGAATGTGTATTCTGGTGTTATTGGGTGGAACACTCTATAAATGTCCATTAAGTCCATTTTTTCACAGGTTTGATTTAGTGTAGGAATTAATTGATCTGTTGGTGTGATCCATTATACCCTAGGGAGAAACAGCAGCAGGAGAGAGGAGAAGATAGACAAGAAGACAAGAGATGGGTCAGGTAGTGGCCCATTGCCTGATTAGTAAACACACCCTTGAATAGTAGTAAGGACACTTATTTATACATTTGCAAAGTTAGTATCATGTGGCATAAGTTTGCCTAGAGACTAATAGTGGACATTAACCAGGCAGGATGCTTTTCTCAGGACTGAGGTAGCTTGACTGCTTTAGGCACTGAGGCCTAGTCCTGCTCTAATGCATTTGACCAATTTCCAGCTTCAGCAGCTCCCAACAGTTTAGTTCTGTTATTTCTTTATGATTTTTTGCCTAGTTGATCTCTTGTGACAGTGGTGTGTTATAGACCCACATTACAATGGTGCTTTTGCTCATTTGATTTTTCATGCTTGTTAAAATTTGTCTTACATAGTTGGATGCTCCTATATTGGAATAAGGATTTTTTTTTTTTTTTTCTCCGAATGCCCTCAGGGGTGGTTTGGCTGTCTGGAGTGTTGTGGGGATCGAACTACAGCAACCTGAGGCTGAAAGCTTTGCGGAAGCAGCCACTTAAAGAACTGAGCTAAGGCCAGGCCCCCAATGCTCCTACATTGGGTGCATATATTACTTATGATTGTTATCTCTTCCTCTTGCAGTTTCCCCCTAACAGGTATGTAGTGACCTTTTAAAATCTCTTTTAATCAGTCTTGGTTTGAAGTTGACATTGTTGTCAAACAGAATAGCTACCCCTGCTTTTATATGGGTTCCTGTCACTTGGAGTATTGTTTTCTATCCTTTCACTTTCACTCTATGAGTTTCCTTTTGCCTTAAATGTGTTTCTTATATACAGCATATTGTTGGATTTTGTTTCTTCATCCACTCTGCCAGTGTGCTTCTTTTTATTGGTGAATTGAGACCATTTACATTGATGATTATAACTGACATATATTGGCTTCTTTGTCATGTTATTTTCCTGCTGTATGTTCCCTACTGTTCCCCTTTGTTTTTTGTTTTTTTTTTTTTTTGGTTCCTCGAATGCCTTCAGGGCACTTTTGGCCAGCGGGAGAGTTGTGAGGTTTGAACTCCAGCAACCTGAGGCTGACAGCTTTGTGGAAGCAGCCACTTAAAGGACTGAGCTAGGGCCAGGCCCCCTACTGTTCCACTTTGTTTAACTGATTACTCTACTTGGTGGCTCCTCTCTGTTGTTCTTGAAGTTGTGGTCATTTTTGTGTCTTTCTAGGATATCTGTCAGTATACTTTGTTTTTTTTTTTTTTAAATTTTTATTTATTTGTGTGTGTGTGTGTGTGTGTGTGTGTGTGGCCAGCTCAGCCCACCAGGGGGCGGGGCTGGCTGGCATGTGGTGCTGGGAAATTGAAACGTGGTCCCTGTGCTTTGCTTAGCTTGTTCTAGGTAGGTGCTTTACTTATTTATTTATTTATTTTTGTGTGTTTGTGGCCAGCTCAGCCCACCAGGGGGCGGGGCTGGCTGGCATGTGGTGCTGGGGGATTGAACCGTGGTCCCTGTGCTTTGCTAAGCTTGTTCTAAGTAGGTGCTTTAGACCACTGAGCCATCTCACCAGCCCCCTGTCAGTATACTTTGTAAGGTTGGTTTGGTGGTCATGAATTTCTTCAGCTGTTCTTTGTCATGGAAGTATCTTATCTTTCTATTAAATTTGAGAAATAGTTTTGTAGGGTACAGAAATCTGGGTTGGAAATTGTTTTCTTTCAGGACCTGAAATACTTCACTGCAGGCTCTTCTTGATTGATGGTTTGCAATGAGAAATCTAGTTTTCCCATTTTGGTTCACACACATGATAGACCATGCCAATTACAGAGGCCATGCCTCTTTCAATAAATATTGGCCATGTTGGAGGGAGATCTCTCTGTACTGAGAGAATAGAAAGTAGGAAAAAGTATGTTATAATACATGAATATTTGAACATAAGCAAAAAGTATTCATATCATCATAGAAAGTACATATATGTGCTTAAGTATACATAGACATGTTCTGGAAAGATGCTAAAAATAAACACTGTGCTCTTTTGGAGACTGAGTCTGGCCTTTAGGATGGGGCCTAAAAATCTTTTACATTTCACTTCATACCCTTTGACACTATTTGAATTTGTACCCAGCATATGTGTGTGTTTGAGTATATATAGTTTTTTTCATATATAATTTTCTTTTTTTTGAAATTAAAATCTAGGGTTTTTTTTCCATAATTTTATTGAGAAACAAATAGCAATGGGACAGTTTCAAACCAAATTGGTAGGACAGTTTCAATAATTAACACATTGCATACATTCTTCCTAGTGGTTAATTGCTGTACAAGATGCGAACTTGATATCCTATTTACAAATACCATTAGGACAAATCCCTCTATTCATTAAGAGAATGTAACTATATATCTATCCTAACCACTTTGAATACACAGATACAAAATGGACATTCATCTGTATCCCCTTTTTTTGTTAAGTTCCATCATTTAAATATTATAGGTGTGTAAACGCAGCAAAATATTCTAAAAGAGTTCAGTAGTCCATAATAGTATTGGGTCTTCCACTTCACTGGCAATGTCAGAAATTGTTGACCTGAGTCCCCTCATATATAATTTTCATAATAAAATAGTGCTTAAAATACTAGCAATTTTAGGAAAAATCACAAGGCTATAGAAGGGAATACACTAGTGATGTATCCCATGCCTCCAGTTGTGGAGATAACCTGGGATGTGTTGTCTAAATTGGGGCTTCAAGCGGAGCAGAAGCATCCAGCCGGTGACCCAAGGGGTACAAGTGGCCCTGCATGACTGATAGCATGGTCTCACAAGACTGCAAACTTTTAAGATTATTGTGTGATCTTTTAGAGTTGGTTTTCATGATTCATTGTGCAGTTCTTAAATGCAGAGACTGTAGGCAACCACAGATGCACAGTGCAGCGCTGACCAGTCTGCCTGATGGAAACCCAGCCAGGTGTTTCAGACAGTGACTCAGTGAGCAAAGTGCAGCAGTTACTGATAGTAGTGTCTCACCCTTTTGACACACGTGTGTGTGTGTGCACATGCACTTGTGAAGACAGAAGACAGGCATTTGCACTGATATGTTTTTTTTTTCTTAAATTTTTTTATTTGTGTGTGTGTGTGTGTGTGTGTGTGTGTCCAGCTCAGCCCACCAGGGGGCGGGGCTGGCTGGCATGTGGTGCTGGGGGATTGAACCGCAGTCGCTGTGCTTTGCTAAGCTTGTTCTAAGTAGGTGCTTTAGACCACTGAGCCATCTCACCA
>NW_004524627.1:14491550-14519719 GCF_000260255.1 Octodon degus
TTTGCGGAACCGGGGATTGAACTCAGACCCTTGCGCTTGCTAGGGAAGCGCTTACTCCACTGAGCCATTTCCCCGGCCCCCTATATTATTTTTTATGTGTGGCCCAAGACAACCCTTCACTCAGGGTGGCCCAGGTGGGCCAGAGAGATTGGTATCCATGAGATAAAGCGCTTTATGGGGGGGCTATAGTCAAATGAAGGTGACAGAAAGGGTAGTGGTGAATGATGCTGAGAGATTGTGGCAGATGACACCCAGCTCCCACCTGATCTGAGGGGTGCAGAGCACAGTGACAGAAGTTTGACTTGCCCTAAAACAGAGTTGTGCTTTTCTCCCTCCTCAGACCTTTCCTGTAGGTGCAGTGTGGATGACAGGGTGGGAGCAGTTACTGCCACACAGCTGGAACAGCTGGCCTCCACAGAGGACAAGTACAGCTGCTACAAGCTGTACTTGGGGGATTGAGAAGGCTGGAGAAGAGGCTGAGGTTGGCTCACAGCTGTCACCCTCAGGATGGCGAGGTGACAGGAGGTGTTCTCTGGGTTATTGTGAGATGGGTGTTGTTTTGTTTTGTTTCACTTGGGGTTTTGAGACAGGGTCTTGCTATGTATGTAGCCAGGCTGGCCTTGAATTTATGATCCTCTGGCCTGTTTGGGCCACAATTACTAGCTCTTTTTTTTTTTTTTTTTCAACTTCATCAACAGTATGAGTGTCTTCTGCTTTAGCTGCTATGGAAACTCAAGCCCCAGGATAAATAACCCAAGGAATAAGGCCAAATAGAGGCCGAGACTGACCTACATGTGTGGATGCTAAGGTCTAATATTTCACAGATGTTTCACAGGGCCTAGTAGCCCAACCATGAGCTCCCTTGTTTGAACCAGAGAAGCCCTGTCCAGTGCAGAAGGAGCCCCCTCCTGGCTGGTGCTGTCAGCCTACCTAATGGGTGCCACCTCCCTGCCAGTCTGTGAAACTACTCAAACAAGCAATCACACCTTCCTCAGGATCCTGGCACCCTCTGGCTCGTACATGGCAGGAATCACATAACCCCTGCTGGTTTCGTGTGGTCTGGAGTACTGCACCCCCCAGGCCTGCCAGATGGCTCTGCACATCAGCCTGTGACCTCCTGTTCTAGGCTGTGATAATATGGGATAAATAATAATAAACTACTGTCATCTATATTCTTCCAGTGTCAGGATTGTATGTTCATCTATCTCACACTGTTTAGGGCAGGGGCCCTCCTACATTAATGGGAGGAAGAGGAGCTGGTCAGCACACAAGTGTTTGGCGTTACAAGGCCTCCTAGGAGCCGGACTACAGCATGCTGGTGGTGTGCCTTAATCCCAGCAGAGTCCAAGCCTGGGAAGCACAACTTGACTTCCTACAATACAGGAAGCTGAAACATTGAAAACTGGAAATAGAATTCTGGAAATATAATAACCAGAAATATAAATTAGGAAGTATTCTAAAGACAAAACAGGAGATGTGTATTTCAGATAAAGTGAAATATCCTCTTTGTTTCACTACTTGCAATGGCAAAACATTGGCTTCCGAAATATACTACATAACTTGACTGCTATACCAGGCTGGCCTGAAAAGTGAACTACTGAAATTCCGTGTCTATAAAAAAGAGATCTGTTTTCTTCTTTAGTTCTATACTTATAAAAAGAGAAATCATCACTAGGAAAACTAAGAAGGAATTTCTGTTCATCCGTCCTTGTAGATTCCACTGCAGATTATCTACCTACTGGAGGATTAAATTTTATGGAACAAAATTTACCTAACTCTGACCTACTGTTCACCAGTATCAGTATGCATACAGCTGAGATCAAGAAATAAGGTTAATGCTTCAATTTTGAAAATTACAATAAAAACCACATTGTACTCAATCACCTCAAAATATTCCCCTTTGCTTAGAACACAGTTAATGTCCTTGTTATTGTCACTTTCTAAAGCAGCTTACAGTTCATGTTTATAGCAATTTCTACTAAATAAAAGTATTATGGTGTGTGCTTATCTACCTTATCCACCAGAGGACTTCTGGCTCTACCTCAAAGTCAAAATGACCATGAAAGGGAAACATTTTTAATCAGTTCAGGATGGAGGTATCCAGAAATTGGAGATGGGATTTCCAGAACCACTTCAGAAAGCAGCAGAAAGGTTTGGGTGTGTTCAAAGGGAGGGAGAGTCTTCTGGGGGGCCCTAATGACAGCGTGTAGGCTGCACCCTCAGGAACCCCACTGAGAAGAGCAAGCAAAGCATCCCCTGGCCTGAAGGATTCTCTTCTGGGCTACTCAAGGAAGATGCCAGGAGCAAACTATATAAACTCTACAAGGTTTGTCTTATCAGCATTTACAAAAGTGCCCACTTAGAAATCCGGAATAAGAGCCAGTCAGAGAAAAATGCTAGCCACAGAGCACATCTCCTCACACTAGAATGCAAAGTGTGATCAAAATATATACTGAATATTTAAATTTTAAAAAAATAGAATGCAGAGGGAGAGGGTGGAGGAGTTAAAAAAAGAATAATTGTCATGCACATTGTTTAAGTTACTTTTCACTTATTGCTGGGACAAATACCTACACTCAAAATGAAGACAGGCTTATTTAGCTCACAGCTTGTGGATGTTTCAGTCTGTACTTGGCTGGCTCCCAGGCAGAGTGGTCCATGGCGGAGGGCAGCAGTTCACGCAGCATAAAACAGTGAAGAGCTAAGGGAAGGGCAGCAGCTGGGCTTCTAGCCAGCTTCTCTCCCCTCCTCATATTATAAACAAGCTGCCCTGGGCTGGGGGTGTAGGACTCACACAGTGTCCGTGCCCTCCTCTTGCACAGGATGAGGAAGTTTACAAACCAAGAATCCTGGCTTTTTGCTGACTCAATTATGTTTTATATTAATTTTACTGAGAAAGAAGTAGCATAGAGACAGTTTTAAAACAGGTTAGTAGCACAGTTACAATAATTAATACATGCACATTGCTGTCTTCATAGTAGTTATTCACAGTATAAGATACAGACATGATATCTTGTCTAAACACTATTAGTTCAAAACTTTCTTCTCTATAAAAGAAGAAGAAGAAGAAAAAAACCCACATATATATGCCTACCACATTCCTGCTATGGGAAGGAAGAGGATGAGCCCTCAAGTGGAGTCAGGGAATCTTCTTTGGGGCTGGGGAGGTAGCCTGAGTTCTATCCCTGGTTCCGCCAAAACAAAACAAAACAAAACAAAACAAAACAAAAAACAAAAAACCCCGAAACAAAACAAAACAAAAAAACCCCTTACTTGAAAAACTTTCTTCTCACTGAACTATAAGAAAGTAGCTGTATATCTATGCTATTTTGTATATATATATATATATTTTTTTTTTCACTACAAAAATGGTCCTTCATTTTTTTATCCCCCTTTTTTGTTTACTTTTGTCAGAGATGGGTATTCCATTGCCATTCAAATATTGTAAGTGCATGAATTCAGCAAAATAATCCAATTTTCCAGTAGCCCATAATAATAGTGGGTTATCTGTAGGACTGGCAATGTCATGAGTTGTTGACTTGAGCCTTTTACAGCTCAGCATATTAATATGGCTTTACTTTTTTTATAACTCAGTATTTTTTAAAAATTTTATTTATTTATTTGTGTGTGTGTGTGTGTGTGTGTGTGTGTGTGTGGTGTGGCCAGCTCAGCCCACCAGGGGGCGGGGCTGGCTGGCATGTGGTGCTGGGGGATTGAACCGCGGTCCCTGTGTTTTGCTTAGCTTAGCTTGTTCTAAGTAGGTGCTTTAGACCACTGAACCATCTCACCAGCCCAATATGGCTTTACTTTTTATATCTCATTTTTATACTTTTCTGTTGGATGGTTAAGACCAAGATAAAGCAAGACCTATATAACAAGAAATGTAACTTTTGTATCTGATAAGTTCAGTCAAGTACCCATGGATTTATCCTGTAACCCTGTACCACAGTTTGTAGATCCTTTGTCAGTGTCAGCCATGTGGATGAGTCACGGCCATTTCGTGGCCAATTTGCTCTCTGTGAAAGCCTGAGGGAATGTTTTCTCTCCAGGTGACTCTCCTTAGGCACACTCTACATTGTCTGACTCAATTAAACGTCTAAACTTCTCAAGTTGACACAATAAATCAACCGATGCACACATGTATGAATTCTCCATAATAAATGGAATTCTATGCTATAAATGTACCAGTAAAAAATATATTACAGTGAAAGGCATACTACCATTAGTTTCCTTCAGAATACCACCCTTGCTTGGGACATACTTATCCCACCATTCCTGCCACTTTCTGGAGCCATTCTGAAAGTCCCTTTCATGAGTGTCTTTATGAACTGTGATTAAAAAAAATGTGGAGAATGCTACTGCTGAGGGCCACCCCTCAGAAGGGCGGGCTCGTAAAACATCACTGTGTCCTCATCCACCTTGTTCACTGGAGTTGGCATTGTGTGACCTCTGGCTCACCTTCAAAGTCAAAATGACCAGGAAAGGTAAACATTTTGAATTGATTTAGTACCTGTCAAGGCAACCACAGTGGACAACTAAAGACACTCATGAAAGGGGACTTCTAGGACCGCTCCAGAAAGTGACAAGAATGATGGATTAAAGTATTTGAAGTATTTTTAGAGGGATTAATGGTGGTGTGTTTTTTACTGTAATACATTTTTTAAAAAAATATTTATTTATTTATTTATTTTGTGTGTGTGTGGCCAGCTCAGCCCACCAGGGGGCGGGGCTGGCTGGCATGTGGTGCTGGGGGATTGAACCGCGGTCCCTGTGTTTTGCTTAGCTTAGCTTGTTCTAAGTAGGTGCTTTAGACCACTGAGCCATCTCACCAGCCCCTGTAATACATTTTTAAAAATTTAAAAATTTACCATATACATTCACCATGTATTTTGACCATACCTTGTAGATGGAAACATGATATACTGGAATAAACATATATTGTCCTCCTGGTCACAACTGAAATAGGCTGGCCTGCTTTAGTCTACACCTCTGAGTATACATGTGACTCTCTGGCCCATTGAATCAGCTGTGATTCTGCTTCTAAAAGAAAGCCACAGACAGCACTGATGGTTTGCTGAGGTTTGAGAACTACAGATGTGGCTGACTCCAGTAAATGGCCCAGGTTCCTGCTTGCAACTCAGGCAAAGAATCATTTTTAGAATGATGCTCAATATAAGAAATAAGATGACTTCCATCTTTGCTGCAGTCTTTTCTCAGTTGGAAAGTTCTCTTGCTAAGCCATTTCTGGGACAGGGAATATTTTGTCACTTTTTTGAGCCTGTTTGGTAACTCATTCCTTATACCAAAGTCAAGGTTTCTGCAACACTCCAGCGCTACTCAGATGTATCAGAAACTGGGACTCTGCAGTGTTTGAGATCTTGCTATTCAGGTACCCAACACGCTACCCATGTCCACCATCTGCTGACAGGCTTTTTCATACCCATGATGACCTGCTGCCCCCTGGCAGGCTTTTTCCACCTTTGTCAAGGCACCAGCACCAGCAGCAGCAGCCTCAGAAGTGTTCATGTGTAAGCCACATAGGTGGTTCCTGGACTTGATGTTCATGGATTTGAAAGAGTTGTCGATGGTCTCTCCTCAGGATGAAGAAATCACATCTGTACCCTCTACTCCCATACCAGTTCATTTGACAGGCTCTATCCCTCATGACACCCAGCAGGGTGTCCTAACTTCACAGGGAAGGGAGGACAGTGTTGAGAGGTGAGTGGAGAACGCCCAGAACCAGGAGTCTCCAGCCACAGGGCTCTATGGGCAGAGCTGTCAGTGTTGGTCCAGCTGTCTGCGCCCCGGGCTCCTGAGCCCCAGTCCAGTGAGGCTTCCATTTTAGCCCCTTTTCTAAAATCAAATCTGGCTACAGCCTGAAAGGTCCAACTCCGCCTGGAGCAATCTGGAGAGAAGAGTATGAGCCTGCATTTTCCTGTCTCTCTGGGCATGGCTACATTTTGAGTCTGAAGCCTGAACATCTGCAAGTCCAGAGACCTCCGGGGGAACAAAAACTACTTCTTGCTCTTCCTGATGATGTATTTATTTCCTGCTCTCAGCACAACAGAGGGCACACAACACCCACTCTTCTTGGAGCTGGCTGGCCTGCCAGGACTGTTCTTGGACCTTGCTAGGACTTACGGGCCTTTCCACCAACCCCAGGGGAGCCACAGGAAGGTGATCCTGCTCCCTAGGTTTTGGGGAAACATCCGGTTCCTTTCTTCTCCATCAACTTTAAAATTGTAAATTCTTCTAAGACATTGCTTTTGTGCATGTGGGGCACTGGGGACTGAACCCAGCACCTTTTTCCTGAGCTATATTCCTAGCTCTTTTTAATTAAAAATTTTTTTTTCATCATTAGTATTTATTGAATTTTATAAAATGTATCAAAATTTTCAACATCAACTGGTTTTGGGTGTACAAAGTATGAAAAAAGAACAATAGAAATAAATTCTTAAGCAAACTACAGTGAAAATATCAATAGCACCTACAAAAAATATTTACTTCAATTATCACACCTAAGGCATATCTATGGTACGATAACAACCCATAGCATACACACATGTCACTTACACTGATAGCATATGTGTTTCACTTTCCTGCCTTTTTGTGACACTGACTTACTTGCCATCTTAAAATTTTATTTTAAAGAGTAAAAACAAAAACAAATAGCAAAAATAAAGACAGAAACATAATAACATAGAACTATCCATATGACACAGAATTTCAAAACAAGAATAGAAAATTAACAATGGTTGTTTATGTTACATATTTTTATTGTCAAATCTGTTGCTCAGATTAACAGATATAGGTATGCAAGATTGGTCAAATAATTAAACATTAAAACTTGCTTTCAATAAACCCTAATTTTTTGTGTGTCCTTTTTACTTTTTAAATTTATTTTAGGCCAAGTAGATGGCTCAGTGGAATAAGTGCTTCCCTGGCAAGCGCAAGGGCCTGAGTTCAATCCCCAGTTCCGCAAAAAAAAAATAAAAAAATAAATAAATAAATAAATAAATAAATTTATTTTAAAGAGAGTATAATAATAATTGATAAGACATTAGAAATGATAGTTCTAATAGATACAGTAAAACAAAGAAACTGAACATAAGGAATAAACAAGATGAGGGAAAGAAGAAAAGATGGGAAGAAAAGGAAGGGGAAAAATCACTCAGGTATATATACAGGATAGATGAGATGATTGTACTACTAATTTCCATCATTTTTTTTAAGGTAGCAGTTAAAATTTTCACTGACTAATTATAATATCTATAATCTGAGCAACTACATCAAATGTAGCACCGAGCAATATGGTTGGATACCTCTCATCTTGTTCTCCTAGACCTTTTTTATTTTTAAATTTTGAGACAAGGCCTTCCAGAATTGCTAATTTGCCTAGATTGAGTTTAAACTTGAGATCCACCTGCTTCAACCTCCCAGTCTTTGGATTACGGGAACCATCTGGTTCCTGCACTAATTAATTTCTTCTTAAGTTAGTCAGATTTGTTTTTTTTGGTGTTTTGGTCCGCTGCATTTAAAGAATCCTTTCTGATACATGTACTTGCCTCCTGGGGACTGTGAGGACCAAACAAGACCATATGGGGGCTGTGTACCTGGCACCCGGTGCTTGCAAAAGACAGTTATCACTAAAAGGAGGGCAGTGAAGATGAGGTGGTTTATTTGGTAGATAATGGCCACCAAAATCAGTGACTCTGAAATGTTCTTTTAATATGACCATGAGTAACAAACACATCTTTTATCATGGCCTGGTCACTGAGTAACCAGCAGTCCTTAGGGACCCAGAGAAATTCTGGCTTATGATGTTGTCCTGTTAGAGGACAACTTCTACCTCTGGTGGCTGCTACTCTAATGGTTATGGACACGCTGCGTATGACCTCACCATGCTGAGCATAAAAATTTAATTTAGCTTTAAACAATTATACATTGCTAGAAAAAAATCACTGCTGTTTATTAGGGCCCTGGTTTGCTCATTAAAATAAATTACCTTTGGGTCATGGACTAGCTTTTGTAAAGAAGTTAGCTGTTATTAAGAGGAACAGACCCTGTGGACAGTAACATCTCTGAGGAAAGTTCTGCTTAGCAACCTGACAATAGGTAGTCAAGTGGGGTGGGGGCTGTGGGTACTCATCGCTGAAAACTCTGCCACGTCAGACCATCTCCATGGAGTCCAAGCCTAGGGAGCCTTTGGGCACAGGCAACCTCACTGCACCAGGCGTCTTTGGGTTTCCTTAGAGCCAGACAGACTCAGGCAGATCTCAGAGAAACATTGTTACAGGGCTGATAGTGTGTATTCATACATTCCAGAACATGGCCTAGCAGGCTGCTTGCCAGACAGGAGGACATTAAATAGTGAAGTGACCCCAGACACAAACGCACCAGTGGTCTGTCCCAAGTCAGATGTTTCCCCAGATGGCACTGAGCTTATGACTCCTGATTGCATACAAGAACATCTTTTTAAGACATTCCTTTGATGTCTTAGATGACCAGCATGACCAGTGCTACTGGCCGGCATCTTTCAAAGGACCTAGCCCTTGGAGGAAGCTGGCAAAGACATCAGGTGGGGCCCTGAGGAAAGTTTTATACATGGATTCTGTTTTTTCTTTCGTTCTTACTTTATTTCTATGAATCGATTTTTGAAAAATGGATATTGTGTTTTCTAACATCGATAGGGGAAGCTGTGAAGTGGGCATGGGTGTTTGCGAAGTCACTGATAAATGCAGGCACAGCAGAGGTCTTTTTGGCAGGGGTAACACTTCTGCGGCCAGGGGTCCTGGAAACCTACACACAGGCTATGCCCGCCCCTTGGTATTTCTTCATCAGTTGCTTTCCTGCTTAAATAGATGCCACTGAAACCCACAAGCAAATCAGCTTCCTGTAGTGACCCTAGCTTGAGGACTAGAGGGAGGTGACTAATGACCACAACTAGTTAATTCTATCTCATCAACTAGCAACTAGAGGTTACTGTAAAAACAGATATATGAACCATCAAGTTACACACTGTTTAACCAAATGTAAACACTCTTGCTTTAAACAAGACACTTAAAAAAAAAAAGCACAGAAAAAAGGCTGCGATTCCACTGGCTAAATCTAGTGACCACACTGGCAATCGATTCTCTGCGACAACCCTTGTTAGGCCAAAGCTGCAGTTTAGCACACTGAACTGCACAGCAGGAGGGAGGCTGTCACGGAGATGCACAGCCCTGGGTGAATGCTCCTCCTCTGGAAAACTGTCTCTGAAGCCAGTCCTGTCACTTGGCAGCAACCCCCCCACGGGGGGGGGGAGGAAGCTGTTACTGTTCCCCCTGTGAGTAGCGAACAATTAACAGAGGCATCGCACCTTATGTGTCAGTTAAACTTCTTGTACTAACAACAGACAAATATATTTTACGGTACAGACAGTCCCATGCACTAGCAAATAGAGGAATGAGAGGCTGTATGGGGCAGTCCCCAAAGCTTCATTCCTACATGAACAAGAGAAATGAGAGAAAGACACTCAAAAGCACAAAGCCTAAGTGAGTTAGATGCTTACAAAAGTGAAAATACTTCTCCCCAATCAATACTTGATGTCCTGCCTTGCTGGTGGGATGTGCTCAGCCTCACTTGTCACCCAGATATAAGGATGCACAGAGTGTTGACAAGGCAAAACCTGCTCCCTCAGCAGAAGGGTGGGACACCAACCATCAGACACAACAGAGAGAGATGCCACTGTTCCTCATGTCTGGGTATTAAGTATCCATGAGTGAACTTTGCTGTCACAAAAATCCAATATATGACAGTTCTTTTCCTTCAAGGATCCATTTTATAAAGCTTTCAAAGACTCCCTTTCAGCATCTAGTTCCCTTGATATGCTTACATTGAGATGCAATTTATGGGTCACATTCCCAAAGTGCATCCGCTGTGTAAAATGAGGCTGTCATTTTTCTCTGCTCCCAGGAGCCAGGTGGCAGGGAGGGGTCTGCAAAGAACTCTTCCACCTGCTCAGTGGCCCACCTGTGCTAGTCACAGTCACCACATTATCACCACTGACCAGGCAGTGTCCAGACCCATGCTGGGAAACACATGCTTCCAGACATACCCTTCACAACTGGATGCAGAACACTGCCAAAACCACTGGCCCAGCCCCCCATTCCTTCTCAATGGTAATTTTTCTTCCCAAAGCAATGTTTTCTCTACTTTTCTTAAATTTTTGTCTTATAGGCCTATTAACAATGATGTGATATGTCTATTGAAAATAGAAAGAAGAGATGTCTACTTCCCATAGTAACCAAGTGACCAGGCTGTACAGTGTACAGAGGCATAGGTGGCTCTTAAGAGCTCCCATGCCTGTCTGTGGATCTACAGAACTCTGACTAGATCTGATCCATGGGTTGTGAAACACTTTGGGGCCAAGCCATTAGAAAGCCTGATACATGATCCTTCATTTCCTTCCCCTGCGTTGACCACTTGGAAACCATGGATTGACAAGGCCTCTTGGGACTGATGCAGCTGGAAATATTCAGCCATCACATTGCCTGGGGGAGTCCCTTGGTGGCTGGGAGGAAGCCCCAGATCTAGGAGGGAATTTTCATGGGCAAGAAATAAACCTTTTAGTCTTAAGCCCTTGAGATTCCCGTGTCACTGTAAGCCTAGTCTCTGATTAATGGTATGTGTGTATGTATGTATGTATTTATGTATGTATGTATTTATTTTTTTGGCAGAACCAGGGACTGAACTCAGGCCCTTGTGCTTACCAGAGAAGCACTTATTCTATTGAGCCATCTCTCTGATCCAATTAATGGTATTTAGCTTTAACTTTCTTTTTATATTTTAGGGAAAGGTCTACAGGGTGTTCAGGGTCTCGCTACTAGAATGGACTCACAGTGATCCACCTATTTACAGTCTCCCAAGAGCTGGGATTACAGGCACACCCCACCACGCCCAGTCTCCATTGCCTTCTCAGTGTGCCCCGGGGGTGGGGCTGGCACAGCAGGCCCGGGGATCAAACCCCTTGCCCTTGTGCCTGCTTGCAGGTGCTTTAATCTGCTGAGCTATTTGGCTGGCCCTGAAGTTGAGAAGGATTTGGGAAGGGGTGGGGGCTGGCTTAGGCTGCCTTAAGGGTGAGTTTGGTAAGGCTCGGGAATCAAACCGTGGTCCCCTGCTCCTGATTGGTTTTGCCAGAGCAGGTGCTTAAACAACTGAGCTAACCCACAAGCCCCCTAGTTTTAACTTTGATTTGATGTTTTATCTCCCATAAATGCATTGATGAAATTTAAACATGGAAAGTAAACGATTTTCCAATGACTGTATCATATTTCACTGACACGGACAGAATTACTAGGTATACAGACAATCACAAATTTAGTGTCCTAAAACTAAGTAAAGCCTGGTACACACTTTGACACAATCATCAACCTACGGAGATGTCTCCTTCTAGGTATCACTGACATTTAGCTGAAACCAGGCTCAGAGGGAACTATTTTTTGAGTATCACTGTAACCTTCCCACACCAAGGCCTTCAAGTACCTGATGCCAAATGTTCTGGGGATGAACCGCCTTTCAATGCCAAACCCAGCTGTGAAGTGAACGTTGAGTAATGGCTTAAATATCTGCCCGCTCCTAATGAATAAAAACAGCTGCTGCTCACAGGACAATCGGTCTGTGCACAGATGGCTTAAAAGGATCATAGTAAATTTAATAAAAGCTGTCCCCCCCCCCGTTCTTCACATATTGCTTTGGGCCTATCTTTTACTCTAGATTTTCTTTCTCTGCTCTGCGGTAACACAACGACTGCCCTCTGGCCCTTCCAGAGCAGCCTCTAGAGCAGCCGATAGTAACTACCAGATGTAGTGATTTTTTTTCCATCATTATTATGGGTTTTTAAAAAATTATCTTACTGTGGTATAATAGCTAAACAAAATAGTTGCCACTTTAACCATTTATGAGTATTAGATTCAGCAGCATTAATTGTATGCTTTATCCTATGCAACTCTCATTACTATTTCCTAGATTTTTCATTGCCCCAAATACAAGCCATACGATGAATAGGCAAGCGTTCCCTGCTGTAGTTTAAGTAGGATGTGTCCCCCAAGGACTCCTCCCTTGAGGACTTGGTCCCCAGTGCAGCAGCATTCAGAGGTGTGGCCTGGACATGGGATTACACTGTGAGGGCTCTAACTTCATCCATGGCTTAATCTACTGATGAGTCCACAGCTCACTGGCCTCACTGGGAAGCGGGGCCTGCTTGGATGAGGCACGTAACTGGGGAATGGCTTTGAGGGTGTATCGTGTCCCAGCCTCTGCCCTGTGGGCTCTTCCTCGCCCTGTCTGCCTCTTTGGTGCCAGTAGAGCAGCTTTCCTGCACTATGTTCTTTACAAAAATATTTCTACCTTGGAGCCAGCCCACTCTGGACCAGTGCTTCTGAACCTGTGAGCCCAAATAAGCTCCTATTGCAAGTTATGTATGTTAGGTATTTAGCTACAGCAAGGGGAAGCTGACCAACACACTCCCAAATACCTCCTCTTGGCATAGATTCGGTGATTTTAACATTATGCCCACAGGATTTTGGCCATGTGAGATTTCCTTTCATTTAAACAGTCTTGGTGAATAAATTGTTCCAGTTAAGTTCATAACCAGATAATCAACCGTAATCAGTAAAGATCCTCTTATGCCACAGATTTTACACAGAACTGTGCCCCAAGGATGCCTGATTTCCCAAGCAGGGTATCCCCACTGTCTTATCAACTATTCTGGAAAGAACAGAGCCACAGATAAATGTTGATTTTGAACAGACTGTAATAATGATAGTTTGCAGTCTTGTTAAAGTACTTGAACTGTTTTTCCTCATATTCTGAAGGCCAGACTTTCCGCTGTTTTAGTTCTGAGCAACTTTAAATTTTTATTTTTGTTCCTTTAAAAGAAAAAAAGGCCATCAGTTTTCAAATCTTAGATGCCTATGGGTGCTGTTTTGTTTTTAGACTTGTTGTTTTTGGGTGAAATTTACAGAACATAAAATCAATCATTTTAAAGGGAACAATTCAGTGACATTTAACACTGCTGTGTGACCATCCCCTCTATTTAGTTCCTAAGTATAGTTATCATCTAGACAGAAACCTTGTATCCAGTAAGCAGTTAGGATACTGAGAGTTTTGTTGTTGTTGTTTTACTTCTCCAATAACTCCTATGCCTTTTAATTAATTTTTAAAAAATTTGTTTTTTTGAGACAGGGTCTCACTATACAGTTCAGGCTGGCCTTGGGCTCACTTTGTAGTCCAGGGTAGTCTTTTTCTTTATTTTAAATGTATTTAGTATAGGGTCTATAGGGTCTCACTACACAGATTAGACTCATATTGATCCTCCTGTATTCAGCCTCACAAACTCTGGGATTACAGGCATGCATCACTATGCCTAATCTCAGTCGCCAGTTTAGCATACCCCAGGAGCAGGACTGGCATTGCAGGCCGGGGATAGAACCTCCAGTCCTTGTGTCTTCCTAAGTAGGCATTTTAGTTTGCTGAGCTATCTGGTTGACCCGCCCAGGCTGGTCTTGAACTCACAACAATCTTCTTACCTCAGCCTCCTGAGTGCTGGGATTACAGGTGTGCACTTCCACACTTGGCT
Source organism: Octodon degus (assembly GCF_000260255.1). NCBI lineage: Eukaryota > Metazoa > Chordata > Mammalia > Rodentia > Octodontidae > Octodon > Octodon degus. The sequence goes on from NW_004524627.1 coordinate 14,505,169, forward strand.
CACCTTTTAAAATTTCTGCTCCAGGGCCAGAGAGATAGTTCAGTGGACTAAGTGCCTGCTTAGGCAAGTGCAGGGACTGGGGTTCAACCCTGACACCACATGCTGCACTGATCCCATCCCCAGGCATCCTGAGCTGGCCACTGAGACCGGAAGTAGTGGCACACACACCTGTAATCCCAGTGCTGGGGAGGCTGAAAACAGGAGGATCACTATGAGTCCGAGCTGTGTAGTGAGACCATATATAAAAAATAAATAAATAAATAAAAATTCAGCTCCAATCTATTGTAAGTTTGCAACCTACAACCTAGACTTGCCAAACCTGTAGGTAGACTCTATGCTCAGATCTTAGGGGCATGCACTAGCAATGCTTAAGAGCATTTTTAAAATTTCATCAATGTGACAATAAATGATTTCTTGGTATTCAGTGAGCTTAACCCTCCCAACACCTCTTCTACATGTCATATCCTCTGGACCATAAGGTTGTTTAATCTATGTGATTTATGGAACTATTCATTCATTGAGCAAAAGAATGTGTAGTGGGCTCAGAAATGAATTACCCTGGAATAGACATAGACATAGACATAGACATAGACATAGACATAGACATAGACATAGACATAGATGTATTTTTCATATTGCTTACAACAGGCCTCCACTTTGGAACAGAGACTCCAAGACAGGACCTTGGGGCTTTAGGCTCCCAAACCTGGGCTAGAGGTATCAGAATCATTTGAGGGCATCTTCAAAAACAGAAGGCTGTTTCACCCCAGACATGCTATATCAGTATCTCCCGGGGTAGAGCCCAGAAATCTGTATTTTAAAATGTCTTCATGTCCTTCTGTGGCAGCAAACAGGTATTTGGGAGTCACTGGTATGGCCAGGTCTTCTTAGCACCAATTTTTATGCTTCAATTTTAAGGACTTCCATCCTATGCTGGGACTCTGCTGGCCCACATTACCCAGGAGCTCAGCAGCCAGCTCAGCTTTGAAAGCCATAATCAGCGGCAGGGCCAGGACAGTGAAGAGCACAATGACAAAGCAGGCTGCAAGGCAAGCATAGGCTGGGTTAGAAGCCTGTAGCCCTTTTGCTTGCCTTCCACTGCAGCCTACTCTGCATCCTATGAAACCTGCCCATGTCTGGAGTCGACAGATGGGAGGAGAAGGTTGCTGCTTGCCTGGGACTTGCACAAGGTGGGTGCAAGCCAAATCTCTCACTGCTGGAAGCCCAGTACCTCTGTGATCCTGCTGCCAATTCTAAGGCTCAGATTTCCCTCCTGACCTCGCCAAGCCTGACAGATTATAGCAAAGGGCTTTATAAACTGCAGCTCTGCCCATGCAGATGCCAGAAGCCACTGGCAGCCCCGTGCTTCCTGAGAGTCCAGGCCCAAGGCTGTCTGGATAAAACGCACTGACAATTCACTTACTCACTTAAAGACTTTATGAAGTCTTTTCTCCCTTTTCACCCACTTGGTTGCATATTCCATATGTGTGAAGTCTTAGTTACTTTCTCGTTGCTGAGAGAACGTATCTGACACTCATTCAGTTAAATGAGAAGAGCTTTATTTTGGCTCACATTTTGTAGAGGACTCTGTTCATAGTCAATTCCCAGTATCACACCTGGCTATAACCCCATCTGTGGATGAATCCAGTAACACACCCATTCTCCAGTCACCTCAAAAGCCCCGCCTGTAGGCACACAAGGCTTTGGAGGGACACCTAGACATAAGCCATAACATCTGATATTAGGGGTGGCTATGGTTTGGATGTGGTTTGAGTATACCCCCAAAAGGTTCCTGTGCTAGAAGCTTTCAGTGTGGTCATGTTGAGAGGCAGAAGAACCTTTAAGGGTTGGAGCTTAGGAAGCAGTAATTAGCTCACTGGGGCGATGCCCTTGAATGAGATTACTGTTTCCTTCCGCACTCTTCTACCAGTGTTGAGGCACCACTGAAGGCAGAACAATAAGGCCACCAGATTTGAGCTTCAGCCTCCAACACTGTGAATTAAATACAGCATTCCCATGCTATTTCGTGGCTTAATTTTCACAGATTCATTGTTTGGCAGGTTTTCAAAAATTTTAATCTAAATTATTTATTGCATATTTTTCATTACATTGCAGGATTTTACAGTACCATGCAGTGTACATACATTGTTAAAATTGAGTAGGTTTATGAGTTTAGAAAATGGCTGAGAACATTAGAAGTGTTTTTTTTTTTTTTTTGGTGTGTGTGTGTGTGTGTGTGTAACTGGGGATTGAACTGAGGCCCTTGTGCTTGCCAGGGAAGCGCTTATTCCACTGAGCCATCTCCCCAGCCCCTCAATAGAAGTGTTTTTAAAAGTATAGAAAAGGTTTATAAGAGTGTGGGAAGGGTTTATAAAGCCTTAAAATATATATACATACTAAAATATCTATAACATCCCTATTTTGCTGATTTTCACTTGTCCTGGGGTGGGAGGGGGTCTGGAACATAGCCTCTGTGATAAGTGAGGGACCACTGTAAACCTGTTACCTTTATAAAGTACCCAGCCTCAGGTATTTTGTTACAGTAACAGAAAATGGGCTAACACAAGTTATCTCCTAAAACCTCTTACTGATGCTCTGTGTCACAGAGCTCTGAACTCAGTTGGCCTGGCCCTGTCACTCACCACCAACATGGCTTTGCACAAATTTGTTGACCTTCTGAAGTCTCATCTTCCTCTTCTGTGAAATGCAGTAGTAGCAGGTGCACACAAGGAGCCCAGCATATGGCAGCTATTATAATTCAGCGATTACTTCCCTTCTAGCTCCGCACCTATGAAACAGCCTGCAGATACAGGTTTTGCTTGGCCAGTGCTGTTGTTTAATTATGGATCTAAGTGTCTTCTGGATAGGCCGAGCCCAGTTCCCATTTCAAAGCTTAGCCAGCATCACACATTTCCACTTTTTGCTGGGTCTTGCTGCCAGCTCTAAGAGCTGCCATAGGATCTCAGAAACGAGTGCCGTGGCAGTCTCCCCAGTCTATTCCTACCTTTCTAGGCCATCACCTCCATTTCTGGTATTCTCTCATCACCATTCTTCTAGGCAGTGCATGTTTACTAGGAGCTGACCACTCTGACCTTGGAAAGGGCATGATGTTTCCCCCTGAGGGGGTTGGGATGGGTATTAGGCTGGAGAAGACGCGCTCATGACCCATTTGAGGAGCTTTACAGAAAGTAAGGAAAAAACTTTCACCCTTTTCTGATAGAACTTCCAGAAACAAAGTTTGTCTCTCACTAGACACCAAGAAGCAAGTCACTCAGGAGACTGTTGGCAGCCATCTTTCTACTGTGAAGGGCAGCCAGCCCGAGAATGAGGCTGACTCCACAGTGGAGTGAGAGCAAAACCAATGGAAACCAGGCTTTCAGTGACACCTGTCACTCACTGAATCACAACACTCTTGAATCTAAGCTACTTCTGGGCTTAACATTTATATGAACCAATAAACTCCGCTAATTTATTTAGTTAAAACAGGTTGAGTTGGGTTATCTGTAGTTATACTGAACCCAGTGTAGTTGCTTTAATCATCAAGGTCCACTCCAGTTAAAAACTGTCAAAAATCTCAGGTGATTTGTGGCTCTCAGTCACCTCTGAAGAGATGACTGAAGGTTACGAGTGCCTGGGCATGGGAGTCTCGAGGCATTCGGCCTTGAGACTGAGGACAGGGCAGAGGGACAGGGCAGGTCTTCCGCTTCCCCTCAAAAGGCCCTGTAAGTTTTCCTCCAGGCCAATCTTAACTCTCACCTTCAGCAAATGTGTGTGTGTGTGGGGGGCAGGCCCACACAGTTCCCACTGCTCTCCTCAGGCCACCTTTCTCTGAATTATTTATGTCTTGACATGAGAGCCAGCTCAAGGGTAGGCCACTAGTCCAGTGACTCAAGGCTCCATGCTGCGCAGGACCTAGCAGTAAGTCTAAGGCTTCTCCATCACCATCCTGAAATTCTAAATGCCTTATCTTTGAAGAAGGGACAGTGAAGCATGTCTGTGAGCAGCGAGCCTAAGTGCAAGATTCATGCCTGCCACTTCTGCTGCCATTTAGCGCTGTCAAATTCTAATGGGCCTGCGACATGTAGGAGTTCAAATATAAGGTAAGTGGCTGTGTCTTCCACTGAGCAATTGGGGCACTGAGAGCCCTGAAAGGCCACATTTCTATTTGAGCCAGAATTGCTTCAAATAGGCAGAAGACAATGAGCTTCTCTAAGATACACAAGCAACAAAGGAACCTGTCATCTCCTTTTTGACTGATGTAACTCCTCCGTATCAGCTAATCACTCACCTGGCAAATGGTGCCATGGGAGGAGAGGGAAGGTAGAGCAACCCCTACATCTATCGGCATCTGCCCTCCTTCCTCATGTGTATGCAGAAGATAGGGCGCTGCTGGAGAGTACGTGTCAGAAGTGAAATGCAAACAGCTCCATAATTTTGTGCAGTGTTTCCATTATCTTGGAAAAAAATACACTTGAGAATATGAAATATAAATTGTGTCATTTTGGTGAGTCCACGCAAGAGACAGTGCCCTTATAGGTATGTATAAAGCTGGCATTAGATGGGCTGGGGTGTGGCTCTGTGCAGAGCTCTTGCCTACTATGGGCAAGGCCTAGATTTGGTTCCCAGCACCACACAACAACAAACTGCATTGTGCTACATTAAGAGGAAGAGGAAAAGTGCTAAAGTTAAAAGTTTTGATTTTTCTCTACTTACAATGACATTAAGCAACAAATAAAAAATACATTGGCAGGTCAAACAGACAAAGCTTTATATTTCAGCAATTTCAAAAGGGCTTTTTTCCTGCCATGTGAACGAGGTGACCTGCATACTTGTTTTGCACTGGGCCCTACCAATTACAGAGCAGGTCCTACTGATCACGGGTGATGCAGCACTGTTGGCTAGTGTGCTGATTAAAGAAAAAAATTTCACGTAATCTAGCTACATCTGTCTTTAATTTCCAAATCAGAGTGGGATCAAGGAAGAAATCTCTTGCTGATAAAATACAAAAAAGCAAAGGGCCAGTGAATCCCACTCTCTCATTCTGACCTCAGAGTTTACTGCCAGGATGACAAAGTTATTTGCATCCTGGAAAACCCTCCACTCTGCTGTGCTGCACGCTTGAAACAGAAGACACTGCTTGGCCACTTGTGCAGTCCAGGCTTTCAGGGCACAGAACCACGGGGAGTAGCACCCAGAGGAGTAGCCTGTTACTCCAGCTTCCTACTGCTGTGTGGCTGCCCCCAACTATGTCATTTTGGCATCAGGGCTATTTTGAGCTAAAGTCACTTAAGAAATTGCAGCTGCAAGAAGAGTACCCACCAACTTTCTTCCTGAATGTGGGAAATAAAACTCCACAAGGCAGATGTCCTCCCTGTAATAGAAGGAAGGTGATATTTTTGTCTATTGTTTGCTTTCTCAGTGCTGAGACCCAGCAGGAAAGGCCCATTCAGTCCATAATCAGCTGGCTCCAAACCAGGTTGGGATGGTGGAGTAGCAGACAGAAGGCAGCAAGCAACAAGCAAGTGACAAGGAACAAGTGGCAACAGCTGCTTCTTTCTGTCCCTTTATATTCTATGTAAGCTACCTTCTCTTACCATTGAGGTACACCCAGAACTATGCCAAATTAATCAGTTTTCTAATTTAGTAATCACACACCCTATATCCATCCACCTCAGAAAAAGCCTCACCTATGACCAGGCCTTGACCCTGACAAGATCATCCAGCTCACGGGCACACAGGCAGCCATTTTTCATTCTTCTCATTCCACAGGCAGCCGCTCTAAACCTACCTCCCATAGCGAATCCTTTACATCATCAAATATATATGATCACTCTAGACCTAACAAACTAGAATGGTGACTAACAGGGCCTCAACACCCACATTTAATCCACTTTCCAGGTGATAATGAAGTGCCCATCTTTCAGTCAGATGTGCTGGGGAATCTTCAGAGGCTTCCACAGAACTTATTTAGGGCAGTGTGAGGTATAGCTGGGCTGTGAGATCTCATAAGACGGAAGTCCTCTTCCTACCACTTGGTCTTGAACAGCACCCCAAGCCACAGTTCCACCTCCACCAATATTGTACTAGTTGATACAAGGTCAACTTGAGAAGTTTGGAAGCCTAACTAAGTAACTCAGCATTCTACATCATGGGGTGCAGAAGATATGGCCTGAGGAGGCTGATTGCTCCAGGATGTTGTAATGGTTGACTCATTCCATCAACTTGAGAAGTTTAGAGGTTTAAGTGACTCAGCAGGGGGCCAGACTCTTCACTTTGTAAACACCCTGAGCGTACGCAAGAGGAGGGTACAACCACACTCATCCTGAGACAGGTAGCCTGCTTATAATATAAGGGAGGAAAAGAGGTTTGGTCCCCCTTTTGCTCTTGCTGCTTTGCTGTCTTCTACCACCTTGAAATGTCCCCTCACCATGTCAGCCTGCCTTGGAGTCAGCCAATTATAGACTGAAACCTCCACAAGCTTTAGTGAGCTAAACTGTGGGTGCTGGGTAATTTGTCTCAGAAAGGAGAGCTAAGTAACTACCACAAGAGCTCTCTGAAACACAAGCTGACTTCTCACAATGTCACTGTGTCAGGACAGGATCCGACAGCACTGACTATCACCAGTAAATACTGCTAACTTTATTAGCATTGATTCCCGTATGGCTCCAGGTACTATATTCTCTTTTTAAACAAAAATCAGAGTTTCTACTTATAAAATCAGTTCAAAAGAGCTTAGTGAAAGAGCTAAAAAGGACAAAAGGAGGAAATACTTCATGATGACAGCAAAGGTGGGAAGATGGAGCCAAGTTATTCTTTATGCTGAGAACACAGACGGTGGATTCTGGACGGATGTGTAAGAGTGTGAAGAGAAAGCCCGTGTGGGAGAGCGCCCCTTCCGGGATGGGTTCTGGGTTACTGGCTCGGGATTCTTGCTCACACTGAAGTGCTTTAAGGAGCTCTGCTCCCACCTGACCTGGACCTACACCTACGCACATCAGGGGGTGTCAAAAATACCTTACCACCCAGCTACGGGTCAGAAAGGTAGCTGGAAGTATTGGTGGGGAAAGTAGGTAGCTTTTGGCCTAGTCTGTTCTCAAAGGTCACCAGGCTTTTTCCTATAAATGGCAAGTGGACCTTTGCTCTCTTACTTAAATAGCTGAGTAAAAAAACTGAAACCAGGATCCTGTAGTTTTTCTCTGCAACACTATCCTTCAGGGGTTCCACTGAGCTACAAAAAAGCCAGTGGTCACTGGCACAGGGCAAACTGAAACTAAGCTCTCTCCAAATTGCCCTCTTTACTTTCCAGGTTCTGTAATAGCTTCAAAATCTCAGTCACCTAGGCCACTTCTGCCCTCTCCTGGTACGTGAAGCAACTCTGTCACTGCCTTGTCTTGAGCATCCATCCCTCTCTCACCTGTCTGCACTGTGCAATCCCACAGCTACCCCTAATTCCCAGGGGCCACTGTCAATAGCAGTTTGCAAGAGGTGGTATTTTTAAAGCACCTAACCTGCTTTGAACAGCGATAAACTTCTTTATATTCACCCACACAGGTCTGAGGAGATGCAGCAGGGGCAGGAAGGGCCTCATGAGGGAGATGAGGGGCATGAGGTAGAGCAAAAGGGATCACCAGAGGAGCACAGAGCAGAAAAGAAGCCCGGGGAAAGACAGAACCCTGAGGAAACCAAGAAAGGCCTCCAGGAGAAGGTGTTGGCACTGGGTGTTGACTGATGGCTAAGATTTTAACAGGCTGAGTTGCAAGGAAATGGCTTTTCAGTCAAAGGGAGAAAAAACCAGAGGAAATAAGATTTGAGAAAGATACTCAGAGTGGTTTAGGGTACTGATGAAGCGTAGAATTTCACTGAGCACAGATGAGTCCTCTGTAGCAAAGAAAGAACAGGCAAGATGAGAACTCACTGAGAATAGAGGGTGTTTCTGTTTCACACAAAGGCATTTTGATTTTATTGGGAAGTTATAGGATTTTGCTGTGGTTTGGATAAGTGTCCCCCAAAGGCCCACGTGTTAAAGATGGGCTTGGCATTGTGGGAATAGAAACTTTAAGAGGAAACTTTAAGAGGGAGCTTTAAGAGGTGCAGTCTAATGGGAAGAAGTTAGGTTACTGGGGAGGTGTTCTGCAAGGGGACAGTGAGGCCTCCCTCTTCTGCTCCCTTCCCCAATCCTCTACCTTCCCCTTCCTGGCTGTCACTATGTGAGCAGCCTCGTTTGCCACTCGGTCCTCCCTTGCTGCATCACATGCCCAAAGCAATGGGGCTGGGTGACCACAGGCTGAAAGCTCTAAAACCATGGGTGAAAACACACCTTTTCCCTATCAAATTGATATCTCAAATATTCTGTCACAGTGACAGAACACTGGGTAACACATTATAGTTGGGAAGTGAAATAATCAAAATTGAGCCTTTGAAAAGGGATGGAGACAGGTTGGTGGCACAGGGGACAGCTGACCTGTAGTATTTCCCATGAACAATTATGAATATGGCCAGTTCCTCTGTAACCAACATGTGTGTGCAGGACCTTGGACACAACTAGCTTTGGAAACAAAGGGGAAATAGAGTGAAAATGTGACTTTATTGTTGTGCTCAGATGACAAGAATGGTGGAGACGTGGAAGGAAATGTGAGACAGAACATGACAAGTTGTTTGGAAAGGTCATTCAGGAGTCATTACTTTTAAAGTGCTGGGTGAAACTTCTGGAATCCAGGATGTGAAGCTCCAGGATTTTCTAAAACTACCTCCATTACTCACACTCTTGACTTTCCAAAGTTTTGAGATTTCCAGTTATTCATGAGTTAGTCAGAAACAGTGAGGCCCCTGGTGTTGCTGTCTCTTCTGATCCGTGAGAAGCAATGGCAACCTCATGTTTTCATGAGCCTGCAGAAAGCAAGTCTGTTGGATTGTCCTACGGGAAGGAGGTGGCCAGCAGTGCCTGCAAGGAGAACAGCATGAGAGGGGCAGCTGAGTAGGAGAGCAGTTGGTGGCGTCCTTCCTGGCAGCATCCAAAGGGACTTCTAGGAGCACATGGGAGAGCCTCCCCACTGCCCCTGGCTCCTAAAGGTCCTGTGTCTGTATTTGGCACTAGTGCTGGCCCAGGAGCAGGGAGAGGGTGTGCTGCAGGGTGCTTTTGCAAGAAAGAGGCCTGGGAGATATTAGGAGATGAGTGAGGTCACCATGTGGTGTGTCCAGGGCGACTGCTGGCAGAAGGGTGCCCTTTGACAAGCGGACCCAGTGGTGCTTAGAGCTCATAGCAGGAGCCATAGTGCAGGAGCAGCACCTTCCCAGGTCCCCCAGAGAGGCAGGCAGGAGTGCCTCCCTCTGACTCTCCTGCTTCTCTGACATGTGGGAGCAAGGAGTCAGACTGATTTTCTTTAGAGGAGTTTTAAATTTTTTAAAGCATAGAAAACATAAAATTGGGCCAGGGAGCCTAATTTTATACTAGAATGTGTGCTTAGCACTGTGAGACCCTGGGTTCAATTTCCAGGCATCAAATAAAGAGAGTGCTCTTTCTCACAGTGAGTGCAGAGTAATTTGCTGCTCTCTATCCAGCATACTGACTTGTAGGAAGCTCTCTTGTTGGGGGCAGCAAAGAGCACCCAGCATCTTGGTTCCCTGGGTCTGGCCTCTCTCCATGTCCCTCCCGAGCCTGGGTTCTGCCAGGCCCTTCTTGGCTGCCTCTCCTCCTGGAGTTAAAGGTTTTCTCAGGACGCCCAACAGGTGCAATAACTCCAGTCCGCTGCACCCATCATGTTTAATTGAGTTATCTGGGAGGGCTGCAGGCCCCTGCACACAGGCACAGGCATTCATTAAGATCTCATGGCTTCCCAGTCATGAGAGTGATGCCCCGGGAAAGTAGCAGGGTGCAGAGAAGCAAACCTTCCACAGTGCAGGAGCTTGCCGAGGAGAACCAGCCAGATGGAGGTGCCAAGGGCCAGGGCAGGCACTGGCTCAGGGGAGCCCAGAAAGCTCCCCCAGGTGATTCCCTGGGGCCTGAGAGCACAGTGGAGCCTGCTCTGCTTCCACAGAGAGATGGACAGATGTAAAGCTCACCCCTCTGAGCACCCCCACCCCTTCCCTTAGCTAAGCCCATATGGTAGTAGGGACAGCCACAGATCAATTGAAGGCAACACCGAAAGACTGTTCTTAAGACATAATAATCTTACCTCCCAGTTATGGAAGCATGCAATACCTTACAGGAAGTGTGAAAAATATAGAAAATCACACAGAAGAACATTTAAGTCACTTGAAAAGAAAGCACTACCTCTATTCTTATGCTCCTATTGCTCTATTTTATCAGATTCAGGTTCAGGCCAAGGTGGCTAAGCAAACACTTGGATATCTGCCCCTCGGATTTTTTTTCCCAGACTTTTAAAGTTCTTAAATGTTTCAGCCAGAAATAATCCCAGTGTACATTTCCTAAGGACTAGGATATTCTCTTATTCAAATCTAGCACAGCTGCAGCTCCTCGAATGCACCTTAATCTGCTATCCATTCTACAATACCGATGACCTGATGAAATCAGTGGATCCATCCAATCCAGGGTCAGTGATAGTCTGTTGACTTATCCCCTTCATGTCCACATGGCTTAGATTTGCCTCCTAAAGTCCAGGGGCTGAAAACTTGATCCCCAGTGTGATAGCACGGGAGGCAGAGCCAACAAGGAGATTATCCATGAAGGCAGCGAGAAGGGACTCATGGGCTCTCCCACAAGGGTTAGGTATCTCAGCAGTGGGCCTATTGTCAAAGGAGGGGCCTGTGCTCTTTCTCTTCCTCCCTACCTCCCATTCCCTTCTTCCTCTCCAGTTCTGTCCTTCTCTACATGGTGCCCTGCATCATGACATAAGGTGCACGGACCCCCCACTGGATACACCCCATCATCTTAGACTTCAGACTATGAGCCATAAAATTCTGTTTATTAATAATCATTCAGTCTGTGGCATTCTCTTATCACAGCACAAAATAGACTCAGACTCCTCCTAGACTCTAGAACACTCCACAGCCTTTCTTCATTTTCTGTGATGCTAACATTTCTGAAGCACACGTTCTTCTCCCCTGAGTTTTAATAGCTGTCCCTCTGTGTTCGCAGTTATAGTCTTGGCTGGATTACTGCAGAGGGCACAGCCACCTGTCCTTACTGGGGATGCTAATTTTGAACCCCAAAGTCTGGCTCTGTTTCCCCACTGTATAATTACTGGTTTTCTCTTTCTTGCCATCAGTATAAAAATTGTGGTTAGAGCTCAAGACTGAGCAAACGTCCTGCTTGCCATCACAATTCCCTCTAGCACTTTGCATTTCTCGGTGATTCTTTCCTAACTCACCCTTCCTGAGAGGGCATGTACAAGGAAAGAAAAATCTGAGATGAACCACATTTTGGAAAATCTAGGCGACAAAAAGTACCTGGTGTTCTTAGAGAAGTTAAAATGCTTCTGTCCCTCTGGCTTTTCTGGGTGAGAAGCGAAGAAAGCAGCGATACAGGAGGAAACAAACCCCCATGAGATCTGGAGTCTGCATGCTCTTTGCATGCCTTGGTGGGCCCCCTCACAACCAAAAGAGACAATGAGAGCAGTTAAGGCTCCTGGCACCGCTGTGGCAGCATCCTCGTCAGCATCCAAGCTAGAGGTGGGATTGTGCATAGCCTGAGTGGAGGGCACTCGGGGATCAGGAGACCACCGATGGGCAGGTGACCAGCACTTTCCTGCGGCCTCACAGGCATAGGAGTTAAAGGCCCAAGTAGGAGAGTAGCCAGGAATGTCCTTTTTTCTGAGTAAGAGTGCCTCTCTGTGCACCTTAAAGCCACCCACTGTAAGGCTCTTTGTTTGCACAGGAAGAACAAACATGTAAATGTGGGGTAATTTCAAGAGGGTCTAAAGCAACGAGTCCACTGTGTCTCCTTTGCCACCCACCCCCTCTCCCTGGCTCTGAGGGTGAAACGTCAGGGCTGTGCTTAGGGGAATGAGGCAGGCTTGGGGCACATCAGCTGAAGAAGGTCATGCACATCTGTGAGTTAGTGGCTGCCTTCATTTGCTCACTGGAGCAGCACACCGTGGCTGTTTTCTGAGTTCCTACTATGTGCCAGGAACAACAGTGGATGCAGGAGATGTCATGGGAGCAGCACTCAGAGGCGTGGAGCTGGTGAAATGCAATGGGACTAGCAGGTGAGCACCAGGTAGCAGGCACCCACCCCACCATCACACCCTTCTGACTGCTCTGCCTCAGCCTGCTTTTACCCACCGACTGCTGCTTCCTGAGACCACTGCTTTGAGGTTCATTGCTCAAGGCTGCCTACATCTTCCCTCTACTCCCATTCTGCCTGTATGAAAGTTAGAGCTCACATCTCACTGTGAGGTCAAGGCTGAGGTGTGGGATCTGCTTTTGGGAGCCCCAAATGCCACAGTACAGTCTGCTCCTTCTGTAATGGGGTCCAGCCCTTCTGCACACAAAGGACCTAGCCTTGATGGTGGGAAAAGCACATAGGGCTAGTGGAGTGAACCAAATCCACCCTAAAGCCAGTGTCTCACCTCTCCTGCCTGTTGCCGAGCTCTGCTGCCACCACACACATGGGCTGTATCAGTGCTTCCAACTACAGAAACATTTTCAAATACATATTAATATTGAAAATACACACTATGGCTGGGCTTGGTGGTGCATGCCTGTAATCCCAGCACTTGGGAGTCTGAAGCAGAAGGATTGCTATCATGGTTTGGGATTTTTGCAAGGGAAACAATAAAATACAGGAGACATTTTATAAGATTATTCCATAATCACCCAAAGAATCATATACAAAGAGCTCAAGAAATGTGTCCACACACTAAAGACCAAAGACTCCAGCTGAGGAGTCTTTGCCCCAAAGGTCAGTGGTGGAAGCTAGAAAGGCTGTACCAGTGGGATGAAGGATCTGTACTAGCAGGCTGAGAGATCTGGAGCCAGGAAGCAACACTCAAGTTAAGAACCAGAGCTCCCCTCAAAAGTTTCACAGCTATCCTCAGCAACAGTGATGTCCCAAGCTCCTACGAGGGTGAGGAAAGCCGAGTTCCCATTAGGAAAGCCAAGGTGACAAGCTTCCCCAGCATGCTGAGCAGGGCACCATCTTCTTCTCCAGGGCCAGGAAGTGATGCTCAAGCCAAGGACCACAGCTCCCCCAAAATGAATCATAGCCATTCTCAGGGGCAGTGAGTTCCTGAGCTCTTCCTCCAACAAGAATAGCCAAGTTCCTCAGGAAAGTCAGCATGCGAAGGTCCTCCAGCAGAACAACCCACAAGAAACAGCAGCTTCCAGCAGGCCAACAGCTTCTCCAGCTCTGCCTCTTCTGCTGGCAACAATCCTCAGGTGGGCCTCCCACACCCAGCACCATACCAGTTCAGTTCAGCTGGGTGTAACAAGTTGACTACTAGTTAGCAATCCACTACAATCACCATGGCTTTGAGGCCAGCCTGGGCTATGTAAGCAAGCTCCAAGTGAACTTGCACTTCATAAGGACACCCTGTCTCAAAAACAAAAACCCAAAGAAGAAAGCACAGACAATTTATTGCAGATTAGGAAGGTAGGAGCAGAAGCCCAAAACAGTGGACAGAGGGCGGGATACCACCCACCCTTGCTCTGCCCTGGGGTCATCCTGTGCCAAACACTGTTTATCTACAGGGTTCCTTTAGGTCCAGAACCTCAAGTCCTGAGAGCTGTGACTCAGAGCTGTGACTCACCATTGCTGGCAATTTCAGAACTGTACTGATGGCATTCCTTCTCCAGTCCTCCTGGCATGTTCTTATTCACTGACAAAGTCAGGGGATCAAAAATAATTTATTAGTAGCCAACACTTTGGAAGTCTCAGGCAGGAGGATCACAAGTTTGAGTCTAACCTGGGTAATTTAGCAACCTGGGAAGACCCTTATTTAAAAATGAAAAATAAGGGCTGGGGATAAAGCTCAATGTGAAGACCCAAAGACCCATCTCTAGTACCATCAACATCAATAAGTGAAAAATAATCCTTGAGCCTGGCTGGGAGAATTTACTTAGCACTAGTAGCTCCTCTGTGCGTATGAGCCTGGGCCCGTGGGGCTGCTTTGATCCACCTAGGAGCTGAGATGCAAGGGTCAGCACTCGCTCATCTGCCTGCAGATGCGGCCTTGTTTTGGCAGAAAAACACCCCTTACTTGGCAGATGGAGAATGAAGCTGACAGAGGTTGAGGGGTTCACTAAGTGATACCCAGCCAGGGTCAGAAAGAAACAGCTGTCGCTCATTGAGCAGCTGCGGTGTGCCTGGTGTTGTGCTGAACCCTATGTACGTGATCTCGACAGGCCTCTGTTTTACCTCTGTGTTGGAAATAAAGTCTTAGAGACTCAGAGAGGTTAAGATTTACTCTTCTCAGAGGAAGAAATTAAAGAAGCGAATAAATATATGAAAAAATGCTCCACATCACTAGCCATCCACGAAATGCAAATTAAACCAATATTGAGATATCATCTCACCCCAGAAAGAATGGCTATCATAAAGAAATCACCCAACAACAAATGTTGGAGAGGCTGTGGGGAAAAAGGAACCCTTCTC
>NW_004524627.1:14521249-14532925 GCF_000260255.1 Octodon degus
ATATATAGTTGCATTCTCTTAATGAATAGAATGATTTTTTCTAATGGTGTTTGTAAGTAGGATCACAAGTCTGCATCTTGTACAGCAATTAACCACTGAGAAGAATGTATGCAGTGTATTATTTGTTGCAACTGTACTTTCGATTTGATTTGAAACTGTCTCATTGCTATATGTTTATCAATAAAACTTTGAAAAGAAAAAAAAAACCCAGCGGTTTGTACCTATGTTGTTTATTTATTATTTCTTGCCCATATCTTGTAATATGAGCAACTACTTTGGCAGTAACAATACACAATGTACTAACCATTGTTACTCTCCTAAAATCTTGTTTTGAGATTTTGTACCATTGTTTTTATTTTTTTCTTTAAAATAAAAATAAATGATGTAAAAAAAAATAGAAATGAGCACACACACACACCAACACACACACATTTTAATTTTAACACACATGTGTTGGTGTGTGTGTATGCATAAAAAAAAGAACTCAAAAGAAGAAATGCAAATAGAAAGGTATAATACAAGTAAAAGGAAAGCAGGATCTCAAGGACTAACTAATCAAGAGAGGGAAAGGAGAAGAGCTAGGAAACATGAATAAGTCAAACCATACAGTTATATGTAAAAGATGGGCGAGGCAATGATCCTGAGAATCTTCAGGAAATTTTTTAATCTAGCTGTTAATTGGAAAGATTCTCACCCTGACTAACTATATATACTGATACCTGTGAACTAAGCTACTGCACTGCAGATGGTAATTTGTAATGGTAGTTTCATGCTTGGAGTATCTTTCTTTCTGGTCGTCTGAATATGGGCTGCTTATCATGACATGCCAGTTGCTGCTATGATGTCTTTCGGGTAGATGATTGTTCAAGAAGAAAGGGGTGGTGAAGGAAAGCAAGAGACAGGAAAAAGAATATTGTGAGACTGTCCTGCTTCAAGGTTGTATATGGTGAGATTTTTGGACTTATGTGTAAACATAAGAAGTATATAATTCTTTATGCCTATTTTAAAAATATATTCTAATTTTGAAATTTTTTTTATCATATTCTGTAGGGACTTAAAGTTCAACATATCAATACTTGATGAAAAATACCTGTTCAAAATTATGCCTAAGATGTCTGATATGCAGACAGATAGTGAGGCTAAGCTTAAGAACCTAAGATGTATGGTAATAACAATAAGCTTGTCTTCTGGATGGTTAACAACTTAAGTTTGCAGATCAAAATTAGAGAAAAAGGAGGGCTGCAAGGAAAGCCAACATTTTGGCCCTAGCCTTCTAAAGTCAATTAAGACTCAGGACATATGAGAACTTGTACTGTAACGTTATGTAACTCAGTAGTGTCCCAAATTTTCTGATGAAAGAGATGATGGGGCCAAAGAGGAAAGTGATCAATGATGTAGAGTGTGCCTAAGGAGAGTCACATGGAGAGAAAACATTCTCTCAGGCTTTCACAGAGAGCACATTGGCCAAGCAATGGCCGTGACTCATTCTCATGGGTGACACTGACAAAGGTTCTACAATCTGAGGTACAGTATCTCAGGATAAATCCTGAGGGCATTTCACTGACCTTATCAGACCCAAAAGCTACAACTCTTGTTGCATAGGTCCTGCTTTACCTTGGTCTTAACCATTCAGCAGAAAAGTATAAAAACGAAATATGAGAAGTAAAGCCATATTGTTATGTTGAGCTGTAGGTGACTCAGGTCAACAATTTCTTGCATTTGCAGTGAATTGGAAGACCCAATACTACTATGGGCTACTAGACTCTTTTAGAATATTTTGCTGAGTTTACACACCTGTAATATTCAAATAACGGAACTTAACAAAAAAAGGGTATACAGATGAATGTTCATTTTGTATCTGTGTATTCAAAGTGGTTAGGTTAGATATATAGTTACATGCTCTTAATGAATAGAATGATTTGTTCTGATGGTGTTTGTAGATAGGATATCATGTCTGCATCTTGTACAGCAATTAACCACTAGGAAGAATGTATGCAATGTGTTCATTGTTGAAACTGTCCTACCAATTTGATTTGAAATTGTCTCATTGCTATTTGTGTATCAATAAAATTATGGAAAAAAATGAAAAAAAAAAAGATTTACTCTCACACCACAGCTGGTGACCTGCAGAGCCAGTTCTACTCTCATACACAGACCCAGCCAGGGCTTTTCTAGCCTCCAGCTTTCCATTCTATCACTTTCCCCAGAGCCTGAGGAGAAAGGGAACTGTGGACTTGAGCACACCTGAAAGACCTCCGCTGTGGACTTGCTTTGATCTAAACAAGTTAGTTGACACTGTGAGAAAGGGCTTGCCTTCCTAGGAAAAAAGCTATAGATCTGTTATGCACATATGTATTTCTGTGATGCTGGGGCTGAACCTAGTGCTTCACTCATGCTAGGCAAGTGCCCCACCACTGTGCTACATCCCCAGCCCTATAAATTGGAAATACTTGGCAATCAAATTTAAGTCAGTCAATCAAGACAGCAGATTTTTCTGCCTAATGGCCCTGTAGAGGCATTAGGAGTGGAGCGGGTCCCTCAGTCCCATGGATGATCTGCACAGTGTTGCAGTCATATTCCAGTAGCCCTCTGCTCTTCCTGCCCACTGTTCTCCTGGAAGCAACCATGAAGGATGTGTGCGAGTCTTCTGCCCTGGTATAGAGTACATCTTCAGTGGGTTTAATGAATAAGTCTTCAAGCTTCTTTTCAAATATCCCCCAGAAACTCTACCTCTACCACAATGGCCTTGTGAAAACTGTCTGTGGTGTCCCGACACAGAGCAAACAGGGAAACTGCAGCCCCCAAGGATACAAACCACCTGCACATCGCTTTATTCAGCTCTCAATGACCAAGGTGACATAGGACCTGTTCTCTGGTCTAGACAGGCCAGCCAGGTGGATGGCCTTTTGTTAAAATGACAGTTGACCCCCAAGTAATCCACAGCTGTGTACTGTGTGGGTTATAGACTAAGGGCTGGTGCCCACACGTAATGAGGTGAATCACAGAGGGCCCCTGTGAGCAAAGCTACCTGAAACCCTGTCTGGAAGCACAGCCCTTCCAGTACCTGAGGACTAACCCAGTCACCTAAAGCAACAGGGGTGATTTGTCAGGCCCAGCCCACAGGGAAGCCTAAGGGAGTTTATTTCTTGCTGATTAGTAAGGTTTAGTAGGTAAGAGAGGAGGCTTTGAGGGGAGCCTTTGCCCTGCGTCTGCTGGAGGTCTGAGAGGTTTGTGGGGTGTGTGGGGAGAAGCGGTCCTCACTGTCTCCTTGGCACATCACAGGCCCAGGCCCCAGTGCCAGGCACCGCTTCCTGTCACAGCTGAGGTTCCAGATGTGCTGCCCTGTGCTCTCCCAGGTCTCTTGTGGAGATTAGAACTTGTGACCTTCAGCAACACAAGCCTGTGTGCTGGAGACAATCATGCAACTTATGTTTAGAAGCTGGCAGGAGTTTCTTTTCAGAGACTGGTGTGAGCTTCCCATCTTCCAGTAGCCCTGGGCTACAACATTTTCCTCTCAGGTCACAGGTGGGAAATGACAAAGGCAAGAGAAATAAGGGCACACTACCCACGAGTGGGGCTGCCACCGGTTTGTGAACTTCCTTTGAAACGTGGCAGACTATGATACAACCCAACATGTTAAGCCCAAAGTAGCTTTGTGGAAAGGATCTGTATATGCTGGTGTCACAATGTAACAATGCAAACATCTGTCTCTGGGGCCTCTCCTGGAGTTTTCCTGCCCCTTGCTTTAGTTTCCTGTAAATCTTGAAGAATCCTGTCCAGCTACAAGAAATAATGAAGGGTTGAGTATAAAGCCTTTAAAATTCAAATATCTTTGATGGATGTCTTTAACCACCAATTGAAAATACTGGTAGAAACATCAATTTACAGAAGCAATGATGTCCTTAATTGGGAATAATATCAGACCTAATGAAGTATCAGCCGCCTGAACAAGGGATCAGATCCATTTTATAAATGAGGACATTCTCATGCCTTCAAATCCTTTATTTTCATAAAGTGCCAAGATAGATGAGACCTAAGAAAAGAATGATGTGCTGCTAGTCCTGTCACGTCTGAAAGATTGTTCCCTAAGAGACAGGGCACTGAATGGTGACAGCGACACTCAGCTGTGGCACCCAAGCAGAAGGGGAAGATGAAGTTCCCACCCAGACTCTTCCAAATGCCACTCAGCGAGCGGAGTACTTATGCCCAACTTTTCTTAGAAGGAGCAAACTGTTCACTAAACCCACCCTGAGGCATCATTCCCCCCTACCCCCCGCGCTGTTTGGGACTTAGTGAGTGAGGAGGGAAAGGCTAAGAACACACTGTCCAGGAAAGCACAGACAGGAGCCACTTCTTTAAAGGAGAACTTAGCTCGGTCTGCCACACTCATCCTAGGCAGGGTGACATTATGTACAACTTCAAAATTCATTTGAGGGGCTGGGGCGATAGAACAGTAGAATAAGTGCTTCCCTGGCAAGCGCAAGGGCTTGAGTTCAATCCCCGGTTCTGCAAAAACAAAACAAAACTGCACGGTTAAATGCATAGAAAGGGTCAGATGTGTCCATACCAAAGCACTGCTAATAATTGTTCCTTGTGAAAGAGGTACAGGGAAATGGGGCCACAAGGTGGCTGTAGTGGTTGATACACTGTGTCAGCTTGGCTGACTGATTCCCTGGGTAGCTCTGCTGGGGTATCCCCTGGTGCACAATTGGTTCAGCCCCCAGGGTGACTCAGCACAAAGAGGCCGTACAAAAGAGCTGAGGAAGGAAGGAGTCAATGTTCCACTTCGTGGGAGGAACTTCAGTGCTTGCATTCAGGTTGGACTTCATCTCCCGGCTTGCAGCACAGACTCTTCAGCCTTCAGCCTCCAGCTTGGATCCTTCCCGTTCCTCTGTCGCAGACTCCTCAGCCTTCCGTCACAGACCCATTAGCTGATGAATAGAGACTTGCAGGAGCACAGCTGTGAGCTTCAGATCTTGGGACTGAGTTCTTCAGTCTGGGGTGTGCAGACGCCCTCTGCACGGCTCCCTCATCTGACTCCGCCGCTGACTGTCTTAAGCCAATCTTGTGATTCCTTATGCACTGTATATCTTGTGTTAATATCTGTTCCTCTAAGTAAAACCCTGATCAATACAGCAGCTATGAAGAACATTGTTGGAATCAGGTGTGGGAAATTTCATTTCCATTTTATTCACTTTCTTCTTCGATGAGCAGGTTTTACCTTAATTTTGTTGTTGTTGAGAATTGAACCCATGACCTTGTGTGTGCTGGCAAGTGCTCTACCACTGAGCTACATTCCTTGCCCTCTTTTGCTGTTGTTCATTGAATGCTGAGTAAGGGCTCACTGAGGCCCTGGCCGGCTTTGAACTTCTGAGCTTCCTGCCCCCGACTTTCACCTAGTTACTATTACAGAAATGTGCTACTGTGCTCAGAAATTTAAAATTTCTTATTTAAACCCTCTTAAAGTTCAAATAGCATTATTTGAAAAAGAAAAAAAAAAGCAGTTTAATTGTTTTCCCACAATTTTGAGTTGAATGTACTGTGTAAGATAAGGTGTGAGTCTCCTCAGGAGTAAAAGCAAAAAGGAGAGAGCTGATATAATGGTGGTGGGGAGACTTTCTCTCTTGTAGTATATTTCATATATTTCTCTCTCTCTCTCTCTCTCTCTCTCTCTCTCTCTCTCTCTCTCTCTCTCTTTCTTTCTTTTTTTTTTTTGGTGGAACCGGAGATTGAACTCAGATCCTTGCATTTGCCAGTCAAGTGCTTATCCTACTGAGCCATCTCCCCGGCCCCCTATTTCTCTCTTTCAAGACTGTAAAAGAAATTTCACATAAATATCACATTACAGAGAAAAGCAAATCATTTGTCATTATACACAAGTGCAGAACAGCTAACCCAGCAACTGTCAGCATCTTCTTTTAAAGAAGACGCATATCTTGAGTTCTGGGTGTAATTCAGTGGTAGAAAAATTTCCTAGAATGTGAGAGTCCCTAGGTTCAATCTTCAACACCACAAAAAGCAAAACAAAAGAAAATAAAACCCCCAAATATGTGTATATCACACACAGACATATTTTAAATGGTGGTAATTGTGGCACATGTTAAATTTATCCTTCACACTTGAACACAAAATTCTGTTACTGTGAACTCTTCATAACTCTCATTCTGAATCATTCCACAGTACAAGCTACTTCATACTAAACTGCATCTTGTTAGATACTTATATTTTCACTATAAGGATTACAATCCTAAGAGACATAGCTTTCCTTGAAAATTGCTTTATTTCGTACATTATATAGCTCATTTAGAATAATTAAATGTTGAATTACTGAATAAAAATATAAATAAAAATATTGAATAAAAATATCACCTCCGTTTTTGTGATACAATGGATAGCCCAAGGTGTTGTATCCATTTATAGTGTGGCTAACTATACGGGATGACAGTTTCACCACGCCCTTGCCAGCAGTAGGTTTTACAAAGGCTCTCGGCACCTTGTCCTTGCTAGGAGAAGACAGACTTGCAGATCCATGCTGGGTGTGACCTGACTGGGTCTCGCACGTGCCTGTGCATCAGTGAGGGTCACGACAGTGGCCTGAGCAGCTGAGTGGTAATAAAAGGTACGAAGGAGACTAGCTAACAGCCATTGCTATCTGATAATGTGTGGATACACTTTCAAATTTCAATCTGGGTGGTTAACTTCAGTGGCTGTCAACAAGGGCAATTTGCCACCCAGGGCACATTTGGCAATGTCTAGAAACTCTGCTTTAATTTTACTTTTTAAAGATTACAAAATAGTGATAGAAAGAAAAACAGCACTAGAAATGATACAAAATCTCACTAAATAAAGTAATAGGAATTCAATAATGGTTGGTGTACTACATGATGCTATCCTCAAATTAATTCTTCAGGTTACCAGATATAAATATGCAGGATTTGTTTAAAGAAAAAACAAAACAATGACAAAAAACAAGTTATAAGAAATTCAAAAGAAGGAGAATAAAAAGAAAAATAATTTAAGCATTAACCACTTCTGAATGGGTGGGCTGCAGATAATGGAAACCAGAGACCCTGCTAACCATCCTAGGCAGAGCCATCCCCAGCTCTTCCCGCGAAGAATTATCTAGACCAAAATGTGAGCCGTACTGATTCTGAGAAATCCTTTTGTATCTGTGTAGCATCCCTTCTTTTAGTTATAAACTTATAAAATACTGCTTTACCTTAAACCTATAATTGCGTCATAAAATCAACATTGAGCTTGTATAAATAGATTAAACACTTAACACTAGGTCAGTCTTTAGCATTACTGATTTTCACACCCAAAGGTCCAACCTGCAGCAGGCCTGCTTTTGTCGTGGTGACTTTTCCATGACTGATGTAGCAGACTACATTGCTTATTCTGAATTGGACACCAAAGCACATGCCTGTAATCTCAGCTACACGGGAAACTGAGACAGGAGAATAAGAAGATCAAGACCACCCTAGTCAATTTAGTGAGATCCTGTTTCAAAATTCATAAAATAAAAAATTTTAAAACGGCTGGGAGGGCCGGCAAGATAGCTCAGTGGACTGAGCTCCTGTTTAGGCAAGCTCAGGAACCAGGGTTCGATACCCTGCACCGCCGGGCATGCTGAGCCAGGTACTGAGTCGGCCTTGTGTTGCAAGACACGTCCAGTCTTTCCTGGGACACTCTCTGCTCTGTGCCCCCTCTCCGCTCCTAACCAGTCCCTTAGCCAGAGCTCAAGGTCAGTTCCATCTACTCTTGAAGGGGGTGGGAGGCTTCACCCCTTCGCTGGGTCTGAAACACACTTAGTGGATCCTCCACGCCGAGTGGGCGCGTCACGGCTGCCAGCCAGGCGACCTGCAGGCGCCTTCTACGCTCGCACGCTCTCGGAGCTCCACGGCGGCTCCCGACGGCTGCAGCTCTTCTTTACTGTGATTCCCTCCGGAGAAGCCGGCCTTTGGTTTGTGCCCTGGACTCTGGGGAGATAAGGGTTTTCTTTCTTGCCACTTAAGGCCGCGATCTTTTCTCTCCGGAGGTGGAGCAATCCCTCCGCGCGTCCCCGGGGCCGCCTGCAGGCGCCGCTGCTCCCCACTCACCCTCGGGGCGCAGCGCCACGCGTGGGTCCTCGCGGTGCAGGCTGCCTGTGCAGCTCCTTGCACCCCCCTCCTCCCTTGCTTCCACGCTCTGGCTGGCTCGCTTCAGATCCCTGGCGAGCAGCACGCCAGCACCCCGTGCTTTCCCGCTAGGGCGGGCCGTTCCTTCCCCGCACCCACGCGAGCGCCCAGCGCGCACGCCGCCTCCCTAGGCTGCAGTTCCGCCCAGGATTCCCAGGGGGCAGCAGAGCATCCCGTGCGCACCCGCGGGCTCCGGGAAGGGTTTACCCTGGATTGGCCGCGCGACCCAACGACCTGCTGTTATTAGGTGGTCGCACCCCATCCACCTCTTCGCCTCCTGGCGTGCTGGTGGCCCTTGAGGACGAGCGGATGGAACAGAGACAGCACAGTAAAGAGGCTGAGCTACTCGAAGTGGGGCTTGGAATGCGAAAGGTGCCGTCGGTACTTGAAGACTGAGAAGTAGGGTGTAGAAGGGGATCGAAAGGGTTCCCTGTCATTCCGAGGAGCAAAGACAGAGTGCAGTTGCAGGGAGGCAGAACCGTGCCCCGTAGAGCCAACTTTCCAACAGCTGCCGTCTGAGCCCGGAATCAGGCCGCAGCGTGAAGCTGTGTGCTGCCGGTTGTAAGCAAGCATGCAGTAGGCAGTTCTCCGCTGTGGCTGTACAGTTCTCAGAAATGCCTCAAGCACTTTACTAAAGCGACGAGTCCTGTCTGCCCCACCTCCCAAAGAGTCCTAGCATATAGGTCTGGGCCCAGAAATCTGAGTGATAGATTCTGCCAAGTCTCTCGTGGGTGCCTTGTGGATCACACCTTGAGAAGCACACGTTATACGCATCCCCCTCACCTGACACCCCACGATTCTTGCTGTTACTGTTTTAATGGGGAAGTCTGGTTTACATGGGTGAGACTAGGGCAAGGCAAGGAGTTGCACGTTTCCAGAGCTGAACCTGTCCCTCCCTGGCCCTGGGAGTGATAACTTTTAACCATTTCCTATTTAGAAGAAAAAAGCTATTCACTGCCAATGTTCATTTAATTTTCAGCAGCCGGTAATTATAGTTCATAAATGAAAACAGCACTACTAAAAACAATGCTATAAACATAATGAAGGGGGCTGGAGAGATGGCTCAGTAGAATAAGCGCTTGCCTGGCAAGCGCAAGTACCTGAGTTCAATTCCCAGTTCTGCCTATAAAATAAACATAACCAAGTCTTTTTTTTCCCCCAAAGACTATCCACGTACTAGAGTGATGCACAAATAAAGATAAAAGTGAGATGTTTTGCGGCAAACACTGCGGGTGAATTGGGCTGTAACCCTTTAGTCCTCTCAGAATAAATGCTATAGCTGTACTTCTCTACAAACCGGAAATGCGTAAATGGGGCCTCGTTCCCTTGACCACTTACTTGACTTTAGTCCCTGCCCTCGTGGTCTGCCAAGCCTGAGCCCAGCTGACCACCTCCCGGCCCTCTGGGGAGAAGGGACATAAAAGACACGCACATACCTTTTGGCAAACTTCTGCTCTCTCCTCACCCCAGCAAACCACAGAAGGCACAGTGGAGAGGCTGTGGGCAGTGAGGGCAGGGACTGTGGATTCCCTGCTGTGGCAGGAGTATAGAGACACGTGGCCAAGACTGTGAGCATATTTCTACTGAGGGGTTAGCACAGACAAAATCCCAGGTCACAGGGCCGGTCTCCTGGGAGGTCAGCGAATGGTTCATTGCTGTAGATGCTTCCGGTGCTACAAAATATCAAAAGGTCAAACGTTTTATCCCAAATGAGACAACTGCACACGTAAGCAGAGAAGTGGTGGGAAGAGATTGGAAAGACCAGGGAACTTTGGACAGGGATTAAAAGGTTGCAAAGCTAGATGACTGCAATAGCTCTATCCCTTAATAAAGCAGAGTGAATCTGACACAGAATTAATTGCAAAAGCCAAGAAAAAGCTGAAAAAAATCAAAGAGATGTGATAGTGGTGGTATGATGGTAGGTAACCCAGAGATTAACCACAGATAGTGCAAGCAGCTGTGTTTTCCAGGGACCATGAGTAGAAAACCACTCTTGAATTGTGGTCTAAAGCAAGGGAAGTGCTACTCATGTGCCCATTTCACACATGGGTAGTACAAAGGCACAGATAAATAGCTTCCCAAGGTTGCATGCTGTTGACTATGTGTATTAGTCACCTTTCTGTTGCTGGGACAAAATACCTGGTATTTACAGACGTGGTGGTACATGTCTGCAATCCCAGTACTCAGGAGGCTGAGCCAGGAGGACTGCTGCAACTTTGAAGCCAGCCTGGGCTACATAGTGACTTCAAGGCCAGCATGAGCTATACAATGAGTCCGTATCTCAAAAGAAAGATAAAGAAAAAAAAAAGCAAGAAAGATAAAGAAAAAGAAAGAAAAAATGAGACCCTGTTTAAAAAAAGAAAAGAAAGAAAGAACAGAAAAATCTAGGACCCACAATTTAAAGGAGGAAAAGTTTATTTTGGTTCAAGGTTTCAGCAGTTTCAGGCTATGGTCAGCATAGCTCCAAAGCGGAAGCTGCTGTCAGAAGTGTACGCAGAGAAGCCGGCCACCTCCGGGGGGCGCCAGAAAGCAGAGAGGGCTGGAAAGAACCAGAAGCTCTCAGGGCAGACCCCAGGGGCCTGTTTTTTCCAGCTAAGCCCCGCCTCCTAGCAGTTCATTCCACTCTGCGCTGACCAATGGGTGGAGCCACTCGTGAGATTGATGTCCTCATAATCCAGTCACCTTTCCAGAAGTCTCACCTCTGAGCACAGGCGCCTTCTGGGAGATACTTTAGATCAAACTAGAACAGTCCGTAGTGACCTTAAATTGAGGCAGGGGATCCAGATCCATGCCCAGGACTGCTACACTTACTGCGGTGAGAACAAAGGACACACTGGGGAAATGATAGCGGAATTGAGTGCAAGTTGAATCCTAAGTATAAATTTTATTATATGTGATATGTTAGTTGAACTGGCCTCGCTGGTAAAAATGCATTCATTCAATGATTGAACAACTACTGCTTGTTCCTGTCCACTGTGGGTAAACAGATTTTTCTATAAACAGATTTTTCTATAAAGTCTAATGTATCACCTAAGGAATAATTTAAAAGAATAATGAATTCATGAGCATCTGCCTGAATTTAATCAACAAGGAGTCAGCGTCAATGAAGATATGCCTGACTTCTTGACAGAAGCCATGAACATGAAAGAAGTTACCGAGGTTCGCTAAGGACCAAGCTGAAGCCCCCTGAGGGACATTCAGGGGGCCAGAGGACATTGATGCCTGTGTTCCCAAATGTTGTTACCATTCACTTCCTTGAGATTGTGCAAGAGCTCTTAGGGACTGCTATGGACCTCGCAGGGAGCGCTTGCCTGGCAGGGGTGAAGACCGGAGTTTCATCCTAGTTAGGGAAGGTGAGGGGCCTTTGCTTTGGCTTTTCCTGTGTTTTATTCCTAGATAAATGTGGTCTATGCTTCCCATTCCTTTCTTTTTTTTTTTTTTTTAATTTTTATTTATTATGAGAGAGAGAGAGAGAGAGAGAGAGAGAGAGAGAGAGAGA
>NW_004524627.1:14533025-14534020 GCF_000260255.1 Octodon degus
GGGATCCTGAACAGACCCAGAGCACAGGCCCGGCGAGTGAGTGAGATGACCTGGGGCCCACAGATCCTCATTTGACCCAGGCTGCAGGCCCAGCAGGGAAACCTTCAGCAGAACTCCCTGCAAAGAGGCTAGAGGCAAGACCCACCCAGCTGATTCAGGAGCAGAGCATCTTGCCAGAGAGACACAGAGGGTTCAACTCTAACACCTGCAGCAGAAAGAAGTGGAGCACAGCAGCCAGATCCAAGCCACACCCACCTGGAGGAATATGAACTTTGTAGATCCGGACCTGGTGCTAAGGTAATAACTCTATCTAAGCTCTACACCAAACAAAGCTACACAAAGGTCAGAAGACAGTGGTATACAAAATGAGAAAGAGAAGGAACGAAGTGCAGTCTCAGGCCCCAAGTCCACCAAGTACAAATACAGAAGACACTAGCACTGATGAAACTGGAAATCACACGCCAGATATCTTGGAAATAAGAGCACGGACAGAAAACAATCAACTGCAGAAAGGTATAGAAGAAATCAGATCAGAAATAATTTCAGAACTAAAAAATGTAGTGGTAACTATAATCAAAGAAGTACTAAGTGCTTCTAAAGAATACACTGATAAAAAATAGAAAGAATATAAAAATGATGGAACCCCTGAATAAACAATTAAAGAAAGAAATAGAATCTATGCAACAGGTTCAAAGTGGTATACAGGAAATTAAAACCTCAATCACAAGCTGGAAAAACCGTTTGTGTGAAAGTGAAAATAGACTTTCTGACCTGAAAGACCATTGCGGCTAGTGAAAAAATAAGAAAAGATCTCTTTAAAACAACTAGGATACAGGAAAAAATAATTCAATACCTGCAAGAGGATGCAAAGATGAACAATGTGAGACTAATAGGCATCAATGAGAAGGAAGGAGTCAATACAAATGATATAAAAAGAATATGGGCAGAAGTCATAGCAGAAAACTTCCCAAATATGGGGCAACAATCTGACATTC
>NW_004524627.1:14536223-14546901 GCF_000260255.1 Octodon degus
AAGCTTGTTCTAAGTAGGTGCTTTAGACCACTGAGCCATCTCTCCAGCCCGTTCCCATTCCTTTTGTATTCTCCATTCCAATTTCTATTTCTACTGGAGTCATTCTTGTCTGTTTTACATACGACCTACTGTGGTGGCAAAAGAGGTAAAGTTCTCAGCACCCAGGCTTCTTTGATAACAGCCTTCTGCCCAGGACACGTTGGACAGCTAGAAAGCACCGCACTAATGAGGACTGAAAACAGCACAAGATAAAAATAGTAAAAAAAATCATCCTTCCCTCCTGAGCTGTTATATCTTTCCCCAAAAGGTTAAAAGGGACAGATAAACCTGGAGAGCCTCTTTTCAGGCTGTAGTGAGAAGCCTTGATAATCTGCAACTTTGATGTGACACTTAAATCACTCTGCAAGTGTCCCTGAAAAGTTAATGTAAGCAGGATACCTTGGAAAATATATTTCTAACATATCTACATTCTCCAGTTTGGGCCCTTTCCCACATCTTCATTCCCTTATAAAAACCCCAGTCTCTCACCCCAACCACATGATTCCTCTCTTGGAAACTTGCTCCCTGCCTCTCTTCACAGTGCACTCAGAGGTCTAAATAAATTCTCATCTTTCCTGTATTCCTTGTCTCTTGGTAAATTTTCTTACTACCTGTGTCACTGACCCTCTATGTGCCAACTGCCACAGCATCTACTTACTTTGACAGCCTCCAACTAGGGGAGAAAACCTTCAGGGTCTCTCAACAGCATTTTCTTTCTTTTTCTCTTTTTCATCAAGAACTATGTGGGATGCAGCATTTTTCTTTTTCTTTCTTTTTATTTATTTATTTATTTTTTTTTATTTTTATTTATTTGAGAGAGAGAGAGAGAGAGAGAGAGAGAGAGAGAGAGAGAGAGAGAGGGGTGTGTGTGTGTGTGGCCAGCTCAGCCCACCAGGGGGCGGGGCTGGCTGGCATGTGGTGCTGGAGGATTGAACCGCGGTCCCTGATGCTTTGCCAAGCTTGTTCTAAGTAGGTGCCTTAGACCACTGAGCCATCTCTCCAGCCCTCTTTTTCTTTCTTGAAACCAGGCTGGCCTCCAACTTGCAAGTCTTGTGCCTCAGCCTTCTGAGTTCTAGGATTAGAGGGAGAAGCCACTACACCCCATATAGAACCATTTTCAATGAAAGCTTTCATTTTGTTTTTAAATTTTTCTCAGTGTTGTGATTTTCCTGAAGGTAAGAAGAAACAAGATGGGATGAATTAGTTTACACTCCAGAAGAAGAATTAAATGGTAGAAAGTTTTGACCCATGCTGCAACCTACTTGGACCTTGAGAACATTATGCCAAGTGAAGTAAGCCAACCACGAAAGGGCAGGTGCTATATGATTCCATCAGTTAGTCAAGTTTCATAGTAATCAGAAGTGGAGCACTGGTTACCAGAGGTGAAGGGGAAGAGGAAACTGGGGGGGTGGTGTTGGTGCTCAATGGATACGAAACTTATTTTGTAAGATGAAAAAGAAATCTGTTGCATAACAATGTGAATCAACACTATTGAACCACGGTTTTCTATATGACCAATGTTGTAAAATTTATGCTATGCTTGCTTCTCTTTCTTTCCTTATTCTTTCTTTTTTTTTTTTTTTTTCAGGGGGGAGGTACTGGGGACTGAAGTGAGGGTCTTCACCTGAGCTAAATCCCCATTCCTTTTTATTTTGAGACAGGGTCTCACTAAATTGCACAGGATAGGCTTGACCTTTCCACCCTCCTTTCTGTGTCTCCCAGTGCTGGCATTTCAGGCATGTGTCATCTTGCCTAATTCTCTACCACAATTTTCTAAACAAACAACCACATAAGCACATAAACTCCGGGATTGTGTGAGGGGAAAATCAACTCCTAACATTCTAGGTTCTTGTGGAACTAGGCAATTGCTCCTGGTGCCCCATGAAGAGCCCTCTGTCTCTTCCAGGGCAGCTGTAGCCTTCTCAGAGCCCTTGGAGGACCCAAGCTCTGCCCTACAGGCTGGCTCCTTGCTCCATGTAAGGATTCCAGAACCAACCCTGGAGCTCAGAAGTCACCGTAGAGTGGGCTTGAGGAATGGTGTGACGCTGGTGTCTGTGACCTAAGCAGAGCTTCTGAGTCAGAGCTCACAGGGACAAAGGTCAGAGTCAGGAAATGCACAGCACTGCCTCGTAGCTTTCCTTGTCCTCCTGTCCCATGGTCTCCTGTTGTCTGTTGGTCTGTCTGTGCCACCAGGCTGTCTCAGCAGGGGACAGTTGCTTTCCCCAAAGCCTTGGTTCCTGTGTTGGGTGCCCGAGCCCAAAGGCACCATGTGGGATCCCTTCTCATCTCCATACATATATATTTTTCCTGATTACTTTTTTATTTTTAATTTTTATTTATCTATTTATTTTTGGTAGGACAGTTTCAATAATTAACACATTGCATACATTCTTTCTAGTGGTTAATTGCTGTACAAGATGCGGACTTGATATCCTATTTACAAACACTATTAGAACAAATCCCTCTATTCATTAAGAGAATGTAACTATATCTCTATCCTAACCATTTTGAATACACAGATACAAAATGGACATTCATCTGTATTCCCTTTTTTTGTTAAGTTCCGTTATTTGAATATTATAGGTGTGTTAACTCAGCAAAATATTCTAAAAGAGTCCAGTAGTCCATAATAGTATTGGGTTTTCCGCTTGACTGGCAATGTCAGAAATTGTTGACCTGAGTCCCCTACAGCTCAACATAACACCATGGCTTTACCTCTTATACTTCATTTTTATACTTTTCTGCTGGATGGTTAAGACCAAGCTAAAGCAGGACCTATGCAACAAGAGTTGTAGCTTTTGGGTCAGATAAGGTCAGTGAAATTCCCTCAGGATTTATCCTGAGATCCTGTACCTCAGATTGTAGAACAGTTGTCAGTGTCAGCCATGTGGATGAGTCACGGACATTGCTTGGCCAATGTGCTCTCTGTGAAAGCCTGAGAGAATGTTTTCTCTCCATGTGACTCTCCATAGGCACACTCTACATCATCGATCACTTTCCTCTTTGGCCTGATTGCGTTTTTTAAATGGTAGGTAAGTCAAGGTAGTAACTCTGACAGTTTTAAGCTTGCATGACATTTATAGTTAAATTTTGAATGACTATGATTCTATGCTTAATTTGTCCCAAATTTTATCAACTCTAAATTTTAGGTAGGAAGTTATATCATCTGTAAAAGTAACGGTTTTGCCCTTCTTTTGTAATACATATCTCTTTCTTTATCTCATCAATATATAGTCTATCATTAATGAGATGCATTTATTCACTTGTCTTGTTCTGATTTTAATGTTTTCAGGTTGTATTTTAAATATACTTAAAAGCTGGACAGAGCCCTGGCCAGGCAGAACAGAGTTCCCAGGTGGGGCACAGGAGTCATAGCTGCCAGTTGTTGAGGTTGTCTTAACTGAGTCACTGTGTAGTGAGGTGCAGAATAGGCCCTGTGGATTTTATAATAGAACATGATGGTGTTTGTTGATTTGTACTACATTTTAAATAATATTTTAATGTCATAATAATTTATTAAAATATAAATAATAAAATTTTAATATGTAATACATTTAAATAATATTTTAATTCTTATTTTCCAATAGGTTTTTCTCAAAGCAGAGGTAATGGTCTTTACAACTTGACTTTAACCTCTTTAACCTCTTTTGAGCCTGATGTTGCTCAACAAATCTGCTTGTGATCCCTCCAGAGGCAGTCTGTCACTGCAGGGACGTGGCCAGTCCTGGGTAACAAGGGCTGCAAGGTCTGAGCCCTTCTGTCCCCACCCTGCTCACCACTCCTCTTTGCCTCAGAGCCTGTCCCACTAGGACCAGCCCAGACACTCCTTCTGAAGTCTTCTGGACAAATTCCTGTTGTTTGTACCCTCCAATCAAGAAAATAAAAGGCCCTTGACTCCCTCAGGGTAGCCACAACATACGTCTACTACAGTGCCTTGCAGATTAAATTTGTATTTGGTTGCTTCCATTTTGTCTTTGTGT
This sequence comes from Octodon degus, assembly GCF_000260255.1. Lineage (NCBI taxonomy): Eukaryota > Metazoa > Chordata > Mammalia > Rodentia > Octodontidae > Octodon > Octodon degus. The sequence continues at coordinate 14,540,243 of NW_004524627.1, forward strand.
GTGTATGTATCTATACATATACATATATATATGTATGTATCTATACTTACACATATGGATGTATATGTATCTATACATACACATATGGATGTGTACGTATACCTATATATGTGTGTATATGTATAGTTTAAAATCATGAGTTCATTTTGATATTTGAAATTTAAATTCAATATATAGCATTTTATTGTAATTTATTTGGTTTTTATAATTAGATTTATATTCTTTTACATGTGAAATCTTGATTCGTACCATTATTAACACACTTGTTTGTACGCTTTGTCATATAATAAAATTTTCTAAGAAACTTCTTAGAAACTGTTGTACCAGCACTACTACAAAAATGAAATTATTGCATTAACAATGCAAATTTCTTTGAAGTCTTTTGGTCTTTAGACTATCATGTCCCTTGAAGGAGATGGTCGCTAACTTCTAATGGTCCAGTTGAAGAGTTTTGGACTTTACAATGATGTGAAAGCGACAAGTATTCAATAGGAACCGTATTTCCAATTGGCATCAAATGTAATATGTGGTCCGATCCTCTCTCACAACACCCAGCGAGCCACACCATATGAGAGGAAACTGCCAGGACTGTGCCCTGACCCGTGCTGTACCACGCTGCTGCTCATAAACGAGGATGGAGTCTGGCAGGCATGCTCCACAGGCGCTGATCAGGATGTCGTCCTGCTGCAAGCCAGGGCAGCTGCAGTCAGTACTGTGCCTTGTCACTTGACATACGTCCTTTCTCTACATGGCTATATAAGTGGTTGGCATCTGGGCTCATGGGTTCATTTCATGTTTTGAAATTTTTAATAGAATACACTTTGCCAAGACTTGACTATCCTAGAGAGACGTGCACAGAGGAGGCCTGCTCCTCTATTCTTGCCACCTCCAGAGTTTCCCTCATAAATAATCATGTGTATTAGTCTGATATTTTTCATGTATTTTTGTGTAAATATTAACAAATACAGTGGTGCTACGGTTTACAGTTTACAAACTTAATTTGATTTATAACTTGGGAGGAAATGGCCATACTTAAATATTTTAAAAAATCTTTTTATTTATTTGATATAGGGTCTCACTACGCAGCTCAGACTCACAGTGATCCTCCTGTCTCAGCCTCCCCAGTGCTGAGATTACAGGTGTGCACCACCATGCTCAGTTTTGGTGGCCAGTATGATGCACCAAGGGGCACACTGAGACAATTGAGACTGGGCATGGTGGCGCATGTCTGTAATCCCAGCTCTTGGGAGGTTGTATACAAGCGGATCACTACCAGTCTGATTTAGTAGTGAGGCCCTGAACTTCCCTAAAAATAGAGAAAAAAAAAAAGACTTTCCTGAGAATTGTGTACAGTTCCACAGTACTCCTCTGTGTGGCTATACCATAGTTTATCCATTCCTTATTGCTACAAATTGGATTATTTCCCCTCCTTAGAGATTACAAATAATACTATAGTTAGTAACCTTTACAGGTATCATCTTGAAATTATATAGTTTGTACTTGCTGGGTAGATTTCTAGAGATGAAGTTATGGAATCAAAAGGCAAACATACCTGTCATTCTGTCAGTTACTGTCCAATTCCCCTATAAGCAGATTGTGCTTTCTATGCAGATTTTGCTACTGGCCTTATAAGCCCTATTGCCTTACAACTTTGCTAACAAAATATACTGCCAAACTTCTGGATTTTTGTTAATCCAATAGGTGAGAAACATAAAGTTTATCTTAATTGCATTTCTCTAATTAAAAGTATGATCTGGATTTTTTTCATGTACCTAGGAGCCATTTGCATTTCCTTTTTGCTTGTTTGTTTTTTGAGGTAGAGTCTCACTATATAGTCTAGGCTGGCTTTGAACTCATGGTGATCCTCCTGCTTCAGCCTCCCATGGTGTACCACTACCCCTGGCTACTCATAAATGGCTACTCTATTTACATTTCTCTGCAATCATTTCATTCACATCCTTTGGCCATTGTATCCACTGTGTTGGAATTTTTTTCTGTTTGATTTCAGAAGCTCTGGGTGAAACAGGCACTGTGTAGACAGCAGCAGATAAAACAGTCTTGTGCTTTCTCGAAGTCTCTTCCGGTGGATAACAACCTTCCTGTGGCTCTGCTATAAGAAAGAATTCCCTTTTGGTAAGAGAAGCCAAGGCCACAGGTAGTGATGATTGATTATACTGCAGCTGTGTGCATTTGGGAGCTATTTTCTGGGTTGGCTTATCCTTCTAGAAAATAAAATATCTCTAACAGAATAAATCAATCTCCCCAGATAGGGAAATGTGTACTTTTGCACTTATTAAAAAATCATAGTCTCAATTTTTTTAATTTTTATTTTTTAAAGAATATAAAATATTAAAACAAAGTTACAAATGATACAGAATTTCACTAAACAAAATAATGCAAATTTCACAGTATTTGTTGTATTGCATAGTGTTGTCTTCAAGTTGGTTGTTCATATTATGAGATATATGCACTCAAAATTGGAAGATGAAAAAAATATATAAGAAAATAAGAGAAAAAGATAAAAGAATTGGAAAAAATGAGACAAGACCAATTAAGCACCAACTGCTCCTTTCCATAGACCAGCAGAAATCCACAGTACAGTTGTATAAACCAAATCCTTACATATGTAGATTAATCTTTCTATCACTGCCTTTCCTGTCCTCAAAAATATTTAAAGAAATAGATATGTAAATGACATATCATTACACGAAAAGGCAGGCCACAGAACAGTATACCCAGGATGAAGCTAATTGCATGCTAATTCTATAAGCTATATTTAGCAATGCATATAGGAAAAATATCAGAATATATCCCAAAATGTTCATACTCATTACCTTTGCACATTGGGATCATAAGTGAATTTAATGTTCTTCATTTTCACTGTAATTATTTTTACAGCAGACCTGTACCACTTGAACAAAATTTAAGCTAAATTTTCTATCTTGAGTGAACATGAATTATTGATTTGGTGCAATGTGTGTATATCGTTTTCAATTCTTTAAGCTCACTGAAGTCAATAATCAATTTAGTTTCTGTACTCCATTCACATTCAACAATAATAACTTTGTTATTTCCTTAGAGGCCATAAATTTTAGCTGCGATAACAAACACTTTATGAATCATGAATCACTGAGAATGCCAAAATTTCATTGTAAGAATGTATCACCACCCCCATCTAAACCAATTCCATTTCGACTTTGAATTTCTGTGAGGGTATGATTACTTTCCAGGTTTTTTTGTTTTCACTTTTGTGGTACTGGGGTCAAACCAATGCTTTTCACACCAAGGAAATTCTCTACTGCTGAGCTACACATTCAGCTCCACTCCCAGGTATGTGGCCAGACATCTGGGACCTACCCTGGCCTTCCTTCATCCTCGTGCCACACAACTACTTCATCCCCTTTCTTCAAGCTGTTTTCTATGCCTATCAATTTTTTTCTCTGACTCTTCCACTATCATACTAGTTGGGACTCAAACAATCTGCAGCCTCCATTATTATAAGAATCTTTTACTGTAGAGAGGTGTGGTCTCTGAGCAAATCTTCCTGAGTTCTTCTCTCAGCCTCTGCTGTACTTCTGGGCAAAAATGATTCTGGCTTTTAGGCAAGTTTCTTAACTTCTCTATTCATTTTCATTTCCTTCTTCATATATAAAGTGGAAATAGTAATAATTTGTTGATTTGTTAAGATTTAACATATATGAGTACATATGTAATATATAATTATATAAATATAAATATAAATATAAATATATATATATGTATATATATATATATATATATATACTTAGAACAGTGATTGTGTAGGCAATGATCATGACTAACACATATTCACTATGTTAATTATTATAACAGACTATCTTCTACTTTGATTTTGTCAAGTCCTCTTTTTCCCCCCACCCCTTTCTTTTGGTACTAGCATCAGAGATTAAATGTAGGCCTTCATACTAAACTGCATCCCTTAGCCCTTTACATATTTGCTAAATTGCCCAGACTGGACTTGATTTTGTGATCCTCCTGTCTCAACCTCCCAAAATGTTGAGATTATAGCCATGTACCACCACATCTAGCCTGGACAACCTTAAACTTCATCATGATACTCTTTGGTTTACATTGAGCATTTGTTTTTCTATTAGCCAAAGGCTGACTAGGTTGTTTTGTACAATGTATTATACCCAGAACAACTTGAAGAAATAGACATCTCAGAGATATGTAGTTTTAAAATCAAGTTCAGAACAAGGAATACAGTCAGTTCTAAGTCTAGCACTTAAAGATTATTCTTCTTTGAGTGCTTTGATTCCAAAATTGAAAGTGTAAGGAAAGCCTGAGACATCTGAATAGTGATTTCAACAACGTAAAGAGGTCTAAGAGGTGTATTACATACAATGGTAGCTAAAGCCTATCAGGGCAGAGAGGTTCTGGGAAATACCACAACCCTTTTGAGTAAGAGTCAGCTGAAAAAGCACGTCTCAAGGAGAGTAAAGCTCAGTTTAGAATCACCTCAAAATTGACTGAATTAAAGTAATTGGCTTCTAGCTTCTCCATCTTCCAAATGCAAAAATAATGACTTCATAAGAAGACAATATCGGGGCCGGGGAGATGGTTCAGTGGAATAAGCGCTTCGCTAGCAATCCCTTGCAAGCACAAGGGCCTGAGTTCAATCCCCTGTTCTGGGAAAAAAAAAAAGATAACATCATGCAGAGCACTAGAATATCGGAAATCAACCCAAATAATCAGACACATAAGAAAATAAGATTTGCTGGGTCTGACAGTGTTACAGCTGTAATCCCAGCACTTTAGAGGTTGAGGCAGGAGGACTGCTTGCAAGTTCAAGGCCAGTCTGAGCTACAAAGTGAGTTCAGGGACATCCTGAACTACATACTGAGACCCTGTCTCAAAATCAAACAAACAAAACCTAGGTTTGTAGCCAGGAACCATGCTTAGTAGTCCCAGATACTTGGGATGCTGAAGCAGGATGACTTGAGACCAAGATTTCAAGTTCAGCATGTGTAACATGCTAAGACCCATCTCCAAAAATAAATGGATAAGCAAATGTGTGCCACATAATTGTATATTTAAAGAAAACAAAGAAAAAGGACATGTTTTGACAGAACCAAAAGAAAAAAAAAAAGACTACACAATCATCCATAGAAGATCCAGATGATGACTATATGCCATAGGCTTAAAAATGTAAAGTTAGTGTGTTCATAGAATGAAAAATTAAGATAAGCTGTGAATAGTGGCATTTATCTATGCTCCCACCAGCTTGGGAGGCTGAGGGAAAAAGATCATGAGTTTGAGGACGGCCGAGAGAGAAAGAGAGAGAGGAAGAGAGAGAGCGCTAACTGTGAGCTAAATAAACCTTTCCTCCCTTCATTTTGAGTGTGGGGTATTTGTCCCAGCAATGAGTAAAAAGTAACTAAGACAAGTGTAAAAAGCTGGGGACACAGTTCTTGTGTGGAGAGCACTTGCCTAGCATGTACAAGGCCCTAGGTTTGATCCCAAGCCAAAGGTGGAAACTCCATAAAGAAAAGGAAGAAGACATTGGGAAAAAATTGGCCAAGAATGTCCCAAAATTGGTGAAAACCATTAATATGTACAGCTACAAAAATGGCTGAAATCCCGACTGGCAGTGGAAAGTAAAGCACATCTAGTCACACCTGAAAAAAACAGCAGCTGGAGTCAAAGGGAAGCACTGCTTCAGAAGGCAACAATTGGGTGGTGGTGACCTCTCAACAGAAATAATGGAACCCAGGAGAACTGTAAGGAAATAACAGACTAGAATTCTCTAATTGGAAGAAATGTGCCTCAACTCATGAGGGTCATTGGCATTATAAGAAATAGCATGTCTGGGTAAGAGATTGATATTTGAAGTTTAGAAATGAACTCCAAATTAGGTTTTCTTCTTGATAATTTTAGAAATGTGTAACCCTCTAAAAATTTAGAGGTCATTATGATAACACACACTCATCAGAAACAAACATGGATTTTTGTCATTAGATATTTACAGAGACTTGAATTCATTTCTTATCCATGGTTTGAAATCCTATTAGAATGTGTGAGGAAGAGGGAAATGAAAGGCAAGAGGCATTTGTTCACACAATAGTGGAAATATGCTAAACAAAGCATCTTATTAATAAAACCCAATAATAGCTACTACTTTTAAGGTGAGGGAAAAGCAAAGGTATTTTCTTTTTTTTTCCTGTCCCATTTTATTTTATTTTATTAAATTAACTTTATTGAGAAACAAATAGCAATGAGACAGTTTTTTTTTCAAATCAAATTGGTAAGACAGTTTCAATAATTAACACATTGCATACATTCTTCCTAGTGGTAAATTGACATACAAGATGTGGACATGATATTCTATTTACAAACACCATTAGAACTAATCCCTCTATTCATTAAAAGAATGTAACTATATATCTATCCTAACCACCTTGAATACACAGATACAAAATGGACATTCATCTGTATTCCCTTTTTTTGTTAAGTTCTGTTATTTGAATATTATAGGTGTGTAAACTCACCAAAATATTCTAAAAGAGTCCAGTAGTCCATAATAGTATTGGGTCTTCTGCTTGACAGGCAATGTCAGAAAATGTTGACCTGAGTCCCCTATAGCTCAACATAACAGCATGGCTTTACTTCTTTTTTTTTTT
>NW_004524627.1:14566375-14568508 GCF_000260255.1 Octodon degus
CCCATAATAGCATTGGGTCTTCTGTTTAACTGGCAATGTCAGAAATTATTGACCTGAGTCCCCCACAGCTCAACTTAACAGCATGGCCCTCTATACCTTTCTGCAGCTGTTTCTTTATTTCAGAAGCCATTGATTCATTGCTTTCAGCTGTGTGATTCCCAATTTGTTCTGTGTTAGTGTCCTCTGCACTTGTAATGGATGGGCTTGGGTCCTGAGATTGCATTTTGCTCCTTCTCATTATAATTTTTTGTAGCACTGTCTTCTGATCTTTGTTGTAGATCTTTCTTGCAGTTATAGCCTTAGCACCTACTGAAGTTCAGGTGTAGATCTACAAAGTTTGGATTTATCCAGCTGTGCTTGGCTTGGGTCTGGCTGCTGTGCTCGGTTCCTTCCTGTTGCTTCCCTTGGGGGTGAACCTGTTGTGCCCCTTTGGCAAGATGTTCTGCTCCTGGAGTAGCTGGTTGGTTCTGTCCCCTACACTCTCTGTGCCTGGGTGAAACCCTACCATGCACCAGCAGGACCTACTGGTCCCAGCACAGGAGCAGCATGGGTGACACCCTCTTTCACCCTCTTGGGATGCCCCTCATCACTCTGTAGTAACCACCACACCCCACCCACAGAGTAGGAGTTGCTGCTGCATTCTGGGAATCCCCAGATCCAGTCCTAGTCCAGGCCTGGTGAGTGTGTGGGAGAGCTGCCTCTCCCCCCTACTCCATCTTGTCCCCTCCAGACTCAGCTCAGGCATGGCATACAGGCCTGGGGTGAAACCCTACACAGAGAGAACAAGTGTAGAGGACACTAGCTCAGCTCAAATGTATGAATAAATAGCGTTGATAGTAAATAAGCAACAGCAGAAAGTCATAGAGGATCTCAGAGTGGAATTCTTTTCTACTACCTCAGCTCAAATGTATGAATTAATAGTGACAATAATAAATAAGCAACAGCAGAAAGTTATAGAGGAACTCAGAGTGGAATTTGTTTCTGAAATAAAAAAAGAATTCTCAGAATTCATAGCATCTGAAGTAAACAATCAACTACAGAAACATAGGAAGGAAACCCAAAATGAAAAAAAACACAGCAGGAAAAGAATTTTTAACTGCTTCTAAAGAAGACATTGATTAAAAAAAAGAGTAGATTAGAAAAATGACGGATTTCTTGAATGAGCAATACAGGAAGGAAATAGATCGCATGAAGCAGAGTCAAAGAGATACAGAGGAAATTAAAATCTCAATCACAAGCTTGCAAAACCGTTTAAGTGAAAGTGAAGACAGAGTTTCAGATCTTGAAGACGCTAGCGCAGCTAGTGAAAAGGTAAGAAAGGATCTCTTAAAAACAACTAGGATGCAGGAAAAAATAATCCATCACCTGCAAAGTGATGGAAAGATGAACAATGTGAGACTAATAGGCATCAATGAGAAAGAAAGAGTCAATCCAAATGAAATTTTAAAAATATAGGCAGAAGTAATGGTAGAAAGCTTCCCAAATATGAAGAAACAATTTGATATTCAGCTAACCAAAGCATACAGAACACCAAGTAACCTTAACCCAATGAAAAACATACCGAGACATATAATAGTCAAGATCCCAGAAATTCAGCACAAGAATAATATACTGAAAAAGAAGCAGATCACATTCAAAGGAAAACCCATCACAATTATGGCTGACTTCTCTTCACAAACCATGAAGGCAAGAAGAGCATGAAGCGGAGAACTTCAAGTCCTCTATGAAAACAAATTCCAGCCCAGACTACTATACCCTGCAAAACTCTCTTCCAAGTTTGATGGAGAAGAGAAATACTTTCATGACAAAGCACAATTAAAGAATTTCATGATGAGAAAGCCAACCCTACACAGGCTACTGAAAGATGTTCTAGAGAGGGACCAAACGATCAGAACTCCATGAATGAGATCAGAAGCAACCAACTAAATAGGGCAAGCAATTAAACACAGGAGAAAAAGAAGTAAATGACAACAGATAAATAACATGTCAATTGTAAGTCAATACATCTCAATTCTAACCATCAATGTAAATGGACTCAATTCACCAATTAAGGAAAATAGACTGGCACAGTGGATTAGGAAACAAAATCCAACAATATGCTGTATACAAGAAACACATTTAACTCATAAAGAC
>NW_004524627.1:14569973-14570516 GCF_000260255.1 Octodon degus
CCTATACTCCTCAAACTCTTCCATGAAAATGAAAAGGAAGCAATCCTCCCAAAATCATTCCTGGATTCAAGTATTATACTGATACCAAAACCAGGTAAGGTTGCAACTAAGAAACAGAACTACAGGCCGATCTCCCTCATGAACATAAATGTCAAAATCCTCAACAAAATCTTAGCAAATAGAATACAGTAAATCATCAAGAAGATCAGACACCATAAGCAGGTAGGATTCATTCCAGAGATGCAAGGATGGTTTGATATTCAAAAATCTATAAATGTAATACACTATATCAAAAGAGTGAAACTAAAAACCACATGATCATCTCCATTGATGCAGAAAAGGCTTTTGACAAAGTCCAACACTCATTCATGTTCAAAGTCCTACAGAAAGTTGGGATAGCCTCTACTTCAATCTGGTAAAATCCATTTATGAAAACCCAATGGCTAATATAATCCTAAATGGGGAAAAACTAAAATCTTTTACTCTTAGATCGGGTACAAGACAAGGATGTCCTCTATCACCACTCCTATTCAATATAGTTCT
>NW_004524627.1:14571981-14573663 GCF_000260255.1 Octodon degus
TGAGATATCATCTCACCCCAGAAAGAATGGCTATCATAACGAAATCATCCAACAAAAAATGTTGGAGAGGCTGTGGGGAAAAAGAAACACTTCTCCTCTGCTGGTGGAAATGTAGACTGGTGCAACCATTATGGAAATCATTATGGAGTCTCTTTAGAAAAGTTGGACTGGAAATCCCGCTTAAACCAGCTATTCCTCCACTGGGATATTTCCCAGAGGATCTGAAAACATAATATCATAGTGATATATGTGTGCCTATGTGTATAGCAGCAGAATTTGTGATAGCCAAATCATGTAAACAACAAGATGCCCATCACCTGATGAACAGTTGAAAAAGATGTGGTATTTTTACACAATGGAGTATTATTGAGCTATTAAGAATGATAAACTCCAAGCCTTTATATTGAAGTGGATGCCACTTGAACATATATTCATAAGTGAAATAAACCAGACACACATGTGTAAATATCATATAGTTTCCCTAGTATAAGAACTCAAAGGAAGAAATACAAATAGAAAGGTGTAATACAAGTAAAAGGATAGCAGGATCTCGAGGACTAACTAATCAAGAGAGTGAAAGGAGAAGAGCTAGGAAACACGACAATGTCAAGCCATACAGTTTTATGTAGAAGATGGGCAAGGCAATGATCCTGAGACTCTCCAGATTTTTTAATCTAGCAGTTAATTGGAAAGATTTTCACCCTGAGTAACTCTATATACTGATACCTGTGAACTAAGCAACTGCACTGAAGATGGTAATCTGTAATAGTAGTTTCATGCTTGGATTGCCTGTCATTCTAGTCTTATGAATACGGGCTGCTTGTCATGACATGCCAGTTGCTGCTGTGCTGTCTCTCGGGTAGATGTTTGTTCAAAAAGAAGGGGGTGGTGAATGAAGGCAAGAGATAGGAAAAGGAATACTGTGTGACTGTCCTGCTTCAAGGTTGTATATGTTTAGTTTTTTGAACTTATGTGTAAACATAAGAAGTATATAATTCTTTATGCCTTTTTAAAAAATATATTCTAATTTTTAATTGTTTTCTATCATCTTCTGTAGGGACTTAAAGTTGAACATATCAATACTTGATGAAAAGTACCTGTTCCATGTTATGCCTAAGATGCTTGATATTCAGACAGATAGTGAGGTTAAGCTTAACAACCTAATTTGTATGGCAATAACAATAAGCTTGTCTTCTGGATGATTAACAACCTAAGTTTGCAGACCAAAATTAGAGAAAAAGGAGGGAAGCAAGGAAAGCCAACATTTTGGCCCTAGCCTTCCAAGGTCAATTAAGACTCAGGACATGGGCTGGGGAGATAGCTCATTGGAATAAGTGCTTCCCTGAGAAGCTCAAGGACCTGAGTTCAATTCCCAGTTCTGCAGAAAAAAAAAAAATAGGTCTCAGGACATATGAGAACTTGTACTGTAACATCATGTAACTAAGTAGTGTCCCAAATTTTCTGATCAAGGAGATTATGGCATCAAAGAGGAAAGTGATCAATGATGTAGAGTGTACCTAAGGAGAGTCGCATGGAGAGAAAACATTCTCTCAGGGTTTCACAGAGAGCACATTGGCCAAGCAATGGCCGTGACTCATCCACATGGCTGACACTGACAAAGGTTCTACAAACTGCAGTACAGGGTTTCAGGGTAATTCCTGAAGGGATTCAACTGACCTTGG
>NW_004524627.1:14573859-14609206 GCF_000260255.1 Octodon degus
CAGTTAAGCGGAAGACCCAATACTATTGTGGACTACTGAACTCTTTTAGAGTATTTTGCTGAGTTTACACATCTATAATATTTAAATGATGGAACTTAACAAAAAAAAAGGGGGATACAAATGAATGTTCATTTTGTATCTGTGTCTTCAAAGTGATTAGGATAGATATATGGTTACATTTTCTTAATGAATAGATGGATTTATTCTAGTGGTTTTTGTAAATAGAATATCAAGTCCGCAACTTGTACAGCAATTAACCCCTAGGAAGAATGTATGCAATGTGTTAATTATGGAAACTGTCCTACCAATTTAATTTGAAACTGACTCATTGCTATTTTTTCCCAATAAAATTATGGAAAAAAACAAATACAGGGAAAATTATATAGAGGAAGAAAAAAGGAGAAGTAAAGGGGGAAGAGAGAAAATGAATAAAAATTCTGGAGTCAAAAAAGACATTTCTGGAGAAATTCTGGATAGACTAAGGATCCAAGAGTGAATGATGACTAGACAATGAATAGTTACACATATACACACATGTACATACACACACACACACACACACACACACACACACACACACAGAAGAACTGTCCAGCCTTAAGGAGATTTTATCATTTACCACAACATGGGGAAGTTGGAAGCACATTATGTTAATTAAAATAAACCTAACACGCACACAAAAATACTGCATGACCTCACATATATGTGGAGTCCTCAAGGAAAAAGAAAGTCAAGTACTTAGGAACAAAATAACAGTGGTTTAGAGAGGCTAGGAAGAAGGAAGAAAATGAGAGATCTGAGTCAATATCAAGTTACCCGTGTGTAAGATGAATCAATCTAGAGATATAATTGCATCATCTTCAGTAGTTCTGCAAGAGTAGGCTTTGGATGCTCTTGACACGTGCACAGAAAGGGATAAGAATGTGAGATGAAGCATGTTGATTTACTGAATGCTCACTCTGCACAAATAAAATTAATACTAAAAAACTAGAGGTGCTCAGCAGCAGATTTGAGCTTACAGAAAAGGAATCTGAGAATCTAAAAACATCGATTGAGACTGTCCAGTCTACTCAACAGAAAGGAAAAACATGAATGGAGTCTGAGACCTCAGGGATGGCATTAACTTACTAATAATACACACATAACAGAGATCCTGGGAAAGGAGAGAAAGGGAAGAGAAATATATGGAGAATAATAGCCCAAACCTTTTCAAATTTGGTGAAAGCCTGCATAAAGTCAGAATGCTCAAGAATCTCAACAAACACCATATAGAACAAAGAAGCACACCAGAACATATCGAACTACCAAAAGACAAAGAGATTCTTGAGAGCAGCAGGAGAAACACTCCATCACCTACAATTCCTGCCCTGAAACAAGATCTTCCAGAGGCCCTCTCCCAGAAGTCATCCAGATGGAATATGAGGTAACAGTCACCAGTGAGCCATCCACACTGCCACCCACAGTGAAGTCAAAGATGGAAAGTTTGAAGCCTTTCAAGCTCTTCAGACGCTCTGCCCTTTCCATAAAGACTTTTATTTGGACCCCTCTCTTGGCCGTCTCTATCCTATTAGAACAGAGGGGGCACAAAGGGGTCAGGACAGGCAGGGCTGTGAGCACGCATCACTAGGGCTCTGACACAACAAAGGCTGCTGGCCTTCAGGGGGCTATAGCACATGGCCTGCTGGGAAATAGCTAAGCAGTAAGTAGCTGTTGGCTTTAGATTATATAGTATTGTATAGTATATTAAATCAATCCTAGTCTTGAAGCGTGATTATGGAGACCAGGTATGTTTATTTCCTCTTTTTAACATCTACATAGATACACATGGCCAATGTTAGGTTATAATTTTTTTTAGTGTACATCTATATATTTGATTTGGTACATAGTTGATCTCTTTCACAAAGATAATTTAGTGATAACTTGTGGAACTCTTGAAGAACAACTTTTCCCAACATTTGAACAGGGGACTTCCACTCATTTAGGTGGCATTTCCTGAGCATCTGTTCTGTACCCAGATGATAGGAGATGAGGGAAAGGAGGGACAGCATCTGAGTCTGAGAGCTTGGTGACAGGGTATCAGGAGAGGCAGCCTGGAGGTAACTCCTTTTCTGAAATCTGGAAGGATTAGCAAGTGAAATGAAGCTAGCTAGGCCATCCAGGGAGAAAGACTAAAATGCAGTACAGGTGAAGAACTTAGTAGCTCTGAGTACCTCTTAGTACCCCTTTGTAGTTACATGAATTTTTATGCATAGACAAAGAGCCATAATATTCCATACAGAAATCAAAGTTTCGAAACACTTGAATTCAACCAATATTTTTTTAAATTACAAAAATATGCACAGTTGTGTATTAGGTGTGGGTTACAGAAATGGCAGGAGAACACAACTACACATACATTTAATCCAGTGTGACAAGGGGCAATAGGACAGTGCAGACAGGCAGCATCAGGGAGGTGGAGAAGAGTCCTGTCTGGGAAGTCCAGGGAGCTTTCAGAGGAAGAAAAGGACAGGACTTGAAGCCCACACAGGAGAAATAGATAATGTCAGTAGCACACACAGCCAGCTTTGATGAGAGGCAGGAAAACTCAAGCTGTGTCCAGAGAACTGATGCCGCTCATTATTGCTACAACTTGAATTTGGAGTGGCGTGGAGAGTGGTAAGAAAGTAAAGGGAGAGACAAGGAGGAACTGAGCTGGCAAGCTTTGGGCTTTGGGCTGTGGAGGCTTCAAAGGATTGTAAGCAAATGTAATACAACAGAAAGTATTCAGAAACAGCTCTGATGCTATTGTGTAGCAGGACTACCAGAGGGTAAGAGCAACATCACAGAGATCGATTAGGCAAGAACAGGCATCCTGGCCTGGCCTGGCCTGGCCACAATGAAAGATGGGATCGGGGTGTGGTTCTAAGAGATGTTAGAAGTATGAACTAACAGGGCTTGATGTTGAAAAACACCTGCACGAGAGGTAGTGAAGGATAGGCCTCAGGTGTATGATTGGTGTGACTGTAGGACTGGAGATGCCACTAACTGCCCAACGACAGCCAGGGTCTGTTCACACACACACTCCTTCTCTCCTACCTCCTGTTACCTAGGCAAAAGTGAAAAATAGAAGGGAAGCCAGGAGAATCTCCCCAGTGGTCTCATGTGGCTCCACAGTGTGGTGCTTGGTGAGTCCACTAAGCAGGACTAGACCCTGGCAGCAGCTTCCAGCAAGGACAGGATGGAAGCCAGTGCTCATGTACCCAGCCCTTGTCTGCCTGCACCCTAACCACTGTCCCACACCTTGCCCTTTTCTCATCTCTTCACCCACCTTTGTAGTTACAGGAATTTTTGTGGATAATTCTGACATCTGACACCACAGATGGACAGCAGTGATTTGAGGTCTCTCTTTCTCCTTCTCTCTCCCTTTCTCTTTTTTCTTGCTCAAATTCTGCAAAGTCATCACAGTGGCGAACCAATATGGCACAGGCCACTGGAGGCCATGGGCTACTTTTTCCTTCTTGATCAAATTACAACTTTCTACTTTCTTCTCAGAATATCCTGTTTCTTTGTTCTCACCCAATCATTATCTGCCATGTCATGCAGCCTGCCTCCCCCTAAACTCCACCTCCATCTTGGCCCTATATAGTCTTTGTTCCATTCCTCACCCCAGGCTCTCAGAAGATCAACATCTTTCTTTGTACTCTTTGCTGTGCCTGCAATAAAGGCCTCTTTTCTCTTTCGTGTTTCTTTACTGCATCAAAAAACCTAACACCACCCTCCCTCACTACTTCTCTCACTCCTTCACTTCCTTTCTTCAATTACCACTTATTTTATTGTGAGCACATTTTTGTATTGATAAACAACCACCATCTAAAAGAAGTAGACTGCTGCCAGCCTCTCTGAAGCCCCTTGCGAATGCTCCCTTACTGTCCACTGAACCCCTCAGCCTCACCATAAGAACTTCCTGACCACGCAGGTCATTTCCTTGATTGCTTTCTGTGTTTTTTTGTTTGTTTAAATGTATTTTGTACAAGGTCTCTCAACGCAGCTCAAACTCATAGTGATCCCTGTTTTCAGCCTCCCCAGTGCTGGGATTACAGGCGTGAACCACCACGCGGTCTCAGTGCACCATCACACCCAGTCTCAGTAGCTGTCTTAGGGAGCCCCAGGGGTGGGGCCAGAGCAGCATGTGGTGCCAGGGATCAAATCCTGATCCCTGCATTTGCCAAAGCAGGCACTTAGTCCGCTGAGCTATCTCACTGGCCCTCTTGTTTTCTATGTTATTGCCTGGTCGGTTCCCTTCCCTAAACACCAGTTCAGCTATGCTTGTTTTGGAACCTTATTCTTTGAAAACCCTCGATTCTGATTCTATCGTTCAACACTGTGTATATGATTCGTCATATGCATAGCCCTGCTGCACATTGCCTGGGTATGTCACCATTGTATTCCATTTTATAGTGGTGGACTTTGGATTGTTTCCAGGGTGACCTCTTTAGAACAAAATTTCTTGAAGATGTTTGCGTACACATCCTGATCACAATTCATGAGTTTCCTCAGGGCCCATATCTGGGAGTGGAGCTGCAGGTTCATAGGTATCTTCAGTATTTTTTAATGTTAGTGATATCACTTGCAAAGTGTTTCTCTTGTTTCACATCTTCTCCTACCTTTATTGTTGTCTCACCTTTTTGCTTTAAACCTCTGTTGCCAAAAGACTCTTCTCCTGAAGTAGACCCCCCTAGGTCAGGGGATCTCACCCTCACATGCCCAGTGACAGTAACAGAGAACACTCACCTGTGAGGCACACTGCTATGAGCAAGCCATAAGGAGGGCGTGAACAGTTTTCAAGTGAGAAGACAGGAAGCTTAAATTAGTTCTGAACATCTTAACAAAGGTAAACTCTATTAGGGCTGTAATGCTTTATGACTTAAAAACTATATCACCTTCATATGCTCTGATTCCCTGGTTTAATACCACTATTCTTGTTGGCCGAAATTGTGTTCTGAGCAACCTTTGGCTTGAATGTACTGACCAGCTCAAAGCCACGACCCCTCAATATGTTTCTCTACCAAAGCTTGCCCTTCACAACTAACCACTGACAGGAGAACAAAAGTATGACCCCAAGCACTGTCCCTGACCTCTAACAGTTATGGACATGTTCTTTCTGGTGTCTCCACAGGGCTTAACCAGCTACAGGACTTGGCCAAGAGTCCTGTCCCCCAGCATGCCCATTTCATCATTCTGGCTGACTAAGAAGATGTTTTCCTTCAAGGTGAGCAAATGGATGGGACTTGCTTGCCTCCGGTCAGTGGTAGTCTCACCTAGTATTCGACAGAAGAAACTGATTCACAAGCGGCAAGAGGAAAAGACTTTTCGAGAAGTGATGAAGATTTTCCATGAGAAAATACAAGACTTCAGGGAAGAAATAGGAAATTTTCGAGGCAAGATCCATGCTTTCCGGGGCCAGATGCTGGATTTTGGGGAAATGGAGAAACCTTTCTGGGAAGAGGAGAAAACTTTCTGGAAAGAGGAAAAAACTTTTTGGGAAATGGAAAAATCTTTCCGGGAAGAAGAAAAAACATTTTGGAAAAAATACCGTACCTTCTGGAAGCAGGATAAGGCCTTCTGGAAAGAGGACAATGCCTTATGGGAAAGAGACCGAAAACTTCTTCAGGAGGACAAGGCCTTGTGGGAAGAAGAAAAGGCCCTGTGGGTAGAGGAAAAAGCCCTCCTTAAGGAGGAGAAGGCCCTGTGGGAAGACAAAAAATCCCTTTGGGAGGAAGAGAATGCCCTGTGGGAGGAAGAGAAAGCATTCTGGGTGGAAGGCGGCAATATTCGCATGGAGCAGATGCCCCAGGACAGGCTGCAAATGCCAGCCTTTTCTCGAGGCCCCGCATAGTGACCACAAAACATGCAGAGTCAAGGGATCCAGACTCTACTGGATTGAGACCCAAGTTCACAGTGTGACACCCAAGGCCAGAGAAAATATGCACTTATTTGTCTCCATGCTTTGAAAGATCTAATAAAGTTCTGAGGAGAAGTTTGAGCAACTAGCTTTTAGAGGAAGGCTGGCTACATTATTTTAGGTTCTGTAGTTCTCCAAGGTCATATGCTCAGCCATAGATCTTGGTGCAAAAGCCATTTAGCGTGTACTTAGGTAGGAGAGGAGTCACTCTTTTCAAAAGAAAAAGAATGGGGAAAAGAGGCTCTTGACACTGGCCTGAGGCCCCGGGGCACCCCCTGATGGTACAGAAAAAGTAGACCCACAGGATGACCTGGTGGTCCTGAAGGCCCTCTCTGCTCCTGTCCCCCATGTAGCCCCCACTCATCAGGTTTCACTAAGCCTGCATTTCTTTACTGTAAATTTATTCCCATGGCGGTCCCCCCTTTGCTCTTTGTTCTCATTGATTTAAAACTAAAATGCCCCAGGGAGATGATTCATTCAATAAATGTGGTCAAGTAATTTATGTCCCCAACTTTTCTTATGAAAAAAGATTAGATAATCTGCGTAGGGATTGGTATAGAAGTGGCCAGAAGGAAAGGAGTAAGAAATGGCAAGACAGACATCTGCTTTGCCTTCTACTATGCCTGGCCTTCATAGATATTAAAGCTCACCTTTGTGGCTTCCCTATCACTGGACAAGAACTTCTGCACCCTCCAACTCATGTGACCTTTCTAGGATTCTTTGGGATAATGAGAAAGATACACATGTACCTGCTGTACAGATGAGGAAACAGAGACCTGGAGAAGCAAAATGATTACATATGACCCAGCCAGTAGCAAATGCAAGGCCAGGATCAGAACTTATGTCTTCTCCTTCTAGGTCCCATTCCTTCTCTAATACAACCATGGTAGATGACCTTAAAGCAACTGCTGACAATGGCTACAACACTGCACAAGCCTTAATTTCTTTGGATTTCATTCTGGCTTGGAGTGGTGGTGGAGAGATGGAGAAGACATGGAACTTAACAAAGTTCCATATGTAGAGGTAGAGATATAGAGAGATAGAGCAGAGACAGAGATACAAGCATTCTTGTTACCAGATAAGTGGGCCAACTTCCAGAAGCACCCAGGTCTCTGTGACCTCTGGGAAATTCTACCTTTGGATTCTGAACCTTCATCGCAGGAGAAAATCCAGGTGTTATGGTTCAGACATAAAATGTCCCCCAAACATCTTCTGTGGTCAAGGGTGGGACTTTTGAAAAGCAAATGTATCATGAGGGTGCTGCGCTCTCCAGGACAGTGATCCACTGGTTCATACCTGGCTGGATGTGGTGGTAGGAGATGGGTTGCTGAGGACGTGTCTTGGGAGGCTGGGTTCTCGTGCCTGGCTCCTCCTTCCCTCCCTTCTTTTCTGTTTCCTGACTGGCATGCAGTGAATAGCTTTCTGCTTTCACCTTGCTGCCTTGGAGAGAGCCAACCATGGACTGAACCCACTGAAACTGTGAGCCCCAATAAACCCCTCCTTCTTTAGATTGTAGGTGTCAGGTATTTTATCTCAGTGGGTGGAAAACTGACTAATACACTGGTTAGAGAGACAAAACCTGAGGTGACAGCTGTGGTCTAGGCCCAAAGATGACTGCAGCCCAGACTGCAGGAGGGTTAAAGGATGAAAAAAAAATATGTATTGTGTATATGTACCAGCTCTCCCTGGTAAATGTAAACACTATGTACTGGAAAACATACTAACAAATCAAATTTTCAAAACAACTTCAAGGCATAAAATTAGCCAGGTGAAAAGCTGTACTCTTGTAATCCCACATATTCATGAGGCTGAGGAGGATGACAAGTTCTGGTCAGTCTGGGCAATGTAGCAAGACCCTCCCCCCAAAAAAAATAATAATAAAGGTCAAGGGAGGTTGCTTGGTGGTAGAGCACCCCTGGGTTCAATCCCCAGTGCCAGAAAACAAAACAAAGTGGTGAATTGTTGTAATAGCTAAAGTAATTGAATGTATCTGGGGGAGATAAACATTGGTGAACAGAATTTGAGGGTGAGTAAGTGGTAAATAGGAAGGAAATTCAGCAACCAGAAGAAAACAGCTCTATTAATGAGAAATAAAGCCTTGTGCAGGAAAGGAAAAAGTAGCTGTGGTGTTATGCTGTGAATACAACTGTGAACAGAATTCCAATAGTTAGCTGAACATGAGCACTGAGCAGTGATCTAACACAAATTACAGTGGAGGAGGTGTAGGGGAGGTGAGGGTGGAGGTGGGGGTGGGGGTGGGGGTGGAAGTCGGCTCACTTTTTCTTGTGGGAATCAGCCAATAACATTCAACACTGAAAACTGAGAAAGCAATATGAGCCTATTATTTAAGGCACCTTCTCAAACTTTAGCATCCATCTAAGCTGTTCAGAGGGTTTCTATGTTGCCACTTGGTCTGCTTCGCTCCCTGTTCTGGCCTCATGAGTCTGTCCCTTCCCTGAACTGTACTCCCTTGTGATGCTGAAGTTTTGCCCATACCTGTCCTGTAACTAGGATGCTCTCTGTCCCTCAGCACCACCACTGTGAGCTCACACTCACCTTCAAGCGCCTGCTTACCTATCACTGACTTTGGGAAGTGTTTGCTGACACTGTTGTCCTTTGGGGCTCTTCTGAGGTCCTCCTAAACCCGTACTTCCCTTGGCCCTGCACTGGTCACACCAGGCTGTCCTATTTCATTTATTTGCCTGAATTCTTTGGAAGACTGCAAAGTTCAAGAAGGCAGAGATGATGTTCAAAAGGCTCTTGCTGCCCAGAAGAATGCCCTGCTTATGTTAGAGGAATTTCTCATTTCAAAAACAGAAGTCAGAAATGTATTTCCCAGCCTCCCTTGCAGCCAGAGGTTGAGCATTTAACGTAGGCTCCACTAATAATATACATCAGTGCCAGACCTCAATGTAGAAAAAGGTGTCATCTGGAAGTCATCATTGAGGGTGGCAAGAAATGGAGCTTTTAGTGGAGGCGGGGGGCAGAGGTCTCCCTGCCCAGGGCAGTTAAGTGAGCTGCAGAGCCTATTTCTCTGGTTGCAGGGGCAGGAAGTGCTCTTCTCAAACAATCCAGAGCTGGATTCTGTGCAGAGCCTGGCCGTGCAGCCACCTACCCTGTCTGGCTGTTAAGAATATTCTGTGAGTTTCCTCTTACCCCTCATTAAATACCTTATCTATTAAGCTAGCTATAGCATGATAAGTTTTATTTTAAAAATACTTCTTAAAAATTTTTTTAACTAAGCAGCAGGAAAAGAAAGAAGAGCTGTCTTGCTTTGGATTTACTCTTCAGTGCCTAGTAGATTTTTGATATATAAGAAATTCTAAGGACCAGCCAAATAACCCAGCAGATTAAAGCACCTGCAAGCAGGGGCCTGGCCTGGGGATTTGATCCTGGGCCTTCCGTGCTGGCCCTGCCCGCTGGGAGGGGGGGATTAAGAGGGTGATTGAGACTGGTCGTGGTGGCACGCATCTGTAATCCCAGCTCTTGGGAGGTTGTAAACAGGAGAATCACTATGAGTCTGATCTAGTAGTGAGACCCCGATACCCTGCAGACCCTTCCCTAAAATACAGGAAAAAAAAAAAAAGAAATTCTAAATACATGGGTACTGATGTGGGTGAATAGACGAATGAATAAGTGAATGTCTGAGGGGGAAACTGCTCTGAAATCGTTGACTGTGTCCCCGACTTCCCAGAGGGAGGGAAGGTGGACCTACCATAAGGGCTTCCCCTCCAGTCCTTTCCCAACAGGGACCCCCATATCTAGATCTGCACTTACTCAGGGCAGGCAACCACAGACCCAAATATAAGTGAACAGGAGATGCCCCCGTGATGCATGGAGGCTGCCACTAGGGAGAAGGGTGATGCTGTCTACCCCAAGGGAGGAGCAGGTCCTGTGAGTATCCCCTCTCCTTGCTGCATGTGGCTGTCCGTGTACTTACTGTACCACTTGTTTTCTTGTATTTCCACCCTTAGCGAGTTCCTCCAGCCAGAGAGACTGATCTTACTCATGCTCTCTGGCTGTGCTGCCTGTGTGAGCCTGCCTCCTCCTCCACAATTTGAAATGAGCTCTTGAATAATATAAAAACAAGGCTGAAGACCAGCCTGACTGGGATCTCAATTGCTAGGGGCAGTAACTGAGCATTTGCAAAACTCTGAGCTGGTTGCTTAGCAACAAAATGAGATGCTGATTTAACTAGCTCAGATCCACTTGCCTAATCAAGGCAGCTTTAATCCTTTGGTACAAGGCAGAGACCCACAGCAAATGCTTGAGAAGACAGACCTACTGGACAACATCTGTCTTGATAGTGTTTTGGTTACTTTTCTCCTGTTGCTGAGACAAATACCTGACACCCAAAATCAAGAAAGGAGAAGTTTGTTTAGCTCACAGTTTGTGGAGGTTTTAATCTGTAATAAATCGGCTTCAAGGCAGGTTGGCATGGCACAGGGCAACAGTTCAAGACAGCAGAGGACAGCAAAAGCAGCAGGGGCAAAAGGAGTGGGGGAAAGCAACCCTCTTCTCCTTTTTTATATGCCATCAACCCACCCAGATCACCTAGATTCTCTGCTCTTCCACAAACTCAGGATGTTTACAGAGTAAAGACCCTGGCTCCCTGCCAAGAGTTGCTTACTTAAACCTCTAAATTTCTCAAGTTGACACAATGTACCAACCAGATACTACAAACAGATCCTGCTTTAAGCATCATTCTGCACTTGATATTCACCAAAAGGCCGAGAAGCGCTGTGTCATGTCTACGTGCTCACAATCCTGTGAAATGGCTCCAGTGTTAGCTGGAAATGAGGACACTGAGGCACAGAGAGCAAAGGGTGCACAACGGGTAGAAGGCAGGATTTGAACTTGGATCCAAGCCTTTTGGCAGAATCCAAGCTTTTCAAACTAAGTTACAATGCCTTCAGCAACTACTCTTAAATACCTTTCCCTTAAAGTGGTCAAGGCAGAAAACCCACCAATGGACAGATATGTGTTCTTTAGCTGAACTCCCTCTAATGTATCAAGTACCCTCGTCAAAGGAATGCCTTAGCTTTGATGGCAATGTCCTTGTACTATATGACACATCGCCGTGACTGTATTCTGGTGACAATTCTCCTGGCCCTCCATCCTTTCTCGCTTCTCCAACTTGACAGTAAGCCCAGGGTGCTTTCTTGTCCTCTGCATCCCTGTATTCTGGGAATGATTCCAATAGGTGCCCATTGATGTGAATAAATCTGCCTCTGAATCCTGCAGGTCGTTTTCAGTGTTTCTGCTTGCCAGTGCAGGC
Organism: Octodon degus; assembly: GCF_000260255.1. NCBI lineage: Eukaryota > Metazoa > Chordata > Mammalia > Rodentia > Octodontidae > Octodon > Octodon degus. Next base: position 14,585,079 of record NW_004524627.1, read on the forward strand.
TAATACCTGGTTAAATTCTTCTCACTTCCTTTGCATTTGTGCCATTGTTTACTTTTGATAAATTTGCATATTCTAATTTTATTATTTTGTGGTCTTATATCCTTGTTTCTAAAATTGAAGCTCTGGCTTTGAAGTGGCTTATTAAGTGGAATGTGACAGAGTGGAGGTATACAGGATACAGTAGGTGGTGAGAAAGCTGGAAGGGTATACGTTTTTAATGCGATATTGGAGAACCAGGAAAGGTTTTTGTTTGCTTGCTTGTTTTGCTATCAGAATCTCTCTCTCTCTCTCTCTCTCTCTCTCTCTCTCTCTCTCTCTCTCTCTCTCAGAAAAACCCTTGGAACTCCTAGTTGGTGGAGACTCCAGAATTTCCACAATGCAGGAATTTGGAGATATGGTTATAAGAAGGGCCTGAAGCTAAAGACCCTTCTTACTGGAACTTGGCACCCACCTCTGTTTCCAGGGATATGTGGAAAGGACCAGGGATAAGGACAAGGGATAAGGACCAGGTCGAGGAAGCCCCAGACTGCTGTAAAATGTGGCTGCTCTGTTGGCCTCTGCCCACTCCAACTTATCTAATGCTTATGGCTCAGCATCTGGGAAAGTTAAATGCAATAATACATGCAAAATGCTGAGCACAATGCCTTCCCTTGATAAATATCATGAGTTAGGACCAGCCTTTTCCCCCAGCCTTCACCATAAGCAGATACTCTAGCTTGGATGTCAAGTGTTGACCCTTGGATGTGTCAAAGGCCTGGTCCCCAGGATGTGCTACTGGGAGCAGGGACAACCTTCAGGAGGTGCTGTAGAGTGAGAGATATCTGCAGGGGGTCCCCTTAAAAGGAGCATGGGACATAGACCCCTCATCTCTTTTCTTTTCTTTCCTGATTATGATGTAAACAGTTGGCTGTGCCACACATTCCTGACATGCTACCTTATACAGCCCAGAACAAGAGGGAGAACCAATCATGGAATGGAACCTCCAAAACAGTAAGCCAATGTAAACCTTTTCTCTTTATAAGTTAATTATTTCAGGTGTTTTGTTACAGTGACAGAAAGCCAACCAACAAAGGGGAATAGAGACTTGCCTTGCTCATCTTCAGCTCTTTTCACAGGCCCTGGTTTATCATAAATACATGAAAGAATGGGACATAATTCAAAGTCATTTCCTAATAATTGAACCTTATATTTGTTTGAAATTTTTCTTCATTATAAATATGACTACAATGAGTTAATCTGTCCCTGTTTTGGATTGTTTCTTTAGTTTAGACTCAAGAAAGCAGAAATAGTAGTATATTTCTCCAGTTTTCATATTTCTGTTTTTTTGGAGTTTTTTTTTATATTTTAGGGAAGAGTCTACAGGGTGTTCTGGGTCTCACTACTAGATTGGACTCGTAGTGATCCGCCTGTTTACAGCCTCCCAAGAGCTGGGATTACAGGTATGCGCCACCACGCCCAATCTCAACTGCTGTCTCAGCGTGCCCTGGGGTAGGGCTGGTCCAGTTGTTTTCTGATGTGTCCATACTGACAATTCTACTAAGACTTTTAACATTTTTCTAGTTTGTATGAAGTTTTTCTATACTGATGATCTTATTTGCTGCAATTTTCCCCCGCACCCTATTTGTTATTTAAAAACTGATGTATAAACCATCAGTTAAGCTGTGTCACTTCATTTTTAAGAAACTTGAAGTTGTGAATTTTTTTCCTGGAAAATTTATGCTTAGAAAAGTCTCTTTTATATGCAGATTAGATGAATATTCACTCCATAGCTTTTATCTGTTTTTCAGGGCTCAGGATGGAACCCAGGGCTCATGCATACTAAGCAAGTGTTCTACACTGAGCTACATCCTCACCCCGATAGCTTATGCCACTTTTGAATATATATGGAAGCAAATTAACATTTGGTATATGGAGAAAGGTAAGGGCTGGGGATATTTTTCTGAATTACTAAGTAAGAATTATCTCATAATATATTAAATAACTTCATTTCTCTGTATAAAAGCTTCCTTTGTTATTATTCAATTTATAAGTCATACAGCACTGCCTTGGTTCACAGAATTAATTCTTACCACAATGCTCATCACAGAACCATGTACGCTTTCAATTCAGTTGCACCCAGAGCCATGGAAGGAATTCTGTGACCAGAACTTCGGGAAGAATTAAGTTTGTGGACCAGGGTAACACTTGTTATCTATACCTCTTACTTTTTTTATTATCTTTTATGGATTTAGTACAGGGTCTACAGGGTCTCACTATGTAGATCAGACTTGCAGTGATCCTCCTGTTTTCAGCCTCCCAAGTGCTGGGATCACAGGTGTGCGCCACCACACCCCGTCTCATTCATTTTCTCATCATGCCCCAGGGACAGGGCCTGCACCTGCCTAAGCACGTGCTTTAGTCTGCTGAGCTATCTGGCCAGCCCATTATCGCTCTTAGTTCTATTTAATGTTTTATCACATTAGAATTTCAAAGTACATTATATAAAAATGGTAACCTTGAGCTTGCTGTTTGTTTGTTGAGAAAAGACCTCACTGAGTCCTTATGTTGCATCGACCGGGCTTGAGCATGCTATCCTCCTCCCCCAACCTTCCCCAGTGCCAGGATTCCAGGCAGGTGCCACCATACCCAGATTACTGGTCTGTTCTTGGTTCTAATGATGATACAGAGATTCTGGGCATTTAAGTCTTCTGCAAGAAGGAGAAGCCAAAGCCCTGCAACCCACACATCACAGATACTAACAGACAGAGACTTCTGATCTCCGTGTGGACCTGGTCAGTGGGCATTAGAGAGGGGAATCTGTGAGCAGGACTGGGCTCCCCAGGCAGGAGATGCCAGCACTCATCTTTAGTACGGTTCCTCTCGGGGTACTTGCTCTCATGTAGGAAAAGAAGACTCTGGACTCTAGAGGCCTTGGCCTAGGCACTCCTACTCACAGCAGCGGAGGAACAGAAATAGCAGGATAAGCAAAGCACAAAGCACACTTTCATGGAGAGGCTGTGTGAGAGCCAGACAAGAGACTTCTGTGCTCCCACAGGAAGCCGTGTCTTCCCCTGGCTTCCCCAAGCCCAGGTGCTGCACGAGTACCCCAGGAGCCTCACAGACTTTCCTCTTTGTACTGTTAGCTCGTGTTATTTCTGTTTCCTGACAAAGTTCTAAATAACATAGGTCCCCCATAGGTTCAGGGAGTTGTCTTCTGCCACCTCTCACCAAAGCCATCCACCAAAAGCAGTTTTAGGAACAGTGCTGATGTGCCCTGTGTTGTCCACACTTGACTACAGAGAGCACAGCGCTGAAAGTTCCTACAGTCCAGGCTGAAGTAAAGATGAGCAGGAGCAGTAAAAAAGCAAACAAAAAATGACATTCCCTCTCTTCTTCCCACTCCCATGCTTAGGAAGGGTACTTCTATGCTTCACCAAGAATTTCAGATCACCTGTTCTGTGCCAGGCACTAAACACATAATAGTAACTTAAATACGGCCAGTTGTCTTCAAAGACATTAAAATATAGTGAGACATTAAGATTTAGGTTCTTAGGTTAGAGCTGCTGAGAGTGGGGTTCGCAGAAGGTAGAGAAGGGTCATTTAGCTCAGCAAGGGAGTTCTAGAGAATAAAAAGAAGAAAGATAAAATAGCAAGCCATGCCACGGCTACCTAAACTGACATCCATGTTAATAGCAAAAAGAAGCAGAGGCCCCAAATATCTTCCTGTAACAATCAGAATCCACTGATCCTCTTCTAAGATACTATGGTAAGGGTGGGGAGGTTGTGTGGAGTGGGGGTGGAGGGGATGGGGGTTTGGTGAACAAAGCTGTAGAGTTTCTGTTTGTAAGCTCAAATCTGATTTGAGAACATTAATATTAGAACAAGCATAGGTAATACACAGTAGAATCCTGCTCCAACAGCACTTATTTTTGGAGGGTAGTAGCCGGCTACAGTCATTTTGAAGATCCTAGTCTGTTGACTTTGAAATTCAGTTCCTCCACTCTGAAGAAGTAAAAGATATAAGCTAAGATCTACCCTCATTAAGGCTTGCTTGTGGAAGAATCTGTCTTTGCACATCCCTAAAATTTCCATAGTAAAGAGGAAAATGTCCATAACCATTGTCTTGTATATAGGTAATGAGCAAGATTAAGGATGATCTTGTGATTAAGCCCTGGTCGGGGCTTCTGGAGAGGGGAGCTAGTCGGGGTAATGCAAGCTCTTTGGGTCCGCAGATCTGGGTTTGAGACCACTTCTTCCACCCACGAATGTATCTCAGCAAGGAGAAGTAACTAAGACACTCTCTAAGCCTCTTTCTCCTGTTTTATAAAGAAAATAAAACCTAATTCGCAGGGCTGTTTGGGGATGAAATGAACTAATGTTTCAGCACCTCACACAATGGCTGAGGGCATAACACATGCATGCAGAGCTCATGAGCTTGGCACCGTGATACCTATTCTATGCCAGTTAAAATTCATCATAATAACTCCACTCCCTTGCCACTAAGTTCAGGAATGAGTATCTGATTCTTTTCTGTTCAGTAAGATTTGAAGCCCAGGCTGGTATTTGCTTCTTTGGACACTTCTATCTCCCCTCCACAAGAGCTCTAGGGAGAGATGGTCTGTTTGCCTGTGACACCTCTCAATCCTTTTTACTTGATTCTCATATATAACAGTGAGTGGACATGTATAAAATAGGCAGATGCCAGTAAGGTGCAGTAGAGTAATGTTTCTGTAGACCACAGTGACTTATAAAGTAAGTCACCAGCCTTTGTCTTCTTAGAGAAGCAAGTTTCCCCTGAGGAATGCTCGGATGGTGCTGCTCTTATGGACCTAGAAGTCTAAACCACACAACCTTATTCCCCAAACCATGGATCTCAGCTTTGGCTTTCTGTCTCATATAAAATTAATATAAACCAATAAGTGTGCAATGAGAAAAAAGATTTTCTAAAAATATGCCTCCAAACAGGCACTTGAGGATTGTGAGGCTGCTTGGGCCACTCAAAAGTCCCATAAGGAAGAAGCTTTTGATCTTTGGAAGTGTGCTCAATGCTTCCCCGGTTGGCAGCTGGACCGTGAGCAGTGCCCATCCTTCCCCTTTATTTGTTGCATGGCTTTGATTTTCAAGAACTTGACTTGGGAAAGTGACATTAGTGATGTATAGAGAGGCAAAGCCGAGGTTGATGTGAGTGGCATGTGTCCAAATAAGAACAGAAAAAAAAATTAAAAAACAACAACAAAAAATAATAATGACAGACCATAAAAGCAGAAAGAGGTGCTGATGAGTTAGTCTTCAAGAATCAGCAAGTAGAAGACTTTTTTTTTTGTATTTAGGGCAGGGTCTACAGGGTCTACAGGGTCTACAGGGTCTCACTGCGTAGATTGGACTCTTAGTGATTCTCCTGTTCACAGCCTCCCAAGAGCTGGGATTACAGGCATGCACCACCACACCCAGTCCCATTCATGGGCTCAGTGCACACCCGGGACTGCCCCCCACCCCAGCAGGCCCAGGAATCAGACTCTGGCCCCTGCCTCTGCCTCTGCCTAAGCAGGAGCTTTAAATTGCTGAGCTATTTGGCCGGCCCAGACTTTTTGTTTAAACGCCTTAAATTAGTAAGCAACAATATTTGTGTTTGGTGCTGGAATGTGATCTTCTAAATGGTTCACATACAATACCTCACCTAATTCTAAAACTATCCTATGTAGGAAAGACTTATATTATTCCCATTTTAACAATGAAAAAAGTTAGACTCAGAGCTAGAAAGTGCGTTACTCAATGTCAGACAGGTAGAAAACTAGGATGAGCATTTTAAGTCAGACAGGCTATTTCTAGAACCAACGCTCTTCACCTTTCCATTGTTGGGATCTTTGCTAAATATTTTTTCCTATGGATACAAAATTTTCTAAATTCTCTATGTCGTTTTAGTTTCAGTTACACACTTCATGACTAGCACAGATTTGGGGATATCTTGGGCTTTCCTTCTGCAAGGTTAGATCTGAGTAAGTTCCTGGTGGTTAAAAATTCAAGCTGGGCCAGGGAGATGGCTCAGTAGAATAAGCGCTTCCTTGGCAAGTGCAAGGGCCTGAGTTCAATCCCTGGTTCAGAAAAAAAAAAAAAAAAAAAAAAAAAAAAAAAAAAAAAAAAAAAACAAGCTGGTGAAGAACTGAGAGTTAATAATTGAAACTACAGAGTCTTCTGTCCCTGGTACTGAGACCAAGCAAAATCAGCTTAGCTACTCTCACAAGGAAGTGCTTACCTCTAGCATAAAGGACTGCAGCCCAACTGAAATAATTAGCTTATCAACACTATTAGATGACTCCTCAAAGCTAACGTCAAAATCCTTACTTTACTGTGCTCACCAGTTCAATACTAGAATGTTAGAAATTCTGCCCAGTCCCAACCACTTTCCCATCTGCAAGACATACCTTTAAAAAATCTAGTCTGAAGCCCGAAACTATGTACATCTGCTCATTTTCCTCCTCTGAGGCACTGCTGAGACCCAAGAGCTGGCGAGCCGCGCAGCACAGCGAGCCTACCAAACCTGGCTGCGCTGGACAGCGGGGGCGTCCAGGCGCCTTTCGAGGCCTGGGAGCTGACCGCCGAGTCTTCTGCCAACCCGGCGGGGCTGCAGGTTTCACTGCTGCCCCTCGAGCACCACTACCTGACTGGCCCTAGCAGTTCTGTGCCGTTGTCTGAGCACTTACTGCTGCCCTTAGGTGAGCTTTGCCTGCAGGGCATGAAGCGCCCCAAGACGGGCAGAGGAGAACCCCAGAAACAGTGACTCGGCGTATTTTGTTTCTCTCAGAATTCTTTCTTTTTATTTTGAATAGACCTGATAAGATTAACAAGATCTTGGCACTTGGAACATTCTGTAAACCGGCTTCGCCAGCTGAGAGCCGGACCCGGGTGGGCAGTCGGGACCTCGCAGACAATGACTGTTTCTGTTGTGAAAGTCCCTGGCTTCGGGCATTTTCCTTCACGCTAATCCGGTAACGCACAGCCTGCTGAGGCTCATTTCTGGCCTACTTAGAGGGAATTAGAGGTATTTGTTTTCGTGCTTAGACCGCAGCATGAGGAAAACGGTTAGTAGCTTCCCGAAGACTCTGTCTGCTGTTCTCAGGCCTGTGCTTCCTTCTCTTCCTGTCCTGGAAGACGCAGGCCCGGGGTAGCGTGGGGCTGAGTAGGGAGGTGGCCCAGGGTTTCCCTCCTGCCCAGTGCTGCTTGTCTCGGTGCAGCGCCGCTGCCTCTAGCTTCCTGGGTCAGATCGGCGTTTCTTTTCTGCTTTTTTCCACTTACTTTTAAAACACCTCTAAACACATATGAACCTATATCCTTTTACATAAGTGATAAAATGTGATCTTGCTCTGCACGTTGTGTTTATTTGATGCAAACTTTTGCAGATGTATTTCTTCTCCCAAGGCACTCTCTCTGTAGTCCCCCACCTCCACTGAGTCCCATCAGTACCCTTCCCTGTTGTCTTTCTGGAAATCTGAAGTAACAACCCTCAAAACCATACACCAACATACGTGCACATAAGGCTTTGTTTTTCATTGTTTATAGTGATCTTAAGAACACTTTTCTGCATTGTGCTTTTAAAAAAACACACTACCTCCTCCAACTAAATTGGTACAGCTCTGACTCAGTCTTTTTAAAGGCTGCATAATTTTTAGGGATGTGTGTTTCAACATACTTTTTAAACCATGTTCCCACCCATGAGCGTTTATTCTGAGGCCAGGTATGGCTTTTGCTACTCTGGTAGTAGTGGGTAAACACCTTTGATCTCATGTCTATTCTTACCAGAGCTGTTTTAGGTGTGGGATAATTTCTTAAGAATGAATTGCCAGGGCTGAGGAGGTAGTTCAGCAGCCTAGGTGCCTGCCTGGCAAGCATAAGGACCTGGGTTTGATCCCTGGCACCGCATGCCATGCCAGCCCTGGAATCCTGGGGAAGCTGAGCCAGCCACCGAAACTGGGCATAGGTGGCACATGCCTGTAATCCCAGCACTGAGGAGACTGAAACAGGAGGATCACTATGTGTCCAAGCTGTGTAGTGAGACTCTGTACCGAATGAATAAATAAAAGATTAAAAAAAGAAAAAGAACAAATTGTCAGACTACAAGGATACATGCATACGCATTGTTTATAGCAGCACAATTTATAGTAGCAAGGTCCTAGAAACAGTAGATATATCCAACACATGAATGGATAAAGAACATGTGGTTTGTTTGTCTTTTTGAGACAGGGTTTTGTTATGGAGTTCAGGCTGATCTTGAACTCACTTTGTAGTCCAAGCTGGTCTTGAACTTGAAGTAATCCTCATGCCTCAGCCTGCTGGGATCACAGGTGTGCATCACCACCCCGTCCAACATGTGGAATTAATACACAGTGGAGTACTACTTTGCCATAAAGAATGATAAGCCTGAGACATTCATAGGTAAGTAGATACAACTTTTTATGTGAGAATCAATCTTTCTCTCTCAATAAATAGGAAATAGAAGTCCAAATAATTTCCCAAATTATCTATTCTATTGTTTCAAAAATATTTTAGTATACATGCTAATTTGTTTCATTTATATCAGTAGTTTTTCTTAGTTCATTGAAGAGTTTTGTGCTTTTATCCTTTTTTGTTAGTCTTTGTTGACTTGTACTCTTACCATTTTGACCATTTTTCTGGATTGATACGAAGTGTATCAACTATTGTTGTTCTCTATTCTTGTGGAGAAAAAGAAAGACGAGAGGAAGAGAGAAGGAAGAAAGGAAGGTGGAGAGAGGGAAGGAGGGAGGAAAAGAGAATTTTATATCATTCTCATTTTACTTTTTCACTTATTTTTTATATTGCCTTTTTAGAACCTCTGACAAGATGTCAAATGGCTGCTTAGAATCATATAAAATAACAGAGAAAATCTTGTAGAACACATAATTAACTTTAAAACAAATTCTTTGGGAGCCAAATAAGGTAGATTAATTATGAAATTTAGTTTCATTTTCAATAAATTAAGAAAATCAGGGTGGGCCAGATAGCTTAGTGGGCTCAGGGCTCAGGGGTTCAATCCCTGGCCTGCTGTGCCAGCCCCACCCCCAGGGTGCACTGAAACAGCGATTGAGACTGGGCATGGTGGTGCACCCTGTAATCCTAGGGCTTGCGAGGCTGAAAACAGGAGGATCACTAGGAGTCTCTGTGTAGTGAGACCCTGTAGACCCTGTACTAAATACAAAAAATACAAAAGAAAGAAAATCCTCTTTGATAGTTTCTTTATTAATATCTATTTTAGGGGTCTGGGGAGATGGCTCAGTGGAATAAGCACTTCCCTGGCAAGCACAATGGCCTGAGTTCAATCCCTGGTTCGGCAAAAAAAAAAATAATATCTATTTTATTACATCAAAATAGAAAAATTAATAAAGGATAAATTGCTGGATAGAAAAGTATTTTTTATTTTAATGTATTTAGTACATACTGATAAGTTAGTGTACGTGTGTGTGTGTGTGTGTGTGTGTGTGTGTGTGTGTGTGTGGTGCTGGGGGTGAAGCCCAGGAAAGGCCAGGTCACCACCTGCAAAGCTAAGCAGAGCTTGGTCTTGGACCTGCCTCCTTCTAAAGCTGTGAGAAGAAAAACTCCTCTGGTACGCCCCCTGGCGGTTGTACTTTGTTATGACAGCGGCAACATCGATACAACTCTCCGTGCCTTGAAGCAGATGGAATTACTCTTCAAAGTCCGAGGTGTCAGGGTGGATTTCAAAGAAATAGCTGTAACTCACTTCCACAAGTGACGCCTAGCCACCAGTAACTGTCACAGTCATTATGCATGTCCACAACACACTAGAACTTTGTGCGATATCCTATCCTCAAACTGTTAGAAGTGCTGGTCATTTACTTGCCATTCCAGTATTTATCTTATGTTTTACTCTTAGTACTTCTTTGCTATCATGAAAACTTTTTCTTAGTTCAATTGTTTTGAAACATTTAATTTTTAATTAATTAGTATTTAATTTTCTGAATATTGCTTAATCTTAATTTTTGTTCTAAGATTTATACTATATCTTTGACTTACAATTTATTTAAAAGACATTGTATGATATCTTCTCCTAGTATTAGAAACTTTAAAAAGTATATTTCCATTTTCTGTTGACTTTATATTTCTTCTTTCTTGTCTTTTATACACACATACACACACATATATGGGAAAAAATACATGTATAACCCAACATAAGATTGGTACTGTTTCATAGAAATCTGCAATGACCTTTAAATAAGGATTCATCTAATATATTTTTATATAGTCCTGCATAACTATCATATTGTGAGCTCTTTATTGTTCATCCAGCAGCATACTGCAACTTCTCTTGCCTTTTGAATTATGCTCTTTGTTATTTCCTATATTCTACTTCTGGAGTTATTAAAATATTTCAAGTTTGTATAACTAGAAAATCTTAGTTTTAGTTTTCAAAGGTATGTTTGCTAAGTATAAAATTTAAAGGGAACAGATCTTTTCTTTCAGTCCTTTAATTAATCTAGTTTCTTATACCCTTGGTCCTTTTTTTCCCTTCTAATGTGGAATAAGATGGTATTTAATTTTGTTCTTCCATAGCTAATATTTTTATGTATATGCTTTAATGATTTTTTTCTTTACAAGAAGTTTTGGACAATTTCATTTTTGTGCATCTTGGTATGATTTTATTTAAATGTCTTTGCAAAGGGTTCATTTTTCTTGGAAATGTGGTATTATAAGTTGAACTAAATTCAGAAATTTTAAATCTTTTAAAAAATGCTTGAAACTATTGTTTGAAGCAAGGTACAATTCCCCTATGACGAATGCTATCACTATGTATATATAAAATGTACCAATAAAAAATTCAAGGAAAAAAAACCAACAAAGTCTGAGGTGCTCCTTGTTAGAGTTATGTTTTACTATTTTGTGGGTCTTGTAACTGTATGGCCTTCTTTTTTCTTTTTGCCATTGATTTGCCCAAGGTATTCTTGGGACTGTTTGATGTTTTCCTGTATTTTTATTATGTTCCCCTTCTGATTTCTAATCCTACCTATTTTTCCTGTCTTTGTTCTTTTTATTTTAATAAGTCTCACAAGAGGCTGATCTGCACATAAGAAATGGTCTATTTTGGAAATTTCTCTCTTCTGTCTCTCTCTGTCTTTCTGTCTCTCTGTCTCTGTCTCTCTGTCTCTGTCTGTCTGTCTGTCTCTGTCTCTCTCTGTCTTTCTGTCTCTGTCTCGGTGTCTCTGTCTCTGTCTCTCTCTCTCTCTTTCCTTGATGTGATTATATGCTTAGAAAACCTGAAAGTGGGGGAGGGGGGCAGCAGGAACTAAAAAACAAAAAGATAAAAAAAAAGAAGAAAACCCAAAAGACTGTTTTAAAATGACTTTATAATAATATGGCATGGTGGCTAAGTTAGAAGATAACTAACAGATATACATTACGGAATTTTTTTCTTTGATTTGGCAATAAATACCTAAAAATGAAAATGAGAAAACCATTCCATTTTGTAGTCCTCAATTACTTTGTTCATTTTCTCTTTTTCTAGCTTTTAAAGGCCTGTCACCTGGTCTCTCTCTTTCTTGACCCTGTGGCGCTGCGCTGGCCTCCTCTTTGTTCCTTCTTTGACCTCCCCCTGGCTCCTCACATCCTTCCCCTATCACGTCCTTTATTTCATCCCCTGCTTTCCCCACAACCTAAGTAAGCTACAAAACAGTTTGAAACATCACATTCTCCTTTATTTCCAAATTCACAAAATCACAAAAGAAACAAAGTGATGTTTTAATTTAAAAACAAAACAAAACCCTCTTGTTAAATCTGGAGGCGTGGTCCACACATATTTGCTGTCTGTGGTGCTCTGCCAACTGTGGGCAGCGCTGTGGCTTTCTCACTGTCTATGGGTGACACAGTGGACTTGTGTGTTTCTTCTGCTCTGAGATCTCAGAAGATCAGGGAACGCAAAAGGAGTGAGTGTGGGCATCTGAGTCTCACATCTGCTTTGCCCTCAGTAGCTTGAGCAGTTTCTGCTATTTCAATAGCAGCCCACCTAGTTTACCCTCCTTCCTTAATTCCTTATCACTCTCCCTGTGCAGCATAAAAAAGGAGTGCCCAGTGGCAGGGCTCTTACTTGTCTAGCACGCTCAGGGTCATGGGCTTGAACACACGTAATAAAAAAGTGTGTGTTTGTGTGTGTGTTTTATTGGGGAGCCATGAATCTGAGTCCTGGGTCTCAGGAAAGACAGAACCCAGAAGAACATGAATATGTAGCCCAGAGACCAAAAGCTTGATCTTGCCTTCTCATTGAGGCTCTTGAAGTTCAAGCCAGAAGTGAGAGGCTTTCCTCCTTTTTTATTAGTTCTGCATGTGTTCATAATACATAAATACATTCATCCCAGAGAAGTCAGTAGCTATATGTGTTGCATCTTTCTCTCCTTTACCTCCCACCCCCATCTCCCACTCCTTTTCATCCTTTCAAAGAAACAACTCTGATTCATCAGTCACTAATATTGCTTTTTGATCTCTATTTTATTCATTTATACCTTTATCTTCATAATTTCTTTCTTTCCTTAGTTTCCTTTCTTTTTTTTTTTTTGTTTTTGGTAGAACCGGGGATTGAACTCAGGCCCTTGCACTTGCCAGGCAAGTGCTTATCCTACTGAGCTATCTCCCCAGCCCTTAGTTTCCTGACAGGAATCATTAGGTTATTTGTTTGGGATTGCTCTATTCTTTTAATGTGTGAATTCATAGCTGTACACTTCCATCCTAGAATTGCTCTGCTTATGTCCCATAGGTTCTGCTTAGTTGTGCTTCCATTGCCATTTGACTCTAAAAAATTTTTTTCTTTCTACCCTGGTGTTTGCTGTGGTTCATTGATTGTTCAGTAACACTATTTATTCACCACTGTTTACGTGATTCCTGTGACTTTTTTTGGTGTTGGTTTCTAGCTTCATTTTGCCATTGATTTCTGATAGTATGCAGTGGATTATTTCAATTCTTTTATATTTATTTAAGCATGCCATTAACATGCTTTAACAATATGTTATTCCTCTCCAAATGCAGTGGCAGCTTGTAATGTCTGTATTTTCATAGAAGTCAAAGCTTGGTTTAGGATTAACATTATATCTTTTTAATCTAGTTTATAAGCCTAAATAAATTGTCTAAAGACATCAACGTACTTATCAGGGTAATATAAGGTGCATGAACTGTGGAAGTTCCAAACTGTCTCTTTACTTCTTTAAAAGGTATTGTCCTTAAAAAGCTTACATACAGTCTATTTTGGAAGAGTTTTGTATGTTGCTTAGAAAAATGTGTATTCTATTATTGGATGAAATGCTCTTTAGATATCTGTAAAGTATTTGTTCAGTGGTATTGGTGAACTCTGTTTCTTCATTGATTTTTTTTTTTTTGGTCTGGTTGGCCTAATCCCTAATTATGAAAATGGAGTATTGAAGTCACCACTATGATTGTATTGGTGTCTATTTGTCCTTTTGACTGCAATAATTTTTGTTTTATGAAGTTGAGTTAATCAAAACTTTGTGGATAGATACTTATGGCTGTTGTCTCTTCCTGTTGAACTGTCTCTTTTATGGGTATGTAGTGGTCATCTTTGTGTCTTTTGATCAGTTTTGACTTGTCTGCTGCATCAGAAACCAAGACAGCTACTCCTGCTTGTTTACAGGGTCTGGTTGAATGTAGTATCATCCTTTTAATTTCAGTTTATGTACTTCCTTTCGGATGAGATGTGTCTCCTATAGGCAATATAGGGTTGCATTTTGTATTTGATCCAACTGACAGTGTGTGTCGTTTGATTGGGGACTTGATGTCCAGAGTTATGTGAGTTTTTCAGCAGATCCTGTCATTGCATTATTTTTTCCAGTGCTAATTCCTTACTTTTTTTCTGTTGTTTAACTGCTTTCCCAGTTAGATATATACTTTCCTCTGGGCATTCTGGTGCTCATAGCCTCCCTGTCTCTGTCTGGGATTTCTTTAAGTATTTTCTGCAGTTCTGGTTTAGAGGTCATAAACTTCTCTAGGATTTTTTTGTGTTGGAGAATCTTTACTTCCCTGTCAATTTTGAAGGCTAATTTTGCAAGATGTGAAAGTCTGTGCTGACCTTTGTTTTCTTCTAAGGCTTGTAAAACTTTGCTTTAAACTCTACTGGTCTTTATGGTTTGTGCTAAGAAGTATGCAGTTATTCTAATAGGTTACTTGCTATAGGTTTTTGCCTTTATAGGCTGCCTGTTATTTTTCTCTAATAGCTTTTAGTAGTCTCTCCTTTTGTTGAATTTCTGGAAGTTTGTTTATGATGTATCATGGAGAGACTCTTTTGAAGGTTTGGTATGACTTTTATACTTGAATATTGAATTATTTTCCTAGATTTGGAGTTGCTTTCTGCTATGATTTCAGTAAATACATTATTATGCCTTTTGGGTCATCTTCTATTTTGTCCTTTGTTTCTATAAATCTGAGGCTTAAAAAAAATCAGCTATTGGATCCAGCTTGCAGGGTTCCTTGCCACTTTTAAGGCATTGGTGAGTTTATAACCTACAACAGTCACCTTGTCTTCTGCTTCTAACACTGTCCTCGTAGTAGTTAGGTCAGCTACTCATGCATCCCCACTGATTTTTTTTTATCATGTATTTCTCCTTCCTTTCTTTTCACACTTTCTAATCTTTTAATAAACTGACCATTTGTGTTTTGTTCAAATCAATTAGTTTATTAGTTTAGCTTCTTCTTTAAGTTCATCAAGCATTTTAATGGTAAAATCCTTTACCTCTTTAATTGAATCCTACTTGAGCTTCTTAAACATCATATGAATTTACCTATATATTTCTCCTTTTATTTCTTCAAACATTTTGACCATTTGCATTTTGAGTTTTATGCCTATAGCTTCCTTCCTCTATGTTAGTGTCCATAAGATGAGTTTTTGGGTGTTAGGAGCCTTTTGAGTTTCTATTGTTTTTCTCTTTCTTCTGTTTTTCACAGTGAGTTGAAGATGAGTTGGGCTTGAGAAAGAGTCTCTGCTATAGAGACGTCGTTAGGTATATTCTCTCTCCCTGTGATGTATCCTAGAGTTTGGTTGTATTTTGATATTTATATCACTCTTCAATTTACTCAGCATGTTTGAGGTTTTCCAGTGTCCAGCCCTTTTTTGGGAGCTTAAGCCCCAGCAGCACACAGAGAGAAAACAAACCATGGTAATTTTTATTTTAATGTACTTGGTACAGGGTCTCACTACACAGTTCAGACTCATAGTAATCCTCCTGTTTTCTGCCTCCCCAGCCCTGCAATTAACAACAGTAACATTGATGACAAAAACACAGACTAGATATTGGCATACAAATAAATCCCAGAAAACCAATTCTCTAGGAAGTTCTTCTCGAACATGGGGCCCAGGGCTTTGGTATTCAAATGAAAGATTTAGTAAATGAATTGCTGATAAAACCCATTTACTTCTTTAAACAAAGCAGGCTTCCATTCTGCATAACACTTTATTTTGTGAATGTTGTACACTAGACACGAGAGCCCTGGAAGGTGCTGCCTCAGCCAGGTCTGTTTCAGGGGATCACAACAAGTCATGTCCCATTCAGGTTATAAAATGCTACTTTTAGGGGCTGGTGAAATGGCTCAGTGGTCTAAAGCACCTACTTAGAATAAGCTTTGCTAAGCACAGGGACCTCGGTTCAATCCCCCAGCACCATATGCCAGCCAGCCCCGCCCCCTGGTGGGCTGAGCTGGCCACACACACACACACACAAACACACACACACACACATAAATAAATAAAATTTTTTAAAAAACCGCTACTTTTACGAACAGCGCAGACTCCTGACTTCAACCTCTAGCTGTCCAATGTGTAACTAAAAGGAAGATAAAACCTTGACATCTATGCCTTTATATTACATTTGTCTCCTATAGCCAATTTAAACCTTGGGTCAGATTCCCACTCAACTCTTCACATAGACATGTTAATCACCAACATCTGGCAATACATGGTTGACTAATCTTAAATTTACTCAATTTCTTTCCTCTTATATAAACATAAGAGTAACTATGATATTTCAAGATTTACTGGGTTATCACCCTTTAGTTTTTACAATACCTTGTTTCAAACCACTAGAGGATGCCAGGAAGTTACTAATCATTGTTGTAAACCTGAAGGAGAACTGTTAGGACTTTTGTCTGGATGTCTCTCCAAATTCTCCTGGAGTCATAGATGGGGCTTTTTCAAAGGTGGCTGAATCTACTGTGTAATTGATTCATAGTGCAATGCTAGGATTAAGGGTGGTAGGATTAAGGGAAGGTGGTTAATAAATCAGTTCACTGATTGGTTTGGCACCACCCTAGTCCTAGTTCCCTAATATAAAGGACAGAAAGAAGCTTGCCTTGTCCCTTGCTTGTTTTGCTACCTTCTGCCCACCATGAACTGCTTTCTCCTCCATGATGCCCTTCTGCCATCTGCTGCCCTGCCTTAGAGCCAGCCCACTATGGTCTGATACCTCTACAGACTGTGAGCTAAACATTTGGGGGTATTGGGTATTTTTTGCCTCAGCAACAAGTAAATAACACAAGCGCCCAATTGTTGGCCTAACTGTCTACATCTTGCCTGCCTGTTTTGTTTTTTGTTTTTTGTTTTTCTGAGTCATTTTCTCCTAGACTCATCTTTGATTCCAGGAAGAACTGGTCTGCTTGATCTACATCTTCCAATAAGTCAAAACTACCCAAGGTAGCAGCAACTTTCTTATCACCAGAAGATCCCATAAGATCATTCTGAGATAGTGATGAAAAAGACTATGGCCTAATCAAAATTGTCGGTTATGCTAACACCTGACTGTTACTTTTGCTCCTTCCCTATAAAACCCCAAGTCTATTGTTGGCACCTGGAAGAGACAAGCTTTCGGTTACCAGACTGCTGTTTTTCTCCCTGGTCTGGTTACTTGGGCTGAGTGGCTGTGCCTGGTCTGTTGGAGCCCTCAGATTTGGGCCTGTGGCCTAGGACTCTGACAACAAGACCACTGACCAGACAGGAATACATAATGGGCTTGCGTTCTGGGCCTACACAGAAAGTTCTGGTGGGCATAACCCAAAAACCACTGAGCCCTCTGAAGTGTAAGGTCTTTGTTTTAAGACTCCTCTCCCTTTCTCTTCAATCTTCTTGACATTTCTGACAAGAAAGGAAAAGTACCAAATGAAATCCTTGAAGTCACTTAAACTGATTATTTCATTTGATTCTTTCCCACAAAGCCTTATCCTTTGCCTAGGGATGACTTGTATCTATCAAACTCGTATTTGCCAAAGGGCACACAGGTAGTAAAATTAGCTATTTTTATGACAAGCCTGGTTTATTTTTTGTCTCCTAACAGACTTACCAAAGACTTTATGTTCTTTCACTGGATTGCCCTGGAGGAGTAGTTTGGAAATTCTACTTTGAAAAGGCCCAAGGATTCCATGAATGTGCCTTGGCTCCCCAGATTGGACAAGGGGGGAATTGGGAAGGGGGAAATGAGGCTCAATTCAAGCATAGAAGCCCCCTTCCCCATTTAGTGCATTGTTTCCTCAGTGAGATGACATCCTGGAAAAGATTTTGAGGGAGCCAGTTGGGGAGGACACTTCTCCATGGTGTGAGGAAAACAGAAGAGAAGAGGAAGATGGTGTTTTATTTATGTCTGAGTCTCCAGCTTATAACCCTGAGTAGATGCTCAATTACTATTTCCAGAAAGAATATTTAGAAGGGAAAAAATGGGGCCAGGGAGATGGCTCAGTGGAATAAGCACTTCTCTGGCAAGCGCAAGGGCCTGAGTTCAATCCCCGGTTCCACAAAAAAAAAAAAAAAAAAAAAAAGGGAAAAATTGATTTGGTCAGTATTGTTTAGTGTTGGGATGTGTAATCATCAATGGAATGGAATTGAAACCCAAGTCAAATGCTGTTTAAGATCAATGATTTTTTTAAAGAATATTTATAAATTTAGTTTAACCAAACTAAATTAAACTAAAAGTTCTGGTGGGATAGTACTATGATATAAAGTCACTTTTAGGGAAATCGCTTTCTCTCAGAGGCCACATGATCTTATTTTCATGCCTAGAGGTGAAAGGCACAGAGCTGAGCCAGGAAGTGGTGCTTTAAGACTACCCTCTGTGCCCTGTGTGAGTCTCCTGAGGCAATGGTTGGCTATGAGAAAACTGAGGAACAACAGGATGGTTCCTGGCTCTCAGTGACAGAGGGGGCTGAGGTTGTCGGATGACTGGGAATCTTTTCCCACCAACAATCTACAGATATACTGCTTTTCTTGAACCACAGAAGTGGGAGCCTTCCCCTCCCGGTACATTGTAGTTATCATCACAGTCATCTTCTAGTCTCATCCGGGGACATTTGCTGTGCTGCAAAGTACCCAGATTCTTGTGGCAGGGAAATAGCTGGCAGAGGTGGCAAGTTATCTGCTGCTCACTTTGAGATCCAGCCCCTCCTTCTCCTGCTCTACTCTCTATCGACTGGGGCAGGGCTCCAGGGTTCCACTTCCCAGGTTACTGTGCCCCCTTGCTTCAGCTTAGGTTCAACTAATGGTGGGAAAAGGGAGGCCCTCCCCAGTACACCAGCCCATCCTGACTTTTCACCTTTCCATCCATTTCTGGGGCAGTGGCTACATCTCTGTAGGTGAACACATGTAATCCCTGGGTCCAGGTCTGACACTTAGATCCTGTTCTGTTCTAGTCACCACTCCCCACCAAAGCCTTTTCTGCATGGAGGCAGCCATGGGGCCCTCAGGTGACCATAATCCCAGCTTTAGTTGCATAGCTCTGTCACTGGATGGGGTTTGAGAAAGTTCTCCAAAGAAAAATGGGGACCTGACTTCACCCAACCTACAGGTTAGATAGGTTGTCAGTTCACTGACTTCCACCAACAGAAAAAGAAATTTTAAGACATGTCAGTGAGAAGCATAATGAGGCTTATTAGGCAGAACTTTAAAAGTGCACTCTCAGAAGAGAATGTGGGCCTATAGGGAAAAATGAAACCAAGACGGCATGGCTACTGTATGGCTCAGGCTGTGTGTGTGTGTGTGTGTGTGTGTGTGTGTGTGTGTGTGTGTGATAAACAGTGGACAGTAAGTCCTGAGTAAGCAAGTTTCCAGCACAGGCACCTCAAGGTCTCTGTAAATAATGCGCATATCCAATGTCAGTATTGGCAAGTAGCCACTATTATGTACAGCACTATCAATCTCAACTGTCACAGAGGCTGGGAGCTGAGGACTGTGGCGAGTGTACAGTGGCTGGGAGACTAAGTGACCAGGCACCTGGACAGATAGGGCAGCCACGGGGCAGTGCACACTCTGTGACAGTATGCAAGGCAAGGCAGCCTGGATGGGCCGGGCAGGAGAGAAGGACAGTAGCTAGGCAGCTGAGCAGCAGTGTGGAGGCACGCTGGGCATTTCCACCGCCCTGGGTCTCTTCTTTACCCTGCCCAAATCAAAAGTGAATCTCGACAGTCTGAACTGGTGGCAGCACATGGCTTTCAAGAGAAAGGAGCACTGTGGTCTGGGATTGGAGGGTTTTATGCAGTTTTGGTGTGTCTTCAAGACGAAAGATCTAGAACATGTATTCCTGTGAAGCTATGTTGCAAGGCAAACTGTCCGTGTGTTTGCAGTTGAAATATGCTTTCTACCAATATGGCTGTCTCAGAACCCTATGGGAAGGGGAACATTTTACAGGCCAAAAGCAGAGGCCCCCAACTGAGGAGTTCATTATATCTTTGAAAACTTTAGCAATGTTTTTTAGATTTTTTTCAGTTTTCTGGAAAGGAAAAAGAGTAACTTCTATGACCTGAAGCTGAAGGTTTTCTGAAAGTATGATTTTTAAATTATACTTTTCCTTCCTTCAGCCTTTGGAGTAGAAGCACCGCCCGACATTAATCTCTGGGTTGCCTCAACCTTCACCAATTTCAGTTTTTCTAATACCCTGGTATCTAGCCTGATGTATAGAGTTCCTTATGTGAGACATCTGCCCCTAGGCTCTACTTTCTTGGCTGTGCTCTGACTAAAACCCAGGGGTTAATTACCCGGTAAGAGTTCCCAGCTGGCTTCTTCATCTTTCTTTCCATTCTCTGACACTGTAAATCCATTCTTCCTGCTCTTCACTCAGCTTAATTTGCTTTCATTGAATTTCTCAAATATTTGCTTAGGAGATTAGGAAAGAGTTTAAACTTATCTATTATTGTAGCCACTTAAAAATAATTTGGATAGGGGATGCGGCATGTATGGGTCCTCTGTCTCCTTCAGTAAAGAAGTAGAAGCAAGAAGCAACCCAAATCGGAAAGTCTGGGCCTTATTCCTGTGCTGCAGACCCCCCTGGAGGATTAGGCCATTTAGGGGGCCCTCCTCTCTTCCGCTCAACAAGGGTGTGCTGCTTTAGAATCACTTTGGTCCTGTGGCTGGTCAACGGCAGCACAGATGGACCCTTCTGCACCCAGCTAACTCCTTGCCCATAAAGCCTGTGTGCTGGCCATAGCCACCCACCAACTCCAAATCTCTGAGGCACTAACCAACTGATTTATTTGATTATAGATGGGGCCAGCGCCCCAAAAGAGAAGGTAAATTCCTGACTTGGCAGCTATGGGGAGAAATAATGGACCTGGACAGCAGTGTTAGCCCTGAGATTAGCCTGCATTTACTATAAACTATAAAAACAGTGCAGGGTTTTTAACTTCAAAAGTGACTCGTTCATGGCTACTAGGGAGGGAGAAGAAACCCAGTGCAGCACCTGCCATATTGCTCTAGGGGGTTTAATCAGATGCCAATTTGAGACCAAACCACAGAACAAGCCCAGAACAGCTTCACTTCAGAGTTTCTGGTGTTACCTTCCCACAGTGACTAGGTGAGAGACAGATGTGGAAGAAAACCACAGAGAGGTTATGGGCTATACATAGAAATATAAGCTCTGGGAAGTTTAAACCCAGGCCAGGGAAGACACAGTCCCCAGCCTCTGTGGTGTGAAACCAGGCCCTGTGAGCATGGCTTTTGGAGACATCTAGATCCGAAAGTTCTAGAGGTCTGCTTGAAACCCTGATCCACTGCCTGCTTCCAGCAGAGACCACTGGACTGCTCACTCTCTCCATCTACCAAAGTGATCGAGAAGGTATCTTGACGTGGATGGTCGCCAGTCTGGGTTGTATAGACAGAGCATCGGGAGCAGAGGGTGGAGCACCTCACAAGCCTGCAGGCTAGACAGTCACGTAAAGAAAACTGTGACTTGCGGGGTTCTAAGACTACAGATCCTGGAAAGAAACCAGTTAACCAAAAAGAAGAGAAAAAAAATTGGCTAGTTTTCTTTCCTTTTTCCTTCATTGCTTTTTATTTGAGAAGGGTTCCTCCTCTTTGTTTTTAAAAATTTTCTTTTTTTAATTCATTTTTCCTACTCATTCTTACTTTTATTTCTTTATTTTTCTCTGTGGTTTTTTTTTCTTGTTTGTTCTGTTTTTGTACTATTATCTAATATTAGTACTTTTCTTTTGTTCCTCAACTGGATTCTTTATCTCACGTTCCTTTGCTCTTTCTCACCTTTCATTGATTAATGTCTCAAATTCTACTTAATCATTCTCTGCTTCCCCACCCCCTTTATCTTTACTAGTATAACAATCAAGCTTTATGAATGTTTAAATAGTTAACTCTAGGTTATCACTGTTTAATACTGTTCTCTTGTTAGTGGAGTTACATTTGTTACATTTAGTAGATATTTACTGCATGCCACTCTTGTTTGTCTTAGTGTTTCTACTATAACCATAGATCTACTTTCTATGCTTAAGGGTAGTACATTATTGGTTCTGAGAATATGTCAATATCCAGTTTGTCTTTGATATTATTACTTTATTGATTTTATTGCTATAGCCAAGGCAGCATAATTGCTGATACTGATTTTCCATATATGCTAATCTCTGCATTGTCTTTGTGTCATTAACAATACCTACACTACAGCCTCCATTCTCAAATAAATGTCATGCAGTCCTAGGACACAAGCAAAGACCTATAGTGAGCCATGCCCCCAGAATACAGTACTGAAAAGCAGACACTAACTAAAGAGCTCTCCATACTAACAAAGCAGTGTAAAATCAACCTGCAAACCTCAGAACAAAAACAAATAAGAAAACAAGCAAAAACAATAAAACCATAAGGGAGGAACAAATGCTTCCCAAAACACCCAACTGCCCCACAGCTGATCCATGGAGTATTGAGGGGGAGAATATAAAAAAGTGACAGCAATGAGTTATGAAAAGAATAATGGAGGAAGTAAAAACCTAAGTAAGGTGCTTGGTGAATTCAAAGAAGATATAACTAAACAGACAATGGATGTAAACAAGAGGATCAGTGAGTTTACAAAAGACAATAATAAAAAGCAAGTTGAGATAAACAAAGCAACACAAAACATGAATTTCCAGTTTAGTAAAGAAAAAAAAATCCATGAAAAGATACCAAACAGAAATTTAGGAAATTAAAACACTTATTGAAGCTTGGGTAGCAGAAACAACCAATGTGAGGGCAGTGTTAGAACTAGAAGATAGGGCTGCTGCCAGAGACCAATTACTCAGTTACCTTAAAAACAATAAGAGGGACTGGCCAGACAGCTCAGCAGACTAAAGCGCTTGCTTAGGCAGACGCAGGGACTGGGGTTTGATCCCCAGCATGCTGAGCCAGCCCCCGCCCTGGGGCGTGTTGAGACTGCGATTGGGACCGGGTGTGGTGGGCGCACCTGTAATCACAGCACTTGGGAGGCTGAAAACAGAAGGATCACTGTGAGTCCAGTCTATGTAGTCAGACCCTGTAGTCCCTGTACTAAGTACATAAAAATAAAACCAAGAGAACATGAAAAATGGTCCAACAGCTGCTAGATGAAGCAAAGAAGACTAAGATTAACTGGAATTAGTGAAAAATTAGAAGATAACACAAATGGAATGAAAATTCTATATACAGAAAAGGTAGAACTCTCCTAAATATGGGGAAAGAATTTAACACAGATAAGTGAAGCACATAGAATCCTAACTATCTATGATTTTTTAAAAAACAAAACTATCCATGACATATTGAAGTCAAAATCTCAAAAGTCCAACATAAGGAAAGACTCTTAAAAGCTGTTGAAGAGAAAAGCAACAAATCGTCTATAAAAAGTAAATCCATTAGAATTATAAAAGACTTCTCAACAAAAATCTTAAAAGCCAGCAAATCTTGGAATAAAGTGTTCCAAAGCCTAAAAGAAAACAGCTTCCCATTCAAACTGATATGTCCTGCAAAACTGTCTTTCAAAATTGGTTGAAAAATAAATTCTTGGGCTGAGGAGATAGCTCAGCAGCGTAAGCGCCTGCCTGTGTAAGTGCACTACATTGCTGTGTTTGGTTACTAATGCTATGAGGCCGTGGTAGAATTTTTTGAGTTCTCTATGTAGCAGATCAGGTCATCTTCAGATAATTATAATTTGACCTCTTCCTTTCCTGTAATACCCAAACCTGGGTCCTGAGCAGCATGGTGCTGGCACAAAAAGAGACACATGAATCCAAGAGACAGAGTAGAAGATGCAGAGAGAATCCCAGTCATCTACCTAATCTTTACCAAAGGTGCAAAAACCTGCACTGAGGAAAGATAGCCTTTTTAATCAATGGCTCTGGAGAAAACTTCCTATCCACAGGATTGAATCTAGACCCATGTATCTCACCATGTGCTAACTAAAACCAAAAGGGCCAAAGATTTAAATGTTAAAACAGAAACAATCCGCTGGAGGATACAGTAGGTAAAACTCTTGAAGACATAGGTATAGGCAAGGAATTTCTGAACAAAACTCCAACTTCACAAGATAACACTGAGAATTGAAAAAGCGGGATTGTATCAAATTAAAAAAGAAACCAAGTAAAGAGACAGGAGACGACCCAGGGCCCGCCGGATCCTGAATAGACCCAGAGCGCAGGCCCGGCAAGGAAGTGAAATGACCGGGCCCCGCTAGATGCTGAATAGGCCCAGAGCCCAGGCCCGGCATGTGAGTGAGACCACCCAGGGCCTGCGGATCTTCATTCAACCCAGAGTGCAGGCCCAGCGAGGAACCCTTCAGCAGAACTCCCTGCAAAGAGGCTAGAGGCAAGACCCACCCAGCTGATTCAGGAGCAGAACATCTTGCCAGAGAGACACAAAGGGTTCA
>NW_004524627.1:14615387-14617560 GCF_000260255.1 Octodon degus
TAATTAGTATTTAATTTTCTGAATATTGCTTAATCTTAATTTTTGTTCTAAGATTTATACTATATTTTTGATATATAATTTATTTAAAAGACATTGTATGATATCTTCTAGTATTAGAAACTTTAAAAAGTAAAAAAAAAAAAAGAGAGACAATCTGTAAAATGGGGAAAATTGTTGCTAGCTATTCCTCAAGCAGGGAAGTAATATATATATAATACATAAAGAACAAAAAAACTTCAACTCCCCAAATTAAAAAAAATCGATCAAAATATGGGCAACTGAAATGAATAGACTTGTCCCAGAAGAAGATGTACAAATGGACAATAAATACACAGAAAAAAATCACAACATCTCTGGACATTAGAGAAATGTAAATTAAGACAACACTAAGATTCCATCTCACTCCAGAAAGAATGGCTAACATCTAGGAATCAAATAAGAGAAAATGCTGACAAAGCCATGGAGAAAAGGGATCCTTTTACACTGTTGGTAGGAATATAAGCTAGTATAACCACTAAAGAAATCAGTAGGGAGGTTCTTTAAAAAAAACTTAGAACAGTAATTTGATGTCATCTAGCTGTTCTCCATTTAGGTATCTACCTGAAAAAGTTAAAAAATGTTACATTACAGTGACACATGCACAGCCAGGTTTATAACAGCATAGTTCACAGTAGTTAAATCTTGGAAACGATCTATATGTTTGTCAACAAATGAGTTGATAAAGAAAATGGTATTTATACACAGGCAAAGTACTATCTGGCATAAAGAAGGATAAATTGAAGTCATTTGTAGAAAAAAGGATGCACTTTGAAACCATGTTAAGTAAAACAAACTAGATGCACAAGCTTAAATATCATGTGGTTTCTCTCATACAAGAAACTCGAAATATAAATAAAGAGCAAAATAAATGATAGATAGTAGGAAATAAGGAGGTAGATACTGAACAAAGGGGGACCAAGAGATGGACAGAAGGGGTAGAAGGTGAAGGGAGGGGGATAAGAAAAGGATTGAGACTTGCTTTGTGCATGTTCCAGCACCCCACGGGGAGCATGATCATTATGTCCCATGAACGTGTACTAATAAAAAATAAAAATTGGAAAAAGGAAAAACAAGAAATATGTGTATTTCTGGGGCTCTCCAAAAATCCCTTCTACATTGGGTTCTCTCTGTACGTGCTTCTGCTGGGTGGCTTCACCCTGAGAATCCAAACACAAAAGAGGTAACCCCAGCAGGAGATCTGCAGGGTGGTGGGGCTCAGAGGCGCCCATGCAGTTGGTCCTGTGTTTAGGAAAATATTCCATATGTAATTAATATTAATTTTTTATGTATTTAGTACAGGGTATACAGGGTCTCACTACGTAGATCAGACTCCTAGTGATCCTCCTGTTTTCAGCCCCTCAAGTGCTAGGATTACAGCCATGTGCCACCATGTGCCCCAGGGTCAGGGCTGGCACAGCAGGCCCTCGGATTGAACCCTGGTCCCTGTGTCTGTCTAAACAGGCACTTTAATCCACTGAGTTATCCAGCTGGCCCTTTAATATTATCATTTATTGAATATGTACCCAGAATTAAAGTCAGTCCTGAAAGAGATGGGTTTTTTAAAAATTTTATTTATTTGTGGGGGGGGGGGCAGCTCAGCCCACCAGGGGGCGCAGCTGGCTGGCATGTGGTGCTGGGGGATTGAACTGCGCGGTCCCTGTGCTTTGCTAAGCTTGTTCTAAGTAGGTGCTTTAGACCAGTGAGCCATCTCATCAGCCCTGAAAGAGATGTTTTTAAAGTATAGAAAGTACCCCAAAAGTTTGCCATGTTGTGGGGAAGACAAATGATGACATCCTCAATACAGAATGTTATAGGATTTAAATAATGCTGATGTGATGATGATGGTGATTGAAAATGGCAAAGACAGCAGTACTGTAAATGGGGTGAGGAGTGAAGAGGGAAACATCCACCCACTATAGGACAGAGCCTTAAGATCTTTTGGGCCAGGCCAGTAACAGAGAGAGATTAAATGGATAGAGATGCCCCATTGTTTGCACTGGGGAATTGCATGGAGAACAGCAGTTCAATGCAACTTTAGAGGTTAGAAGTGAAAGAATTCACCAGCACTCAGGAGGCTGAGGCAAGAGGATCACAGAGAGAGAGAGAGAGAGAGAGAGAGAGAGAGAGAGAGAGA
>NW_004524627.1:14617660-14621272 GCF_000260255.1 Octodon degus
GAGAGAGAGAGAGAGAGAGAGAGAGAGAGAGAGAGAGAGAGAGACAGTGAGAGACAGAGAGAGAGACAGAGAGACAGACAAGAGAGACAGACAAGAGAGACAGAGAGAGACAGAAAGAGACAGAGAGACAGAGAGAGATTTTAAAAATTCAGCCAGGTATGGTGGTGTATGGGAGACTGAGGCAGAAGGATTACATGAAGTTGAGGCTAACCTGGATTACATAGTGACTTTTAGATTTAGTGAACTACATAGTGAAACTATGAGACTACATAGTCTCAAAAGGAAAAAAAGAAAGGAAAAAATTCAAGTTATCAAGAAGATGGTGGAATTTATCATTTTTAGGTAGCTGAAATGAAATTGACAGAAATGGCCTCCAGCAAACTGGATTCAGAAACTAAAGCAGTGGAATCAGTGCTCTATAACTGATGGTGTATTGCTTTGCCATGCTGGCTCTCCCACTGCAGACGTGTTTCTGTGTGTCAACAACAGGGTATAAGCACAGAAAATAGCTGACTTACATGTCTAGGTAAAGGACGATCCAAGACACAAGAGATGACCCATCCGTGCAAATTCAGCGGGAAGAAGCTGATTGTGTGAAGGTATCTTGTTCACTCTTTGAATCAATTCCTGCTCTGGGAATGAGACCCAGTGATTAGTCAGAATGGAGTTATATGTCCATGCGTTTAGCCAAAAAGCCAGGCTCTGTGAACTTCTAACTCTGCCTGATTCCACTTAGCTGGAAGGCATGAACTTGGTGCAATTCTGTTGGAAATTGCATGGACAGACTCTGCAATCATTCAAGGAAAAGGAACCCGGGGGTGACTTGTAGAGAGAAGCAGAGGTCATTGCCAGCAAGGACTCTGATAGTGCTGTCCCCTTCAGCTCTCCACTTGAGGTTGGGGAACTGAGCCTGCAGGTGATTTTCTCATTCTTATGGCTACAAGAGTGGTCACACTCAGATGGGGCTCATAGTCAGAGCTAGCTGCAAGGAAATCCAGGGGCCAGAGCATGAGCTCGCGTCACGTTTCGAGGGGAATGGACTCTGCTGTTCTTGGACAGCCCTGAAAAGAACTCTGGTAGAGGGAATGGAGAGGCGCCACCTGAGGGTATTGACAGATGGGGAAAGCAAAAACAACTGAGCAGGTAGTTAACACTATTTATGACTATCGGTGGGGAATATTTGTATGTGCCAAATGCTTACCATCCATTATCTGACAGTACCTTTTTGATGGTAAACATTCTCTCCTCTTTTCAAAAGATTAGAATAAAGCATCCCCGAGACTTAGGATGCTCCTACCCCACATTGCTCCCTTGTTTGCCTAATCCTTCTCTCTTTAGCCAAGAACCACTTTTCACAGAATTTCACATTCTGTGAATGGTGCATTTCTACAGGGAGAACAAGAGCTTGCTACAGTTCTATGAGCGTTCAGCAAACACTGGGGCCCCACACCCAGCCCTGGCATTGGAAACCCACCATTCAGCATCCCTGACCCTAGAAAAGCCATCCCGTGGGAAATATTAGCTCATCATATGTAAAAAAAAACATTCAGGCTAGCTTCTATGCCATCAGGACAGCGTGGTAAATAGAGTTTTCATTGCCTTTTGACACACTTTTAGGCTTTGTGGGGAGGAGAGCACACAGATACAAGATCGCTGTTATAACTACTGCAATGTTTTGATCATTCAGAGACTTAAGTTAGAGAGCAACATGGAAGCAGCTGTGTTTCCACGAGACGGTCCACCACCTGGTTGAAAGGTTCTGAGGAAGCTGCACGCAGGGTTGTACACCTGGAGCCCAAGTACTCTGAAGGGCTGAGTCACGAGGATCACAGAGTAGCCAGCAGAGTATATCTGAAGTGGGAGGAGAGAATCCAGAGTGCAAGCAATCATTCGAAGGAAGGATCACTCCACTCTAAAGAAAAATGCAGAGAAGACCCAAGAGCAGGCCACAGACACAGGCTCAGAAGCACACAGGCGCTAACGACTTCAGAGCCATCACAGCTCCTCAGGAGCTGTGAGCAGCCCCTCTGACCCCATCCCTCGCACTTGCCCCAGACTTGCCTCCAAATCAGGGAGATGTCACTGCCCTCTTGGGACACTGAAGTGATTGCATCATGAAACTCTAACTTCATCAGTTATTTTTATTTTTATTTATTTAATTCATTTTAATTTTTTGTAGTTTAGGGAAGGGTCAGGGTTTCACTACTAGTTTGGACTAATAGTGATCCGCCTGTTTACAGCCTCCCAAGAGCTGGGATTACAGGTGTGCACCGCTACACCCAGTCTCAATTGATGTCTCAGCGGGGCTGGCACAGCAGGCCTGGGGATCGACCTCCTGGCCTCTGTGCCTGCTTGCAGGCACTTTAATCTGCTGACCTATTTGGCTGGCCCTTCTAACTTTATCAATTAATCCACTGGTGGATTTATAATTTGGTGGCATTATTTGGAGGTGATGAAGATTGAGAAGATGGGGCCTAATTGAAAGGAGTGTCTTAGGAGGACACAACTTTGGGGTCTCTTTCTTCCCACTTCTTTCCCACTTTTTGTTTCTTGGCTGCCATGAGGCTAGAAATTAGAATGCTGTAAATGGAACTAAATGGACCATTCTGACAGGAGCCTGGAAAACCAGATGCAGATAGGAATGCAGACAGTAGAGCTGTATTGACAAAGTTTTGGCTAGAAACAAGAACTCCAGTGGGAGCTCGGCTAAAGGCCATTTGTTTTATATTCCAGCAAAGAATCTGTCTACACTTTGTCTCCCCTCACCCCAATCTTTGTGTGAGGCTGAATTTAAAAGTGACAGACTAATTAATCTAGTGGAAGAAATTTCAGGACAGCAGAGCATTCAGGCTGTGACATGGGTATTGCTGGTTATTTTTAGCCAGATTTATAGTAACAATTGGTAACAGAAAGCAAAGTGAAACGATGTGAAAAACTTACAGTTTAGCCAAGTGCTTCAGAAAGGAAGCCTGTGTTAAGTTGAGAGCAAAAAGGATGTAGGCACTGAAAAGATCAGTACCCTTCTTAAAAAGCCAAAGGTGGGCATGCTGGTGCACACCTGTAATTCCATCTACTCAGGAGGCTGAAGCAGGGGGACCAAAAGTTCCATATCTGCCTAAGAAAATTAATAAAAATTTATTTTGAAATTAAATAAAGCTGGGGTGCAGCCTAGTGCTGTGTTCCTTGGGATCAATTTCTAGTATCAAGATGAAAAAGAAGGGCCTGCCAGATAGCTCAGTGGACTAAAGCATCTGCTTAGGCAGAGCACAGCGCCCAGGGTTCGATGCTGGCGTGCCATGCCGGCCCCCTACCAGGCGCACTGAGACAGAGACTGACACTGGGCGTGGTGGCGCGCACCTGCAATCCCAGCACTAGGAGGATCACTAGGAGTCTGATCTACATAGTGAGACCCTGGACCAAATACATTTTTAAAAAAAAATGAAAAAGAGGCAAAAGGAGGAGCAGAATGGATGATTAAGTACATTGCATAGAGAAAACAGAAAAGAAGCCTTGAGAGCTTCGCTGGAAATGGCTAGACTGCACCCATGATGGGCTGAAGGGGACAAAAGTGTACACTCTTTTGAAATATATATATATATATATATATATATA
>NW_004524627.1:14621372-14632314 GCF_000260255.1 Octodon degus
TTTTTTTTTTTTTGCAGAACCGGGGATTGAACTCAGGCCCTTGTGCTTGTCAGGCAAGTACTTATTCTACTGAGCTATCTCCCCAGCTGTGAAAGACTGCTTTGAGAACAGAACCTGGGAACCTCCACAGGACCTCTTTGAGAAGTTGTTTCCCCAAGATTTACTTTATCACGATCAGTCCTCCAAGCACTCAGAGGCTGCTGCAGTCATGGCTTAAGGCGGCCCAGTTCCCGCTCCTGCTGGTGGCAGATCTTTGTTCTTTCCACGTGATACTGATTTGCAGGCATCCAGAATGAATGCGTGAGTTACAGAACCACAGAAGCTTTAGCATAGATTTCAAAGGAAAAACTGGGAGGCTCAGCAGTGTATAGCTGGTCGAAATTCCTGCAGGCAGTCCCTGAGAATGTGATATTTAAAGCTGTGATAGTAAAGCCAGAGCTGCAATGGAGACCTCAGGAAGTGAGACATCCTAAAGAGTGTAATATCTGCTGAGGAAAGTCGCAGTCAGCAAGCAGAGCCAGCCTCAGAGAGAGGTCAAGCAGGCTGTGAGCTGCAAGGCCGTAGGAGAGTGGCTACCGGAGCCTTTCGAAGCTCAGATCCTTCCAGCATATGCCAGATACAGAGCTACAGGATTTAGTGTTTGCCTTACTGGATTTTGGTTTTACATTGGTTTAATTTCTTACTATTCTCTTATTCCTCTTTTGGGATGGGAATATTTACCCTGTGCTCTTATATGTTGGAAGCAGGTAACTTGTTTTTTTTATTTTTACAGGGGCTCACAGCTAAGAGTTGCCTTGAGTCTCAGAGGAGACTTTAGACTTGGACTTCTGAACAGTGATAGAATTACTGTGGCTTTGGGGACTCTTGGAAGTTTTTGCATAATGAGATGAGTGGAATGCTACAGCTTGGATCTAAGACTTCCCCCAAAGGCTCATGTGTTCAGAGGTAGGGCGTTTGGAAGACGATTGAATTTTAAGGACTCTATCTTCATCAGTGGATGTTGATCTATTGATGGATTTATAATGTTATGGCATTATAGAAAAGTGCTGAAGACAGTCTAAAGGAGCGGGTCGTGGGACATGACCTTTAGGACTACATCTTATCACCTCTCTCCTCTGGCTCTTCCTCTCTGGTTCTTTCCCTCTGTCTGTCTCCTAGCTGCCATGAGGAGAGTTGTTTTCTTCTGTCCTATCCCTTCATGAAGATGTTTTTATCTTTGAGCCAGCCACCATGGACTGAAATCTCTGAAACCATGTGTAAAAATAAACCTTCCCCTCCTTTAGCTTACTTATATTGGGTATTCTTGTCATCGTAATGAAAAGCTGACTGGCACAAATTGTTTCATTTGTACAACACTTTCTTTAAGGCATCCTAGGGGGCGTCTGAATGTTTTCTTAGCAGGTATCTGAGATTTTTCCTGGAAGACTAATTATCTCCACTCACAAAAAGAAGCACCTAGAAAGCACAAAGTTAAGGACAAGTCCTAGTAGCACAGTCTGAGCATCCTGTGGAGTAGCTGCAACCCAAATTGCCTCCTCCCGGATCCTGTAGGGATTTTAGGAAGCTCCAAATTCTATCATTGTAGAATATAATGAAGGGGCCATGCAGCATTCAAAAGACTACACTCTGGTTTCCAAAGAAAGAGGCTGTTATCCTGAGAAACTGTCCTTGTTAGTCTGGACAACTGTCAGTGTGTGTCTGGGGACAATGCTCCATGATGGCATGTTGAAGTGACTCAAGCAGTGACTCAGAGTTCCTTGTCCCTGCGGGGACTGATAATGAGAGCATGACTTGTTGTGGTCCTGAAGCAGACAGGTAGATGTCTAGCTCAGACTCAGAACAAATGACTCACCAAGATGAGTTCCTACCCATTCCTCCTACGGACGAAGCAGCACTGCACCCACCAGTGGTGGGAGGCAGGCTCTGAGAGCCACTTCAGCTCTTCCCAGCCTGGGTGTTCTAGAAAAGCTGAAATCTCCCAGCAAATCTGGGGCCAGCCTGGGCCAACTGGAGCAGAAGCTGGGTAGAGCAGTGGGTGGGGCTGGGCCATGTCTGCACTATCATTGCTGAATTCTTTGGCAAAGCATAACTCCTTGGTACCCAAAGGGAGACTCTTTGAAACATCCAAATCCAAAGGGGAAAATAAGCAGGAATGAGGGACAGAAGTAGTTCACCAAAGCACTTGTGAAGTGGGGGGGGGGGGCGGCTTTCTGAGGCAGTTCTTTCCTGCACCCATATAAGACCACCAGCAAGGCCCTGAAAACCCATAGCTGCAGCGTCCTTGTATGGGACAGTAAGATAATGAGTTCAACCCTGTTGGGGACTGTAAGGACAAACAGCATATGAGAAAGTGCTTCATTGACCTTAATGTGACTTAGATGTTGGTTATTATGGCCCAAGTCCATGTGCTTTATAAGGGCCATTAAACATCTGTGTTTCTATGGCAGAAGTTACAGGATTACTTTAACTTCTGAGAAGAAAATGATATATCCAAGAGAAATTCTAACCCTGAGGCATTTAAACAGAGTAAGACAGGGCAGGCAAGCATTCTCAGGAAAGCCAGTCACTAGAGCAACTCAAAGCCTTGTCTGCTGTCCTCTATAATACAAAAAGTCCCTGTGCTCTGGGGCAAAACCCCACTGACCTTCAATGCTGGGGACCAACTGTGGGAGGGCAGTTATATGTTGTCCATACAATAGCAAAGGCAGATTAGCTGGAACTCAACTACTTTCTGCTCTTCCCATTGATCTGACCAGGTCAGTGAGGCCTTGGCAACAGTCTAAACACATCATCTGGAATAGATCTTTTGCACAGAGGTCACCAGTACCCTTCCATGCTGAACTGTCAAATGCTCCTTTGCTTTCATCAAAACTGAGAATCTGAGCCAGGTGTAATGTAGTGGCATATTCCTGTGGTCCAACTATTCAGGAGGCTGAGGCAGAAGGGTAGTTTAAGTCTAGGAGTTCAGGGTCAGCTTGTATAGCATAGCAAGATCCCATGTTACAAAGAAAAAGGAAGAAGAAAAAGAAAGTGTGTGGCTGGGTGTAGGTCTAATCCTTTACTCTCTGGGACCCTGGTGACCCAGGAAGGACTGACATAGTCAGAGATCACAATAGGGACGAAGGGCAGAGTCTGCTCTATCATTCATCTAAAGTGTAACTTGTATTTTCTTCTGAGGAAGCCAGGGACTTGGATTTTGCTAAAAATCGTGACTCTTCCCTTGGGCCTACATATACCTAATAGGTAACTAAAAGTAGAACAAAGTTTGACCTTCATTTTGTAAAACTCTGGGTCAAATCCTCAGCTCTGCATATAGCCATATTAGTCATTTAGAAAGTGTCTGTCTAGGGGGCCTGGCCTTAGCTCAGTTGTTTAAGTGGCTGCTTCCACAAAGCTGTCAGCCTCAGGTTGCTGTAGTTCGATCCCCACAACACTCCAGCCAGCCAAACCACCCCTGAGGGCATTCGGAGCCAAAAACAACAACAACAACAACAACAACAACAACAACAACAACAACAAACACCAAAAAAACCCTTATTCCATTTCCTTGTGGCTGGCACAGCAGGCCAGGGGATTGAACTCCTGGCCCCTGTGTCTGCTTAAGCAGGTGCTTTAAACCACCAGCTATTTTGCTGGCCCTTGAACGTCAAGCTTTTGACCTCTTTAGGATAGTTAATTCTGAGCCCAGTTACGTATGCCTTTGGATAAGAGTTTTAGTAGTAAGTTATTTTGATTTTTTTTGTGGTACCAGGGATTGCCAGGCAAGTGCTTATTTTACTGAGCTATCTCCCTGCGCCCAGTAGAAGTTATTTTGAAAGAAATTTAAAGATAGAGTTTTCTATAGTTTAGAGATTTTTTTTTAGTGTGTGGTTTATATCCTAGAGGTAATTGTAACCATGCAACACTTCCAAATGCAGAGCAGATTGAAAAATGATGATAATAAGGATATCCATGACAGAAGATCTTTGGTGGAATCCATCACTTCTCTGTGAACAGAAATGTTGAGAAACATGAAGTGGATGTATACTACCTATATATTACGTTCTTTTAAATAAAAGACAAAACATTCAAAAAAAAAAAAAAGAAAGAAAGAAAGTGTCTGTCAAAAGTTGACAAAACAAGGTTTATTAGTTTCATTACCTTCTGGATTGAGGACACCAATAAGAGACTTATAAGGACATTGAGTTATGTGCTTCCTCCTTTTGTAGATGGGAGAGTCTAATCCTCTTCCTCAGCATGACCCTTCCTTCAGGTTAGAAAATGTTTCTATCTTTCCTTACCTTGCAATTAAAGCTTTTGCCTGGCAGTTCATACTCTCACTTCAGTTTTCACTTCTATTACAAAGCCAGTCACTGGCAGGGTTGTCCTTCCCAGAGTTAGGCAATTCTAGGAGACAATAACAGCTTCCTCATCAGTGTGCCTTTCATATACAAATGAGCCAACCCAGAGCCCCATCCAACTACCTCCTCCTAACCCACCAAATCTGCTGGCTATGGAACCTAGGACCTTTCCCTGCTTAATGCCTCCAGTCCTCACTGCATGAAGAGCACCCCATTCTTTTACCCCCCCCACAAAAAAAAGGGGCAAAGAGAGAAACTGACAAGTGTTTCCAGTCCCTACAGCAGCAAACACAGGGATATCAACTGCTACAGATGTGAGAATGGATTGATGGGGGGAGGCAGGGTTGAGGACCTGAGTTGTGCTGTCCACATTTGCTCTTTGCATTACCTTGGACACAGCCTGTTTGCCCACATCACGGTCAGCAAGCACATCCAGTGCTCACGTTCAGTGCTCGCCTGGCAGAGCTGCCAGCCAAGAAACACTCTGGAAAACAATATGTGGTAAAAGCGGGCGAGTGGGTTTATGTGGGATGCCACGTGGCTACATTTTTCACAAATGTCCTTTAAACATCTCTTTCTTTCTCCAAAATTACCCTCTGTGGGTCCCTGCTTATTTCTTTAGGACCCTTGCAACACCCGCTCTACCCCCTTAGGCCCTGTAGAAGCTGTTGCACACACTCCTGACCCTAAGTTTTCCTGTAGATGTCTGCCTGGCCTCCCTAACCCTGACCTGTAAGCAACTCAGAGACAAGGACAGGTCCTCAGTGTCCAGTGCAGCTCTGGCATATAGTTCATGTCAACCGTTGCTTGTTGAATGGATAAGTGAACACATGAATGAATGAATGAATGAATGAATGAATGAATGAAGCAAAAGAAACACTTTGGGTGTGATAAAGTGAGAGTGATGAAAACAAGTATTTCAGACCTCTAGATGTCACTCTCTCAATCCCCAGGGTTACAGTCAGTACTAACATGCCCATTAAACCAAGACTTCTATGGAAAAGAATTTTACAGCTTCCTCTCTTCTGCTACCTGGGCAGAGCCTGTTGATTTATGCACTAAATTAAGAAACAGGTGGGCCGGGGAGATGGCTCAGTAGAAGAAGCGCTTCCCTGGCATTCACAAGGGTCTGAGTTCATTCCACGATTCTGCCAAAAAAAAAAAAAAAAAAAAAAAGAGAAACAAGTAAGGAACTTTTGCATTCCCAGGACTATCAGTGCTCTTCCTTTCTGGGAGCTTAGGCTGCTCACAGAATACATCTGAGGGCAACAAATTTAGAGCAAAAGCCCCCTCTTCTGCTCTTAGATTCCTCACTTTCCCCAAGGCCAGCAGGGGCAGAAGCCTCAGCCCACTGCAAAAAAATTTTTATTTTACTTTTTAATTTTGAAGAGTAAAAAACAAGGGAAAAAAAGAAAAGAAGCAAGAATTTTTAAAAAACAAGTTGATATGATTTAACAATGCAAAAACAGTTTTAATGAAATACATTTAAAAATCCTAAACAAATAAAGAGCTAAGGGAAGCATTGTTTTTATTGGTGGCATTCTGAAATTTACCATAGGTTAACAAATGCATTGGCACCAAAGAAATGAAAAAGGGGCTTCCCAAGGGGGCAGTTCAGCAGAATGAATCTCCTAGAATGACTGTAATTACATCATCTCCCTGTTCTCTGAGCCAGTGGCAGCATGGGCTTCGGGAGCTGTTTCTGGTGAGCAGGTCTGGATTTGCAGCTGCATTGCAGGGGCAGATTAAAATAACCTAAACCCAGGCCAGCGTGCCACCAGCCCTGGACCCTGCAGATCTGGGTCTGCAGCCACTATGTTGCATGCACTTCTGGGTATGCTAATGACTAGGACCCTCCAGAGAACTGAACAGCTAGGAAACACAGCCTCCCCCCAGCTATGCATTAGCATATCTTCCTGGAGCATGTGTCCACAAGTCAATTACCTGAAGGCTCTCAGAAAAAATACTGCTGCCTAAATTCATGGCAGTACATTGTCAACAGGGTGATCTATGGTAATCAAGCAGCGTAGCTAGGATTTTGGTACCTTTGGGAGGACCAAGGCAGGAAAAGGATACCAAAAGCTGTTGGCCTGGTGTATAGCTTCAAACACAGACAGCAAAGCTGACATCTACCAGAGAGCAATTAGCTGCCACCAACACTTAGCCTTCACTCCACCCTCTGCAGGGTTTGAGGTGTTCCCAGATGTCCCTGTGTGCTGATGCAGCCTCTTCATAAGCACTGAGAAAAAGGAAGCAGGCAGGGCATGCTGTAAGAAGTAGTTGCTTGATTACCAAGGTCAGCTTAGCCCTGAAACAACAATGACCAGTTTGCAGGGCTATGGGCTAGCACACGTGGAGTACTGTCGTATAACTTGTTTTACAACACCTTGCTTAATCCCTGAATAAATCTCCATTTAGGTGGTCATGTTAAGCCCTTTTATGCACAAGAAGACTGATGCTCAGTGAGGCTGAGAAGCTCTGCCCCAAGGTGAAGAATGCCAGGGAAGTAGAAATCAGCTAGGTACATGCCCTCCTGCTGCCCGTGGCAACCTCCCCAGGAGAAGGACCTAAGGCAGGAGAGATGTGCTGCCACCTGAGGTGCATGGGAATGGAAAGGACATTCTTTGTGGATGGGTACTTGGGTT
Organism: Octodon degus; assembly: GCF_000260255.1. Lineage (NCBI taxonomy): Eukaryota > Metazoa > Chordata > Mammalia > Rodentia > Octodontidae > Octodon > Octodon degus. The sequence continues at coordinate 14,628,358 of NW_004524627.1, forward strand.
GAATAGTTTTACCATTTAACCCACTTGACACCATGTAAGACAGTAGCCAGAGCTGTGAGTTCAACAACGGACCCCATCACCATGGAGAAGTCACATAACATCTCTGAATAGTGACATTATCGTATGCAAAATGGGAATGTGTAGTGGAGGAGTTGGAGCTTAGTGGTGGTTCCTGGAAAGTGCCCAGGTGGTGGAAAGAGCTCTGGAAGGAACTCTGGAAGTTGCAGGAGGGAAGTTGGGTAGTGATAAAATGTTCAGAACATTTTTCAATGGGGTAGCTCAGAAGAGGACCAATAGATGTAGCCCTGGAAACTCATCTGATGCAGAATTGGTGGAACTAAACACAGAAGTGATGAAAATCATAGAAACATATTTCATTGGATCCAAACTGAATTTCTCCTCAACTGAACGCCTCCTTAGTCCAAAAATTCACTGTGGTAATCTGATGTCACTTGACACATACGTGTAGGCAGGGACATCAGAGTGGAAAGATAAACCAATCTTAACTAATCTCAGATACAGTAGCTTACATTAAAATACACAGAACATATGACCATGAGACCACATGGCTGGGACCCCACCCCACCCCATTCCAGGCTGAAGGGAGGCCATAAGGCTAAGACACTTAGCTTCCAGGGAACTGCTCTGTGTTCTCACTCAGGTCATTCTCTGAGCATTAAAGAGGACCGGCATGTAAAGGAGAGATGTAGGATGGTGCCTGGCTGTAATTATGGTAGACTCTTAGCCACTTTCCTCATCACTAAAATGCACCTGAAAGTCACAGCGGAGGAAGAGAGGTTTACTTTGGTTCACAGCTCTACAAGTTTCAATCCATGGTCAGCTGGCTCCAACACAGAAACCACATGGTGGAAGGAACTGGCAGAGGAAAGGTGCTCACATATTGGGGCCAGGAAGCAGACAGGGAACGGAATAGTCTTTCAGGCTGTGGTTACAGTGACTTGGCTCCAAGCAGGCCCACCTCCTAAGAGCAAACCCGCTGTGAATACTACAGTGGATTCAACAAATGATGAGTGTAGTACCCCCAAGATCCAATCACCTTCCAAAAGCCCTCCCTTCCAGTACATGGTAGTGTGCAGGAACATTCTAGTTTGAAACCATGTATTTATTATCAATTGGTTCTTGCCTTCCTAAACACATTTTAGTGCAGTCTACATTTTAGTTCAGAGAAAGAAGTGACATGGAGGCAGGCCCTAACTTGCACAGGGCACTTCTGGTCATCCAAGCAAGGAGAAAAAACCCTGCACCTTATCCCTGGGCATGTACCTCAGGCTAGGCCTAGCTGTCTGGGGTACCACTGACCAAGAGTCCTTGTCTTATTTTTCTCATTGCTGAGATAAAATACCTGACAGCCAAAGTTAAAGGAGGAAAACTTTATTTAGTTCACAGTTTGCAGAGGTTTCAGTCCATAATCAGCTAGCTCCAAGGCAAGGTAGCACATGGCAGAGGGGCAATAATTCATGGTGGGGGAAAACAGCAAAAGCAACAAGAAACTTTCACAGCATCTTTATGGACTTCTGTGATTGCATCTAGACTGCTAGGGTTAGGTTGGTGCCAAACCAATCAGTGGACTGATTTAGCAATCATCCACCCCTAGTCCTAGCATCACACACTCTAGATTCAGATGTCTCCAGAACAGCCTAAGACTGCATGAGGCTTGGGGAAAGGGCATCTGTCTAGACACAAGCAATAACATTCTGCCTCTGGCCTCCCAAAACTTACATAAATTCCTTCATGAAAAAGGCATTTAGTCCATATCTAAGAGTTTCTAAAGTCCCAAGAAATTTCAACCTTGCTTAAAAGTCCAAGTCCCAAGTTTCCTCTGAGAGTTAAGGCAAATTCCTAGCTGTGAGCCCCTGTACAAATGAAAAGTTAAATGCTTCCAACAATCAATAGCATAAGATAGAGATTTCCATTCCAAAAGTTACAAACAGGGAAATTTTAAAAAATGGGACCAAAACAAGTCCAAAAGGAAGGCAAATTGAGCAAACATTAAGTGCTGTAGTTCTGTGTGCAGCATGTGGGCACTCTGTGTCAGGATGTTGACTCCAAAAGGCTTAGGGTAGTTCCACCCCTATGGCACTTCCAGTAGCTTCCATGGCTCCTGCCTTGGGCCCACTATGCTCCTCCTTGCAGTTTTCCTCAGAAAACCCATGTTCCTGGATTCTCCAGACTTCTGGGTTCTTCACTGCACCTTTGCCTTTACACTCAGTTTCACGCACTGCCCTCTCAGGAGTACCCACCTGGCCTCCTAGGCCTTCTTTTGAAATATGGGTGAAAGTCTGCCTGACCCAACTCTTACATTCTCCATGCAACTAAAACCAGCACCAGTGGATGACGCCAAGGTCTGCTGCCAGCAGGAGCAGTAATTAGACTTTCTTCTCTCTTGACTGTAGAGATCAAATGCCCAGACTGCTGAGCACTCTGAATCCAATTCTGAGGAACACACTCTGGGCTTCCTCCATTCTGGAACATGGTGCAGCCACCACCATTCTGGAATGTGGTGCTCCAGGGCCTTCTTCTTAAAGCAGTTTTTCACTTTTGCAATATTAAGGCTACAAATGGTGGAATTGTGTTGCCACTGGTGATGCCCTCAAGCCATCTTTTCTATTCTCCTGTTCCTTCTCAACAGCCAAGATCTTTTGTGCTCTATCTTTACAGCTCACGACTTTACTGGAACTTCATTTCTTGCCAATTTTACAATGTTTTAAATCATTCTGTTGGACTCTTAATTCTTGATTCTTAACATAAATTTGCCTAAATATCTTCATCAGTAATTATGCCACTGCTTCAGCATTAGACCATCTTGAAATTTCTTCTGTCAGATGAATTAGTCCTTCACCCTGATCTTAGTCTCAGGCAAAGTCTTTGGACATGAGAAAAATGCAGACGAACTTTCTTCCACAGACACACACACTCCCTCTGGAGTCCAACAGCCCATGCAGTCCTTCTCCCCAACAGGAACCTTCAGAGCCTGGTCTTTAGTGGCCAGATTTCTGTCAACTTTTGGTCTTCTGAACTCTGATGAGAACCTCCCAAACAGTACGGTGTAAAGTGTTCAGCTCTTCTTTTTCAACCAGCATCTCTGAATCATTCCAAACTCTTCTCACAAACCATTACCAAAGGATCCTGAGCCCCATGCATAGGCATAGTTACAGCAACGACTCCACTTCTCTGGTACTACATTCTGTATCAATCAATGTTTTGCTGGCAAAACGGATGTAACACAAGATATACAAATGTGTAATAAATTATAGGATTAGCTCATGATAGTCACCCACAGAGTTGGATGAAGAGTTTGCAATCCAAGGTCTGGAGTTCACTGAAGTGAACTACACGTCCATACCAGGAGGCCAATGAGTCCACGCCAGACTGAAGAGTCTATAGAAATGAAGCCAAGAGTCTTTGCTAGAAGCCAGGAGATAATTTGCAAACTGAAGGTAAAGACTAGAGCGCTCTGAAGAACAGAAACCAGTCTATCCTTTGTTTCTCCTTTATACCATCTAGGCAAGGAACTGCCATAGGGTGTAAAAGAGCAGTCCCAGGCCTGTATTCCCTGGGTGTAAAATTGCTGAGCTGATTTACTTAAGCTTCTAAGCTTCACAAGTTGACACAATCAATCAACCATTATAGTCTCTGAAGGTGATTTTAGGTCAGGTGCCCAAGTGTTGCAGTTTAGACCTAAAATGTCACCCAAAAGTGACAGTTAGACCTGGAGCCTGTCTGGAAGGGACAGGTCACTAGGGGTGCAATTTGAAAGAGTGTATTCTCATCACTGGCTCTTTCCTTCTCTCTACTTCCTTTTAGATATGCAGTGAACAGCTTCGTTCCACTGTGTCTTTCTGTCATGCTGTTTCTGCCTTTAGCCAGCCAGCCTTGGACTGAATCCTCTGAAACAGTGAACCAAAATAGGCCTATCGTCCTATAGAGGCCTATGTA
>NW_004524627.1:14632414-14729404 GCF_000260255.1 Octodon degus
TATATATATGGTATTTTGTCTCTGTTACCTAGGTACTGTGAGACTACTGAAGCCATGGTTTGAGAGAGCCTGGCAACTGCTTTCACTGACAGCAGACACAGACACATTGGCACCGTCCATGTGGTGCTACTTGGACTGGCCCAGGGAATGCAAAAGATATGGGTCCACGGAGGATTCCATCCAGACTTCAGAAGAAGACATAGGAAGTCATGCAAAAGTGTGTCATGGGCCTAGTCCCTACCAGAAGCTCAAAAGAGGGCAGTGTGTGAAATTGTGAGAGTGCAGCTGAAGGTGCCATGGAGCCCCCAGAAAGGTGGACATGTCAGAGAAGTGGAACATCATAAAAACAAGAGATGACCAGAGCTAGCCTAAGGGAGGCCATGTGGTCTGAAACCATCAAGGGCATAGAGCATGGAACAGCCCAGGTCCTTCAGAGCTCACAGCTCACCACAACCTTGTCCGAGGTGCTAGACATACGGCTACAAGATTTAATGTTTGCTTTTGTAGGTTTCAGTCTCCCTTAGAGATAAGCTCTATTCTCATAATATTCACTTAAAATGGAAGTGTTTACCCTGTGTCATTATGTGTTGGAGATTTTGCCACGGGTCTGAGAAGAGACTACAGACTTGGGCTATTCAGCAGTGCTGGAACTTGATGGCAACACTTAGAGATAGGCTAAATGCATTTTGTAGAAGCAGATGGATACGAGCCACATGTGGGCCAAGGCTGTGGTGTTATGGTTAGATCTGAAATGCACCCCAAAAGTCTCACAGTAAGAAGTGGGGCCTGGTCCTTGAGGGTGCAGTTTTGAGGGAAGGGTATATTCTCATTGGCTTTCCTTTTTCCCTCTGCTTCCTAACCACCAGGCTGTGGCCAGGTTTCCTCTGCCATTTCTGCATTGGAACCAGCCAATCATGAACTACTAAAACTCTGAGCAACAATAAATGCCTCCTCCTCTAAATTGTATTTTCCTCAGTGATGTGAAAGTGACTCGTATACAAGGAATCTTTAAATTTAATCTGTAAGTTGTGCACTGTTAGGATTTGCATTTGGACACCTCTTCAAAACCTCACATGCTCAGAGGTAGGGCTTGGAGAAGGCGACTGGATTGGGAGCCAGCACAGTTGGCTTGGTGTTGTGAGACGGGGCCTGGTCAGAAGAGGCGGGACTGGGGACGTAACCTGGGAGGTTACTACCGCCCTCTCGGCTTCCCATTTTATTCTCTGTTTGGGGACACCATGATGTGAGCAGCTTTTTCTGTGCTGTGTCCCTCTGCCACGCCATCCTGCCTTGGAGGCAGCCAACAATGAACTGAAACCTAAAAACCAGCAGCCAAAGTAAACCTTTTCCCCTTTAGGTTGTGGATGTCAGGTGTTATGTCCCAATGTCATGAAAATGACGAAGAAATGTACCTTCAATTTCTTTCACCTTGATGATTTTTTTCCTGGGGATCCTATCAAAACACAGTATTTTCCACACCACTTAAAATCAGCTTGGCATGGGCCAGGGAGGTAGCTCCATGGCTTAAGTGCCTGCCTACCAAGCACAAGGTCCTGAGTTTGATCCCCAGTACTGAAAAAAAAAATCAGGTTGGCTACATGTTCCCCTTCCTCCTCTTCCCACCTGTACCCCCTAAGCACTCCATAGACATCATTCTCCTTCATGGTTCCCATTTAGTCCTCAGGCTCTGAGGCACTGACACTCAGCCTTGGTGACCCAACTTAGGTCTGTCCATGTCAGTGTTTATTCACCTCATAGGTTATGCAGGAACTAAGCTCTTTAATCACGAAGGGATTAAACCCTGCTTTCCTACACATTGGCCAGGCAAAGACACTCCTTAAAGAGCATGAATATGGTTTAGGAACCCCAGTTCACCCACCCTGTCATACCTGTGTGTTTTGTAACACATCTCCCTAAAGGGGCTGTTATAATTCAGATCTAAAATATCCCTCAAAAGCCTCATGTGGTCAGAGTGGGGCATTTGAAAATGATGACCATGTGGTCTCTAACTTCATGCGTGGATTGATCTATTGGGAGATTTATAACTTGGTGGTATTATTGGGAGGTGATGAAAACTTAGGAGGGAGGTCTAGCTGAAAAGAGCAGCTCATGAGGCTGTGATTGAGTAATGATCCTTGTCCCCAGAGCCATCCTTTATGGCTCTCTCTGTGCTCTCCCTCTGCTTCCTGGCTGTCATGAGGTGAGTTGTTTACTTCTGCCAAGCCCTTCCACCAAGATGTTTCCACCATGGAGCCAGCCATGGACAAAAACCTCCAAAATTATGATCCAAAATAAGGCTTCCTTTTTTAAGTTGTTTATCTCCAATGTTTGTCACAGCAATGGAAAGTTGATGGTAGGAGAAAACATGATCCTGGAACTCTGCGAAGTCTTTCAGTGGACCTGCAACATCTACAGTCCTCCTCTTTCTACACTAAAGGAAGCAGGTGGCAGGGATGCAACTCTTCTTGCAAAGGGCAAGGTTTCCTAAGCCCAGGTAAGAGGTTGGGGTCATTTGTGGACACCAAGGAATTTGCCCCAGAAAGAGAGAGTGTTTAGGGAAGGTAGGCAAAGAAGAAAAAATAGGATCAGGAACTCCAGAGACAACAGAAGGGCATCCCTGGGTTCCTGACTCTCTTGGTCTTCCCAGGTATCCAGGTTTTTCACATACCTGAGACAAGCCAGCTGTCAATTTTGGGGGGAATTATTATAGAAACACTGTATTCTCATGAGAATTAGTACCACCAATAAGTCCTGCAATTTAAGGATAGCAGGTGCTTGTGGCTGTGTGGAGGGGTCCTTGGGTAAGGGAAATCCTGTCACTTATTAAGCATGCATTGGGTGAGTGACATACAATCTCTGAGTCCACTTTTCTGGTCTGCCAAGTGCATTGATAAGGTTTCAGTGAGATCAAGAGTATGTCTGACCTGCAGCAGGCAGTCAATAAATTTAAGATCACTGCACTCTTGGGTTGATCTCTTCGCCTCTTTGTGTACACAGAGACCCAAATTCTTGTGCCTCATGTGTCCCAAACTAGAAATTCAGTCCTCTCCAAGACAGTCCAATACCCTCTTCCTCTTGCTTTTAGATGACTGATAACTTTATGCATGTTTATTGAAAAATTAGCTTCAAAATACTTTCAGTCCTGCCTCTTTCCAGGGTCTGCTCTGTCAACATTGCTTCCTTTCTCATAAGCATATCATTTGAGACTTCAAAGATTCATCTCTCTCCATTCCAAAAGTGTCCCCTCCATTTTGGTTACGAATGACATCCTCTTCTTCCAATCCACTCTCTGCCTCCTTTTCTTTCCTTCTCCTTTTTTCCCCTTCTTTTGTGGTGCTAGAGATTGAATCCAGGGGCTTGCACAAGCTACAGAAGCAGCCACTAGCTACAGCTGAGCCCCTTAGCTACTGCCTTTTGCCATCAGACTTCTCAGAAATGGTGAGCTGCATTACTTAGATTTGGTTCTCTCTTATTCCTCCAGGACCTCCTATTGCCAATTCCCGCAATGGTTCAGGGCTGGTACTTTCTCCTGCCCTCTTGGTGGTCTCAGGTTGATTCTGTTCCAGAGCATTCAGGGCAGTACTTTGGTCTTTAACTTTTCCAAGTCATTTGCAGCATGTAATACCACTGACAATTTCCTCCCTATAAATTGTTCTCAGTGCCAAGTGCAGTGGCAAACATCTGTAGTCTTAACATTTTGGGAGCTGAGGCAGGAAGATCTTTTCAGCCCTGGAATTGAAGATCAGCCTGAGCAACACTGTAAGACTTTTCCTCCTAGGAAAAATAAAGATATTCCTTGGTAATAAAATTTATTTTAAAAATCATTCTCAACATCTGAATATTTTGAGGTTTTGTTTGTTTGTTTGTAGACAGGGTCTCCTGTGCAGCTCAGGCTAACTTCAAACTCATGATAATCCTCCTGCCTCAGCTTTTCAAATGTTGGGATTACAGACATGTGCCACCACACACACCTGGCTTTAATGTCAGGGTGTTTTAGAAATGCACACTGTAGGGTGTTGGAACAAAAAGATAAGGAGCTCAGGATTTACTTTACATTGCTTTAGCAGATAAAATGAAAAAAAAAAAAAAGAAAAAAACAAAAAAAGAATAGGGGAATGAAAGAAGCATTCCTTGCTTCTTTTGGAGACATGCTTGTAATCCAAGCACTCGGAAGGCCAAGGCAGAAGGATCACTTCTAGTTCAAGGTCAGCCTGGGCTACAAAGTGAGTTCCAGGCCAGCCTGAACTGCATAGTGAGACCCTGTCTCAAAAAGGCAAAAGCAAAAACAAAAGTGAAAAACAAAGCCGCCATATATTGTGTGGCATATCCTGGCCAACACTCAAACTTGATCTGATCCTGAGAAGTGCCTGCAGATCTCAGTGATGGTGGGCCACCCAGCACCCGCCTAGGGCAGGGGCCATGCCTGGTGTTCTCTCCCATTCTCTGCTATGGAAAAGGCATCTGGCTACCTCAGCAGCTTGGCCTCTTGCCCATAAACTCAGGCCTTTGTTGCTATCCCAATCCTATATCCACTGAGCTGGAATTACATACCAACTATGGCTGGCCTCGAGGTGGCTCCTGTGTTTCCCTATTCAGTAACCCCAAATGACCCAGTGTCTGAGAAGTGCTCTTGACAGTCCCAGCAGGACTGCACCTCATCTTCACGTCAGCACAGCTGTCTTCCTTCAGGCAAGGAAGCCAGGGGCTACACCTTTCCCAGGCCCACTGCACCACTCGCCACCAGACCCACCTGAGCACATGTCTAGGTGACCTTAGTCTTCTGTGTGCTGGGTCACAGGAGGCTCTGAGCTGCTCACTCTTCCAGGGCACACATAACATGAAGGACAATGGTCTGCTCTATTTTCAAGTCACAGAATTTAGAGGGTTCAAGCATTTTTCTCCCACCAATATGTCTCTCCTCTTCCCACTTTTCTACTCAGCTAGGAGGTGGAATTCAACCTCATGAAAACTTTGTTTACTGTTCCCCACCAGCATTGTTCCCTGATGTGTGTGTGTGTGTGTGTGTGTGTGTGTGCATGTATGTGCACATGTGTGTGCGTGTGTGCATGTGTCTGTGTTGGGGACAGGGCTGTGAGTTTAGCCTGACCATGCAAGTCCTCTGCTCTGACTTGTACACTTGCTTACTAAACCATAGGAGCATGACTCATGTCTGTTCTCTCTCCAGACAGCACTGGCTACATGGAGAGGAGATATGTAGGCAGGGAGAGGTGGGGAGCATGAGTTAACATTTTTCAGATGTTCGAATTCTAAGCATCATCCCTTGAAGCAAGATTCTCATAGCACATGCCCTGTGTTAGTTTTGTTATGTCAGCCTCATTGGATCAATAAACACCTAGCAGAGAAAAAATTCCAACAGGCACAGTGGTAAACAGTTGTAATCTCAGCACTTGAGAGCCAGGACAGGAGGACTGCTGCAAGTTCAAGGCCAACCTGAACTACCTAGCAAGACCCCATCTCTATAAAAGGAAAGAAGAAAGTTGGTTCTAGCAGGTTCGGAAGGCATCCTCCTGGGTGTGACTCATAGGCTGTGGGGGTGTGGCCTTGGTACTACATCTGCTCCCTTGCCTGCTCCTCTTCAGCGCTGTGCCCTTGTCTGAACTGAACAGCTTTGCTCAGTCAAGGCCTTCTGCCTTATTCTTTGTACCCTGGAGTCTGCTGATCAGGGTCAAAATCCACTGAAATGTGAGCTTTCCTCTTTGGAATGGTTGGTACCAGGTACTGTGTTGCAACAACACAGACTTAGATGCTATATGGCTTCCTGGCCATTTAATTTCTTAGTCGTGCATTGCTCTTCTTCACTGGCCAAGATAAAGCAGCTGCTATCTTTACTCAGCTGGGGCAGACACAGCCATTATCAGTCATATTCCCTGTTCTGGTCACTAGAGGAAGTCAAAGTTATTTGAATCCCTTAGGGAAATCCAGTCCAAGGGGCAATGTACACAGTTCATTCCAGCCCTTCCACATCACCACTATGAAGACATACTGGGGAAGCAGTTGGTTATCCCAGGGGAGGGCACTGATCCTACTGCCCCTCAGGAGGAAGAGAAGAGCCTTGAGGTGCCACACACAGTTCCTTCCTGTGTCTCTCTGTGTAGCAGGGTGGGGAGGGCACACACAGGGAACAGGAGGTACAGGGCCATCTGCAAGGATGTCCTGAAGAGGGACACAAGTAGGTAACAATAAGACATCACCTAATAATAGGTGAAACTTTAAGTGGAAAAAGAGAGCCCAATCTGAGACATCTAGGCTATTCACACTTTACAGCAAACACTACTAGGCTGCAGGTAAGTGTGTTCAGTGTCAGAGGCTGCCAGCATAAGTTTGTTTTAGATTCCCTGGGTAGTAAACACCAACATTGAGCTGAATTCTAAGCTCATGTGGATTTTAGCTTTCATTCTGAGCATTAGGCAAGAAACAAAAAACAACAGTTTCTAAAAAAAAAAAAAAATTCCTTCACCCTTGTGCATTACTAAAGACAGGTTATTTTGTGTTTTAAATTCCCGTGATGTCATGGCCCACTTGCTTCTGTGATGGAAATACCACATTACTGTGCTAGAGATTATATTTAGCCACTAAAGCTGGGTCATCAAAAATAGCAGAACAAGATTGTTCTATTTTAATCAAAAATTAGTACATTCTTTAGGAAACCATACCCAAAGGATAGACATAATTCTATCCTAGAGGAAGGGAAAGACATCCAAAAAAGTCAGTAAAATAATCAAATTCCTAAATATAACAGAAGTGGGTTGAATGAGACAAGATTCCCACCTCCAAAATAAAGACTGGATGTCATGTTAAAAGGATGTCACTTTCCCTTTGTGGGACCTTGTGTTCATGCTCATCTTTTATATCCCTGTCCTCAATCCCCACTGTGCGGCAGCACCGGTACTTTATCAATAAATATTTTCAGAGCCTGCTGTATTCCACCCCAAGACATTCCAGGTCCTCTTCAGCATCTTCACCTTGCAGTTCTCCTTGGAAGATGATGTCCTTGTCATTCTAGCAATGACTGAGTTTTAGGAGTGTCTACCATGTCCCAGGCATAGAGCAAGGCATTTTACAAACATAATTCCTCTTAACTCTCACAAGCCAGTGAAGTCATTTTATACTGCCTTAGAAAGGCACAGTGATTTCCTGAAGGGATTGAGGCAGGTGTTGAACTCAGTTCTGCTTGCTCCAAGGCTGGGGCCTTTGATGCCACAACATTACGTGGTCTCCTGAGGGAAGGAGCTTCCTGAGCAGGTGGTGTGCTACATGGATGGCCACACAGTGAGTAGCCTATACGTGGTCCTTTAGATTTTTTTTTATTAGTATGTTTAAGAAACATAACACTCATTTTGGAGAAGTGGTACATACACATATCACATCTTGATCCTTTTTACTTCCGTCCTCTCCTCACAGTTCCTTCCCAGATCCCCTTTCCATGTTCCAAAAATCTACCCTCGTGTTGCCTACCTTCTCACTTTTGTTTTGCTCCTTATTTTTTGAGTTTTCCATATAAGAGAAACAAAATGACATTTCACTTTCTGTGTCTTATTTCACTTAGTATTAGGGTCTCAAAATTCATTCCTTTTCCTACAAACAACTGAAGTTATCCTTTTTCACCGAGTAGTATTCCTGTGTGTGTATTACACTACATATCTTGCATTCATCTGCCTTGGTGGGTATATAAGCTACTTCCACCATTCCACTATTGTGAGTTGTGCCGCTACAGTCAGGTGCACACGGAAGCTCTGGAACATGATGACTTTAACTGTTTTGGGAAGATGCCAAAGAGGGGCATGCAGGGGTCAGCTGAAATTTTTTTTAGTATTTTTCTTTTTAAAATATCTATACTGATTGACAGTTATAGTACTAGTTTATAGTCCCACCAACAATGTAGAAGGTTTCCTTTCTCCTTGTTATGTTTTTGAGTTCTTGATGATAGCCGTCGTTCCTAAAGTAAAATGAAATCACAGTGTTGTTTTCATTTGCATTTCTCTAATGGCCAAAGATGCTGAATATTTTTCCATGTACTTATTGACCATTTGTACTTCCATTGAGAAAGATTTATTCATTTGATTGAGTCTTTTGTTTTGGGGGAGACTAATTTTTTTAAGTTCTTTGTATATTCTAGATATTAGTCCTCCAGCTGAGGACAAGCTGGCAACCCACCCACCCCCACCGCATTCTGTAGGTTGTTTCTTCACGCTGTTGTTCTCTGCAATTCAGCAGCTTTATGGTCCAATCCTTTTTGTTGATTCTTGGTATTTTTTCTTCTGCAATTGGCATTTTATCCAGAACGTCCTTGCCTATACCTATGTCTTCAAGAGTCTCACCTACTTTATCTTTTAGCAGATTCAATGTTTGTTTTCATACATAGGCCTTTGACCCATTTTGATTTGATTTTAGTACGGGGTCAGAGATAGGATCTAGATTCTTTCCCTTGGACATGGATAACCTGCTTTCCCAGTGCCATTTGTTAAAGACAATGTCTTTTCTCCAGCACTTGTTTTTCTGAGTCTGATCCTTTTAAGGCAAGCATTCATTAACAACCCACTGTCTTAGGAGAACTGGGGCAGGAGCCGTAGCTGAGTGGTAAGAGTCTAGTGTGTGTAAGGCCCTGGGTTTAATGTGGGGGGACTTGTAGAAGGTGCTTTCTGCAGCTCAACTACGGAACACACAAAGACGGCTTTTACCTGCTCAGCATAGAAGGGCTGAGTGGTTTTTGTCCCTAGAAAACAGCCCACCGTGCTAATGACACACAGCTGGCATATGTTCAGCACTCAGGAAGCGGCAGGCACTGTTCCAGGTATTTTACCCCAAGGACCTCATCACCCACACAGAAGCTCTGCGCGAACAGCTACTGCCATTATCACCATTTCCACAGAGCAGCAGAGGCACCAGATCACACTGTTTCAATTGCAGTGAGGAAGAATGAGCTAAGGGGGACAGACCAACATGTCTGGGGCCTGTTGAGGTTAGCTGCCACCACTGGAGAGCCTGCCCTTGTAGGGATTTCCTAGGCACTGTCCTTTGTTGAGCAGACAGAAAAAGGAGAGCTCATGACAAGTGGCCTGGGATCCTGGGTGGGGGTTTCCCTGCAGGTCCCAAACGCCAGCTCCGCAATTGACACTGCTTCTTCCCAGGGGTATGGTGTGAAGTCCTATGTACCCCAAGCAAACAGTTTTAGAACTGGGAGTCAGGTGTCACAAAAGTTTCAAAGATACATTTTTTTTAAAGTGCAAGTCTAAAAATAGTATCCAAATTTACAAGAATATCTAATATGAATCTCAAATATACGTGATGACCAAGAAGAATGGAGCTTCCCTGGAGTCATCCCAGCACACACTCTGTAAAGCTAGACATAAGCAGAAATCTCTGAGCCCCTGGCTGCTGGCCCAGGAACTGAATGTGCTGTAGCCAAGTGGTGCCCTTGTGCCTGGGTCAACTCCAGCCTCCCTTTTTTTTTTTTGGTACTGGGGATTGACCTCAGGATCTTGCGCTTATCAGGCAGGCGCTTATGCCGCTGAGCTATATCTCTGGCCCTAACACTCTTCTTTGTCACTGTTTTCATTATGATATTTATTTGAATTTTCACACTTTTTTAAGTTTAATTCTTGGTTTATTTCTTTGTTGATTTTTTAAGTGACCTTTTTATTAATTTTATTGAGAAACAAATAGCAATGAGACAGTTTTAAAACAGGTTAGGAGGACAGTTACAATAATTAATACATTGCAAATTGTTGTCTTCATAGTAGTTATTCAAAGTACAAGACACAGACATGATATCCTGTCCAAACACTATTTGTACAAATCTTTCTTCTCATTGAATTAAGAGAAAGTAGCTGTATATCTATCCTAACTATTTTGTATATATAGATACAAAAATGGTCCTTCATTTGTATCCCCTTTTTTGTTTAGTTTTGTCAGAGATGGGTATTCCATTGCCATTTAAATGTTGTAAATGCATGAATTCAGCAAAATAATCCAATCTTGTCCAGTAGTTCATAATAGTAGTGGGTTATTTAAAAAATGGTAAAGAATCTGGACTCCGGCTGTAGACTGGGAGGTTGTTTTGGTTAGAGAGACACCTGGTGGTTCTTAAGATAAACCACACTGTCCTGACAAAGGAGACTGAGAATTCATCTTCCAGAGGAGGCTGGAGCTTCCCAAGAGAGAACAACAGATCACAGGCATTGGGGCCACAGCCAAGCAGGCCTGTGTACCCTGGCTGTCGCCCAAACAGGAGGCTTGGTTCCCTGCCAGTGGAAATGAGAAGTGAAGCAAACAGCATTTAAGGCCATGACAAGCACTAAAGATGTAAAATGAGAAGGAAACCATGGCTTGCTCAGCACACTGCAGCTTGAAGGTATTTGTCGCCTGACTTTCCAAGGCTCTGGATCAGCTCACACTAGGTCCAGTCTGGAGCCCACTGCCATGTCTCTGTGTCCATGGGCACAATTTGGTCAACAAGTGGGATGGCGAGAGGGTACGCTTCCTCAGTGTCCTGATCCAGTCTACCTCTCCAAAAAACCATGTCTATGAGCTCTCCTTTTGGAGACTGGATGGGTCATTATGGAGGCCTTCTACTCTGCCTAAATTTCTGCTTAAAATTTTGCATGTGCTATTTTGTGTGTGTGTGTGTGTGTGTGTGTGTGTGTGTGTGTGTGTGTGTGTATTTGATAGTGGAGATGGAACACAGGGACTCACATATGCTAGGTAAGTGCTCAACTACTCAGTTATATTATCAGCCCTTTTTGTTTACATTAAGATTTAATAGTCATTTTAATTTCAGAGAAAAAATGTTAAATCCTTATCAATTCTTGTTTTCGTTTTAGCCCTTGGATGATTTTACTTTTCTATTGTTTATTCATCCTTCTGAAAAGGATAAAGGAGAAGACTTGGGGATTTCAAAGCATTACTTAAGAATCTCACATTCTATTCTTTAATTCCAGCTGTATCATTGTCTTCACAAAAAGAGGGCAGGCAAGAAGGCATCCTCTCTGGGAATAAGCCCAAACAAGGGTGCTTATATCCTCTTTAGCATGAGTGTGACAATTGAGAAAG
This sequence comes from Octodon degus, assembly GCF_000260255.1. Classification (NCBI taxonomy): domain Eukaryota; kingdom Metazoa; phylum Chordata; class Mammalia; order Rodentia; family Octodontidae; genus Octodon; species Octodon degus. The sequence continues at coordinate 14,643,485 of NW_004524627.1, forward strand.
TACAGAGCTTTCTCCCCTTTCCAGCTACAAAGCAGCCTTCCCACACATCCAGGTGACTTGGAAACTGCCAGCAGGGAAGCTGCTTACTGCATGTTTCAAAGAAAAGTATGTAAATATGACTTACTGTTCAAAAATTTTATGCACATGAGTGAATTTGTCTAGTGAAATACTTTCTCCTTCTCCTGGCATTGGGATCGAACTTAAGCCCTTGCACATGTTATACAAGTATTATACCACCTAGTAGAAATTTTTAAAGAAAAAAACCCCACTGTAATTCAAATAATCTTCTAATCAAATTATATTGTTGGTTGATATAGGTCTGCACTGGACTGTATTAAAATGAAGGTCACTTTTATTAATCTTGTTCCTTAATAAAATAGCAAAAATTTGGGGATCTACCTTTTTTTTGATATGTCCGTTTCCAAATGACATTTAAAAAAAAAACACAATTACTATTCATTTTTTCAAAAGAGATCCCATTACAATTTTTTTAATATCTTAAAGACTGAAAATTTATCAGGAATAGACAGATGTGACTTATTCTGGTATATGGGGAATCCTTGTCGGTAAAGCCTGCTCAAGTTTTAGAAGGTATCTATCTTGTTGAAAGGTATGCAAATACACACCTATAATCCCAGCACTTGGGAGGCTGAGGCAGAAGGATCACCTGAGTTCAAGGCCAGCTTGGGGAACACAGCAAGTTGAAGACCAGCCTGAACTATATAGCAAGAACTTGTCTCAAAAAACTAAACAAAAACAAACAAATGTGAGTCCTTTCTTAGGTGTCAACACTGCTGCCTTTCTCTCGTGGGACAACGCAAACATCGTGAACCTCTCATAATGGGGTTGCACAGAGTCCACTGGGTGCCAGGCAGCATATAAATTACCAGCACAAGCCCAACTGGCCCTGTCCGTCCAACTCTTGGTCAGAGTGAGCCATGAGATATTCACCGCTATCACTCAATGGAGAAACACTTGTGTCAGGACATAGAAACTGGGAGAACTGTGACAATGTGATAAAGGACTACATCATCAGTCTTTCTAGAACTTATTATTAGGGCAAAGTTCTAAAACAGTTTGTGCTGATTAACTTCATGACACTGTGAGAAAGTCTCTACATACTTGAAAGGAACAACCTAAGAAGAGATAACAACAATAAATATACATGCATCAAATACTAATGACACACTCAACTATATAAAACAAACACTAATGGATATGAAAAATCAGATGAGCACTAGTCTGACTGTAATGGATGACTTCAGTGCCCTGTCATAAATAGACAGATCAACTAGACAAAAACTCAGCACAGAAATATCAGAAGAGAACCAAACTTTTGAAGAAATCTATTTAGTAGGTATCTACAGTGTTAGGGGGCTTCTGGGTTAGCTCAGTTGTTTAAGCACCTGCTCTAGAAAACCCAGACAGGCACAGGGGACCCCAGTTTGATCCGTACCTCCACCTGCCTTACCAGACCCGCCCTTAAGACAGCCTGAGCCAGAAAAAAAAAAAAATCCTTTACAGTGTCCCACCCAACAGAATACACAGTCTTCTCAGATGCATGTAGGACTTTCTAAAACAATAGACCACATTTCTTAAATGCAAAGAAACTGCAATTATCCTTGGATAATTTTGTGGCAAAAAGAAACCACAAAAACTATATAAACACAAAGAAATTATATGACACCCTCCTTAACAACAAATGGGTCACACATGAAATGAAAAAAGGAATTACTTTCTGCAATTAAATGATAGTGCTGATATGACATACTAGAACTAATGGGATGCAATGAAAGCAGTCCTACAAGGGAAATTTATAGAGGTGAATTCCCACATCATAAAAACAGAGTGAGTACAAATAAATAACCTAATGTTTACCCTCAAGCTTCTAGCAAAAGAAGAATAAATTAAACCCAAAGTGTGTACAAGGGAGGGCGTTATAAAGATCAGAGCAAAAATTAATGTAATTGAGACTAAGAAAGCAATACAAAAAAAAAAAAATCAACGAACCAAAGAGTTTGTTCTTCAAAAGATTAAATAAAATAGACAAACACTTGACCAACCTTATCAAAAAAAAAAAAAAAAAAAGACACATACAATTAGGAATGAAAAAGGAGCAATCACAATGGCTTCTGCAGAAATCTAAAAGATCATCAGTACCTACTTTGACAACCTATACTCTAATAAGATGGAAAACTCAGAAAAAATTGACATCTTCTTAAATACATACAAATTACCAAGGCTGAATAAGATATAAAAATTCTAAGTAATCCAACAACAGCCAATGAAATGAAAGAAAAAATAAAAATTAAAAACACCAACAAGGAAAAGCCCAGGTCCTGACTGATTCACCACTGAATTCTACAAGAACATCAAAGAAGATCTAATTCCACTACCCATCAAACTCTTTAATGAAATTGAAATAGAAGCAATACTCCCAAAGTAATTTCTAGAAGTAACTATTACCATGACACCAAAATCAGAGAAGGGTCCAACCAAAAAAGAGAACAATAGGCCAATCTCCTTAATGAACACAGATGCCAAACTCTTCAATAACATACTGGCAGAAAGACTGCAGCAAATCATCAAGAAGATAATACACCATGAACAAGTAGGATTGACCCCAAGAATACAGAGCTGGTTCAGCACAAACAAAATCCAGGGCAAAAAACCCATGATCACCTCAATAGATGCAGAACAAAAAATTGGTGGGCTGGGGAGAGAGCTCAGTGGAATAAGTGCTTGCCTGGCAAGCATAAGATCCTGAGTTTGAGTTTTGACCACAAAAAAAAAAAAAAAAAAAAAAAGTCCAATGTTCATTCATGATAAAACCCCTAAAGAATAGATTAAAATAGTAGGTCTTTATTTCAATCTGCTAAAAGACATCTATGAGAAACCAACAGCTAACATCATACTAAATAGTCAAAAACTGAAAGTTTTCATCCTAAAATCAGAAGGAAACCACTTTCTGGGCTGCCTTCTGTTTCTCTTAGACAGAGATTGTTTTCTTTTTTACTAAATTCTTCCTCCTAAAAAAATCATAAACAATATGAGGATGCCTGCTATCACCATTCCTGTTCAACATAGTTGTGGAAACATTAGTTAGAGCAATTAGGAAATAAATAAAAGGAATATGGGTGGGAAAGGGAGAGGTTTAATTGCCATTATTTGCTGATGACATGATACTCTACAAAAAAGATCTCCAAAACTCTACCAGAAGCTCCTAAATTAACAATTTGGTAGTAGCAGGATACAAAGTCAACACTCAAAAATCAATAGCATTCCTCCTATATACAAATAACAAACTCATTGAGAGAGAAATTATGAAAACCCCTTTCACAATGGCAGCAAGAAAAATGAAATACGTAGGAATCAATCTGGTGAAGGAAGTAAAAGACCTTAACATTGATAGTTACAACACTCTGGAAAATGAGATGAAAAAAGATATCAGAAAATGGAAAGACATCCCCTTTCTTTGGTAGGCAGAAGCAATACAGTGAAAATGTCCATACTTCCAAAACTGTTATACAGAGTTAATGCAATCTTGATTAAAATACCAATAACATACCTCACAGAACTTGGGAAAAAAACAATTCTAAAACACATATGGAATCAGAAGAGGTCTAGAATAGAAAAAAAATGACAACAAGATGAGAGTAAGTCAGGGAGCATCACAATCTAGAATTTGAAGTTATACTACAAAGCTACCAAAACAAAACAGCATGGCAATGTCAATGAAACAGACCTAAAGATCAACAGAACAGCAGAGAAGATGCAGAAACATCTCCAAGCATACTCAACCTTTATCTTTGACAAAAGGACCAAACACCTTCATTTGAAGAAAGATAGCCACTTTTAAATGATACGGGAAATACTGGCTTTCTAAAGGCCAAAGACTGCACCCAGATCTACATCACTCATTATGCACTGAATTAAAATCAAAATGGATCAAAGATCTAAATAAAAAACAAACATTTCATTTCATGGAAGACAGAATAGGTAAAACTCTTGAAGACACAAGTGCAGGAAAGATTTGATGAACAGAGCCTGATCATATAGGAGATACTACAAAAAAAAAAAATCAGTAACTGAGAGTACTTCAAATTATAAAGCTTTTATACAAATTATAAAGCTTGGGGCTGGGGAGATGGCTCAGTGGAATAAGCGCTTCCCTGGCAAGCACAAGCGCAAGGGCCTGAGTTCAATCTCCGGTTCCACAAAAGAAAAAAAAAATTATAAAGCTTTCAAAAGAAACCACCAACAGAGTGAAGAGATAACACACAGAATGGGAAAAAAAATTCTACCAGTCATTCTTCAAACAAAAAACTGACATCTAAAATATATGAAGAACTCAAAAAAATCAGATTCCTCAAATTTAAATACTCATTCAAAAAATAGGCATCTGAAATACTCATCAGAAGTACGAACAGCAAATCAATATGTGAAAAAATGTTCAACATCATGAGTCATTCATGAAAAGTGAATTAGAACAACACTGAGCTTCCATCTTATCCCACAAATAGGCAGCACAAAGAAATCAACTAATGACAAATGCCAGTGAGGCGGTGGGAGAAAAGGAACCCTTCTTTCTACATTATTGGTGGGAATGTAAACTGGTGCAACCATTATGAAAATCAGTGTGGAGATTCCTAAAAAACCTAAAACTAGAGGCTCCATTTGACTTAGCTGTTCCCCTCCTGGGTATCTTCCTGAAAGTTAAAAGTATCAAGCCACAGTGACATTCACATATGCACACTTATAGCAGCATAATTCATAATAGCTAAATCTTGGGCACAGCCCATAGCCCATCAAAAGAGGAATTTTTTTTCAATGTGGTATTTATATACAATGGAGTACTACTCTGCCATAAGGAAGGATAAACTTGAGTCATTTATAGGCAAATGGATGCACCTCAAGACCATAATCTTAGGTGAAATAAACCACACATACAAGTTTAATTTTTTTTTATATTTTTAGGGGAGGGTCTACAGGGTGTTCACAGTTTCACTACTAGATCAGACTCGTAGTGATCCACCTGTTTACTGCCTCCCAAGAGCTGGGATTACAGGCACGCACCACCACACCTAGTCTCAATTGCTGTCTCAGCACGCCCTGGGGGTGGGGCCAGCAGAGCAGGCCCGGGGAATGAACCCTGGTCCCTGCGCCTGCTTGCAGGGGCTTTAATCTGCTGAGCTATTTGGCTGGCCCTTGCAAATTTAAATATTGCATTGTTCACCTTCTGTGAGAAACTCTTAAAGGTTAATAAGGAACAAAACAGGATAGATACCAAAAAGTCGGAAGAACATGTTGGAAAGTAGAAAGAACATGTTCCAGTGTTCAAAGGGGAATAAGGAAGGTGGGAGGGAATAGAAAGGAGAAAAACAGGATTTTAAAAAGAGAACAGAAGTAAAACTATGGAAAGAAAGCTTTTGTAAATGGGGAGGAGAAGAAAGGTTGTATGGAGGACGGGAATGGCAAAAAGAATTAAGGTATGTTACGCACAGGTACAAATTCTCTATGATGAATGTGATCATTATGCATGGCAAATACATAACCTTTTATTCTTTACTTCTTCCTTTTATTTATAAAAACAAGGATAAAAGAAAAAGCTCAAAGAGGGACACATCAGCTAATAAAATGAATAAAAAGGAAACAAAGTTAAAAAACCTAACAGCAAATAAGTATTTGGAATGCACAGGTTAAAGTGGATTACAAATAATAGAAGAAAACTAGCTGAACTTAACAGTTAAGGAAACAACATTTTATATTTATTTATTTATTTATTTATTTATTTATTTATTTATTTATTTATTTATTTTGGTGGAACCAGGGATTGAACTTGGCCCTTGCACTTGCCAGGGAAGCGCTTATTCTACTGAGCCATCTCCCCGGCCCAGGAAACAACATTTTAATATTCATTACCTGCTTCATACCGCATGACAAGTTGGGTAACAAAATCAAAATACATAGCAGACTTTTTCACAACCCCTTGAAGAGGAAGAATTCAGAGGAGGAGCTACTTTCATTTTCTGGCAGGATCAGTGTGGAGAACAGCAAAGTTAAATGGAGCCTTTGTTCTAGGTTTTTAAGGAATCTCCACACTGCTTCACTGTGGGGTGACTCCAGGAACAACTCTACAGATCCATCAGCACAGCGGTGGTCACGTGGCCTTAGATTTCTGCAGCTTGGCATTTCACATTGCCTTCAGGTACCGAATGTATCTGGATCCGAATAGCTCCACAGTGAAGACAAGGACTTCTCTGGTCAATCTTGTTGGATGGTGTCTTAGTTACTTTTCTTGTTGCTGAGATCAAATGCCCAGCACCCAAAGTTTAAGGGGGAAAGGTTTATTTAGCTCACAGTTTGTAGAGGTTTCAGTCCATAATCTGCTGGCTCCAAGATGGTGGCACATGGCAGAGGGGCTACAGTTAATGGTGGAGGAAGACAACAAAAGCAATAAAAGGAAGCACAGGAGGGAGGAAAAGAAAGAGAGGGAGAGAAAGAGAGAAAGAAGGAAAGAGGGAAGGGGGTGAGAACAAGCAAGCTTCTTCCTCTCCATTATACTGTATTTGGGCTACCCACCCTAAGTGTAGCTCTCACACCCTTAATCCCAGCATTGGACCATGAATCAATCACAAACTCCAGATTCAACCACCTCCTAGAAGCCTGCCCCCCAAGACTACATGAGGCTTTGTAGGGACACTCAGATACAAACTCCAACAGGCGGACACAGTGGGAAACTCGGCACCCCTGCCACTTGGAGTGCAGCACTTGGTTCCAGTTGGCTGGCATGGCCCCAGGTGCCTTTTCCTGGGTCCAGATTTCCTTGGCTTCTGGGCTTTGCCTCCTCTCATAGCCAGGAGCAGATGGAGGATTTGCTAGCCATGCAGGGACAGCAGCACATGCCACCCCAAACCCTCAGCCACAGCCACCATCTTGTACCCTTGGCAGCTCCAGTCCAGTGCTCAGTACTTTTGCAATTTTGATTAAAGTATGGCATGGTAGGTTCTCTGCTGATCAGGCCAGTTTGGGGTTGTAAATGCCTCTTGTAACCTGGATGTCTACATCTTTCTGAAGGATTAGGAAATGTTCCATTATTTTACTAAATACATTTTTTGTACCTTTAGTCTTGGAACACTCTAATAATAATCATACTTCATAAATTTTGACTTTGAAATAAATATAAATTTTTGCCACCTTAAAAAAACCTGTGTTTATGGTGTCTTCACAATGTCATTTTATACACACACACCCTTTTTTCGACAAGGTCTCACTGTCAGTTCAAGCTGGCCTCAAACTTACAGTGCATCTGCCTTAGACTCCCAAGTGTTGGGATTGCAGGCATGTACCACTGCCCCCATATTTCCACTGCCTTCTGAAGGAAGGTGACATGTCCCAGTTTTTCTCCACAGTCCCAATTTAGCTGTCTTGGCATAATAATTCAGGATTAATCGTGCATCGCTCCACTCTTTAATGTATCTGGTTTGGATGACGAATTACACCATTGCCTCCCTCAGGGGTGGTTCAGGGCCCTGAGCTTTCCCAGCAGAACCCCTCAGCCCACGTTTCCCTCCCGCTTTCTCCACAGTCCTCCCTCAGAGGCAGGGAGTATCCCTTCTGATTTCTGGGCACTGGGACAGGCAGATGGGTAATCAAAACCTGTGTCATCCCAGCAGGCTCCTCTCAGAGCTGTCTCCACACACCATGGAGAAGGGCCACCTCTGGCCCTTAGGAGGGAGGGCAGGACCCACGCAGGACACAATACACTGCCATCTCATGCCTCCCGCTGTTGAGATCCCATCTCTGCGCCTCCAGGGACACTAGGCCAAGCCCGAGCCCAACAGAAGTGCTCCCTTGAGGCAGTGGCACTGGCTTGAGCAGGTCCCTCAGAGGCAGCCACAGGCAGATCTTTGGATGAATAAAATGAAACTTTATTCTCATATTGTGGGAAATCTTTTTCGAAATAGGAACTGCTATCTGACTCCAAACCTCCTGATACTTCAAACACCTAAAAGGTTTACTTTTGTACAACTATATAAATATTTTCAATTCTATATATGCATGTGATGCTAATGGTCCTAAAAGTTTGAAAAATCAACAGAGATTCTTTAGAAAATCATTAGCCTAACTCCAAAGCAAGAACTATTACCCGAGCAAGAATACAGAGAGGACAGAATGGGGATCAGTAGTGAGAAAGGAATGGCAGAAAAGGAAGGCTGTGCTCAGCAACACACAGCAAAACCCTGGACGTGGATCTAAGACACAAACCCCAGCAAGAACTATATCATATGCAAAAACTGAAACTGACCATCCAAGTGAAGGTGAAAGGATCTCATGACCACTGCATTTGGAGTTGGTACAGTGAGCATACCACCTGGAAGGTGTGCTCTTCCAAGAGCAAAGACTTATTTTTTCTTCTTTTCTCTGTATTTGGTACAGGGTCTACAGGGTCTCACTACATAGATCAGGCTCATAGTGATTCTCCTGTCTTCAGCCTCCCAAACCCTGGGATTACAGTAGTGCACCACCACGCCCAGTCTTGATCCTGGTCTCAGCACACCCCAGGCCAGGGCCGGCAAGCTGGGGATCAAACCCTAGCCGCTGCACTCTGCCGAAGCAGGTGCTTTAGTCCACTGAGCTATCAAGATGGTCCTTTTTTTCTATTTTATTCTATTGAGCAAGCTGGTTAGGCTGCAGCAGAATTAGGGAAAGGCCTTCCAAGCCAGCAGGAATGGCGTGTACGCCAGCTGTGTGCTCGCAGCCGAGACTCGCAGCTCTCTCCCTTTCCTTGCCTGTAAAGTGGACAGTAATACCTACCTTGCTACTTCCCTGGGGGGATTAAAGGTAATCTACAGAAAGTACTAACACCGCCCCTGGCAAATAAGTGACAATAAATAAAATACTGCGAGTGTGAGATCCAGGTTTTCCCTTGGAGTAATCTGATGCTGCCACCCTGCGCCCAGACAGTCTGGTCAATCATCCCGGACTTCAGAGACTCTAACTCAGCCCACCCTGCCCCTCCAAAGCCACATTACCACAAGGGCCCCTGGAGGCTAAAAGCAGAGATTTCTGACTCATAAAACGCAGGTGAGACTACAGTCCCTGAAAGGCAGGCATGGGGCTGGGGCCCGTGGCCAGAGGTAGAGGTGATGCACTGCTGGGTCCCACTCAAGGATGAGCAGTGACAGGCACGGGCGAAGCAGCTGTGGTGCTGGTGAAGGAGAACCCAGACGCTAAGCTACTGAGTCGACCTGAGCTACTTAACAGCCCCAGATTATTCTACCCTTGCAACTGGCAGCCAGTTGAGTTGCTCAGCGTGAAATGCTGTGAGCATCCAGCCCTTCCCTCAGGTCGGAAAGATGACACTGCTGCGTGGCAGGAAGGTGTAAACAATTCTACGGCCCAACTAGAGCATCAAGCAGCTTGGTCCAATTGGGAATCTGGAATAATGCCACAGCAAGGGTGTGATGCCTGCAAAGTGACGAAAATCTGCTTTCTATGATTGAACACGCACGGAAAGAGCCTCAGAAGTTGAGGAAATGTATTCAAGACTTGAACTGGCAGCAGCAGAACATGCCACTCACAGCTGCATCTAAAATGAGAGAAATGGAGTCAAGTGGGGTACACCTGGTCAGTAAGAATTATAAGACTTAGCGGACTGTTGCACAACTGGAAAATGAAACCTATCAATGAAGCAGCAGCAGTGAGAGGCAAACGAAGAAAACATCAGGCAAACTTCTGAAAAGACTAACTTGCTGGGTAGAAAGGCAGGAAATTCGGACCCTCACAAACATCAGCTATCCAAATTTTCTCTGAGCTATGAAGGACAATAGCCTCTCACAAAACCCATTAGTGGGGTAAATGTTCAGAAGCCACAGAATGGATGGATTTTTCCTATGAATTGTATCTGTATATTTTTGTGAAATAAAGATTATCAACTTGGGGATATTTTTATAGCTGTTTTTTTTTTAAAGCAGACACCGCCCTGGTCTGCTACCCCCCCCCCCCCCGGGGTGTCACACACAGGGTTCACATGGAGAACCGCCGTCCTCTCACAGGACATTCCACCAGGCACACATGCTGGGGATCCAGAGACCCTGGGCCCTGGTATCTGAGGTAACATGGGGGTCCCTGAGCACACGACCCCCACAGAGAACCTGTGCCCACACCACAGGCTATGCAGGAGCATACAACTGTCCAGGCTCATGAGCCCCAGTGCCTCAAAGGAAGCTGAATTCAGATTCCTGATCAGAATCAGAGGCCTTGCTCTAGCAGGACAACAGCAGCAGAGGGACTCTGCAAGAGTCACCCAGCAACAAAGTGGGCTCTGGGTGTGAAGGGGGTGCAGACAGGGAGCAGGCTCAGGCCAAGCACATGGGCCAGAGCAGAACAGAAGCCAGAGGGTAGCAGTCTTGCTTCTGTGGGAAGGTCACCAAGCACACAGAAGGGGAGAAAAGAAAGAGACGGTGCTGGTAGACAGCAACAGGTGCATTTGAGATAACACTGGTCTCAGACACCCATGAGGTGCACAGACTTTGCCCAAGACGGCTTCACAGCCAGCTCTGTGAAGAGGCTCATGCGATCCTAGCAAGCCTGTTTATTCTTCAACTAGTGCTCCCAGGTCCCATAGGCAGAGGTCTGTGAGGAGCACTGATTTCCTCTCTGCTTCTGCAGTCCAAGCAGCTTCTGTGCCAACAGCATGGGGAGGCCAGGATCGAACATATGAGTCCCTGTACCAGCAGGACCCATAAACGTCTGTCCTACTCAGCCCCTGCTGATGGTACCTCAGCAAAGCCTAGAGTTGCAGTGAAGAATGCTGGGACACTCAAAAGAATAAGAGGTCCCAAAGTTGGGCAAGCTTCACCCCCATGTGTCGTCTGTATCATGCTTGGCTCATCCAAAGACAGCAGATGTGAGTTCCCGGAGGAGCCAGCCTTGGTCCACCCTACACCTGCACTCCTAGAGCTTTTACATGTACTGCTCCTCATCCCTGTCATTGAGGAGCAGAGACCACTTGTCCCTGCCATCATCCATGGTGCCACTGTGTCGAGACAGCCTATCGGATGTCAGGGAGGACAGAGACACCTGGCTGACGTAGCTGACTTGGTCCCACGGCGTCGGCCTGGGGGAGTCTCGCCGCCTGTCATCCATGCCCACATGCACGCTAACCTGGGATGCACTCAGGGGCTTCATGCGGCCATGGGCCTGCACCTCGTACCTCTCCAGGTCGGGCTTCCTGTAGCTGGAAGGCAAGAATCCAAGGGCATGTGAGGCACTCTGCACCTAAGGCTCCCCATTCCTTTTTGAAGCCTGATGAAAACCTGTCAAGCTGGTTCTTCTACCCCATACTGTATCAAAACCTGATAGCTTTAAAAAGAAAAGGAGGGCTGGGAAGACGGCTCAGTAGAATAAGCGCTTCCCTGGCAAGCACAAGGGCCTGAGTTTAATACCCGGTTCCATCAAAAAATAAAAAGAGGGGCCGGGGAGATGGCTCAGTAGAATAAGTGCTTCCCCGGCAAGCACAAGGGCCTGAGTTTAATCCCCAGTTCCACAAAAAAAATAAATAAATAAAAAGAAAAGGACACTGAAGTCTGATGTTCAAGAAAAGTCCCCATGGTCAGAAATCTCCTAGGCAAATACCGTGAACACAGGCTGCCACTAACTCTTGCTAAGTGCTGGGCATGGTGGCACACACCTGTAATCCCAGCACCTGGGAGGCTGAGATGGGCGGATTGCTATGAGTTTGAGGCCAGCCTGACTACACAGTGAGTTCTAGGGCAGCCTGGGGTACAGAGTAAGACCCTGTCTCAAAAGAAGACAAAACAAAACAAAAAACAAAAACCTTTGCTAAGCAAATGTATAAATGAATATTTTTTTTTAAAAAAAGACAAAATAACACACAGGGATCCCGTGTCTACACGACATCAGCATAGATGGCCACCAAGTGCGAGAGTGAGACCAGCCCAGCACACGGCAGCCAGGGAGGGCAGACACCACACTGCTGACTGGACGCTGCTCAGCGCAGGGGTGAGGCGCTGGAGACCCCCAGGCAAGTGCTCCTGGCCCCGGACTCACCACTTGAGCTGCAGGGAAGACAGCACCACAGACACGGAGGAGGCCGCCATGGCCGCCGAGCCCATCCACGGCTGCAGCACAATGCCAATGGGCATGAAGGCACCTGCAAAGGGAGGGCATGTGCTCACCTGCTCTGGGGGAAGGCAGGGGCCCCACCTGCACCACCCCGAGGAGCTCCCTCCTCGGGTGCCCAGAGGACCTTGCCCCCATCCTGAGGTAAGGCCATCAAGGGCAGTGGGTGCTGTCCAGAGGAACTGGGCTTCTACCTGCTCTGCCTGACTAGGCACGGAGCACTGCCTGGCTCAGGCAGCAGGAACCACAGTGATAGGGAGAAGCAGGCACAGAGGGAGAAAGGATAGCAGCAGAGGATCCCACTGCCCCAGAGACTCATGGAGATAAACGTTGCCATAGCCACAGGCCTTGTCTATGCAGATGTCTGCCCAGTGGAGCTTCTTACCACCATGGAAGAGAGAAATGAGAGCCAGGCCCTGGGCAGACAGGAGACTAGCCAACAGATGATCACTGTGTGTGGCAGAGGTGCAGCCAGAGGAAGGAATTAAGCTTCTGAGCTGCCTCTGGGGCAAGAAGAGCACCAGCCTGACTCGAGGGTCTGGAGAATAAGGTAGGTGTGACAAGCCCTGTTACAGGAGCTGCCACTAACCATTTGGACACAACAGGAAAACTGCGACAGGCAGGTCTTATTGAAAAACTTTAGCTGGGGATATAGCTCAACTGTACAAGCACCTGCCTGGCAAGTGCAAGGTCCTGAGTTCAATTCCTGACACCAAAAAGGAAAAAAGAAAAAGGAAAAGTGGGACCTGATCCCTCTGGTGGAGAGGCAGTGACAAGGTCCCAGCCCCAGCATCTTAAGAACTTTAGGTACCCTCAGCCCGTGCGGAAGTGCTGCTGTGCACAAGCGTCTGGAAGTCTCCCTGTGTGGATCACAGGATTCAAAGGCAGAGGAGAGAGAGGAATCACAAAGCAGGAAACTCACTCCACTTGTGTGAGTCAGAGTAAAACCTGGACATTCGTCATTTTCAGGACGAGGTTCTGCAGCGCCCTCCACTGTGTCCAGCACCCATAACTCTCCTTCATTGTTATTCTTCAGACTGTATGTCTTAATAAGTGGTTCAGGAAAGAGCAGCCACAACAAATAAGTGGCCACGCACCCTGACCAGCTTCTGAGAAAGCATCAGAATGAAGCTCTGGGTCTTCTCAGCAGTTTCTCATTTACTTCTAGTGACATATAGAGCAGGAACAAAACCAACGTTTTGACACTCACTGCGCCTAGCCAGCCAGCTGGGGAGAGGAGCAGGTCACCAAGCTCAGCAGGGACCTGGCAGAGAAAGAGCTGTCCGATGCCAGGGAGATCAAAGGTGACATACTAGGGGAGAGCCCCAGCCTACCTGCAGCAATGGGTATCCCCAGCATGTTGTAAATCAGTGCCAGCACCAGGTTGACGCGGATCCTGCGGACGGTTCTCTTGGAGAGGTGAATGCTGGCTACCACGTCCAGCAAGTCGTTCTAAGGACAGAAGTGTGCTGCATAAGGGGCCTGGCCACTGCCCCCAGCCCTCTTCACCGCTTGGATGTAGTCAAACTCACTCTGATGAGAACCACATCTGCAGCCTCGATGGCAACATCTGTGCCGGTCCCGATGGCAATGCCCACATCGGCTTGGGCCAAGGCTGGGGAGTCATTTACACCGTCTCCCACCATGGCAACTTTCTTCCTTTCATTCTGGAGCTCCTGAACCTTGGCCACCTTGTGAGAAGGCAGGACTTCCGCAAAGACTTTGTTGATACCAACCTAAAGGGAGAAGAAATTATACCCGTGTTGGCAAAAGATGCCGAAAGCAGGATAACCAAGTCACCCTTGTCCCTCTCCCCTCTGCATCCAGGTCCAGGCAATCATCTCAGTCAACCAAATCCTGTAGACTCAAGGTTATAGGGCAAATGGACTGCATGCCCCCCCGCCCCCCAGCTCTTTCTCTGCCAGGTCCCTGCTGAGCTTGGTGACCTGCTCCTCTCCCCAGCTGGCTGGCTAGGGGGGGCATGCAGTCCATTGACTATTCCCTGGCTTAAGCTACCTGTTGGTCTGCCCTTCCCAGCCTGGCTACCCAACTCTTCTGCATGTTAGTCAGCCATTAGGTTACATTGCTAGGGTGCTTCAGTTCTCCAGTGGATCCTGAGGATGACATCTAAACTCTCAGGGGTCTGCCTTCCATGATCCACCTACATCTTGCTTCTACTGCCTGGCCTGCAGCTGGTGCCCCACCCAAGACTGTACTGCTGGGTAGTAATGGCATCTATGACCCCCGAACCACTCAGCACCCTGGGGTGCACTCTTGCTAGGAAAGGTTCAGGCTCCTCATGCTTCCTCCTATTTCATCTGATTGACTCCTGACTCAAGCAGCCCCTCCCCTGAGAAGCTAAGCCTGCCTCTGCCAGGCTAAGGGGAGGTTACTCCTTGGCAGCCCTAGGCCCCCTGCATACTTTCGTAATTTTAAAGGAGAAAGGTATCATTGGCCCCCAGCCATACCTGGGTGGCGATGGCTCTGGCTGTCTTTCGGTTGTCTCCTGTGATCAGGACCACATCCACACCCATGCTCTTCAGTGTGTGCACCGCCAGGGCAGCCTCTGGCTTGACAGAGTCTGCGATGGCGAACATCCCACAAAGCACACCTAGAGCAAACCCCACATAGTCAGCAAAGGCGCAGGGTGGCATGCAAGATGGGAGGATTTGCAGCAGTTCCCATCATACAAGGTTATATACAACAACAAAGCACCAAAGTATGTAACACGTTATGGTTTAGGTGCTGGAGATATGCAGAAATCTGAAAGGAGATTGAGAATTCATGATGGCCACCTGAGGGGGAGAACTCTGAATGATTTCACTGTATTCTTTTTATTTAAAAAAAATATTTTATTTATTTATTTGGCACAGGGTCTTGCTACACAGCTCAGACTTGTAGTGACCCTCCTGTCTCAGGCTCCCCAGTGCTAATATTACAGGCATGTGCCACCACACCCAGTTTCTGTGGCTGGCATGGTGTGCCCAAGGTTCTGGAGCTGGCATGGCATGTGGTACTGGGGATCGAACCCAGGTCCTTGAGCTTGCCAGGCAGGCACTTAGATTGCTGAGTCATCTCCCTAGTCCTCCACTGTATTCTTTATAACCCTCTAAATTTTCCCACCAGTTTTACACATTACTTTAATAAAGAGCCAACTGCATCATAAGAATTCAATGTATGTTTTACATGACTGTTATTAAAATATGAGAAATACAGCAAAGGTTAAGATGGTGGATGTCCAAGCTAGAAAATCAACTCTTCCTTTTATTTTTCCTAAAAAAAAAATTCTTTATAAATTTTCAGACAAAGATAAGTCACTAAGTTGCCCAGGCTGAGCTCAAGCTTGTGATCCTCCAGCATTGGCATCCTCTGGGGTGACTCTTTAGAAACACTGGAGATTCTGAACAGCAACAAGGGTGCTTGGCAGGGCCTGCTTCCCTACTTCTGCTGAAAGCAGCTTGAGTTGAGGAGACTGGGGGTTTGTTTGTGAGGACTTCCGAGAAAGGAAAAAGAGGGAATGGGATGTTATTCCCTAATACCATGTCATTAGTTATGAGCACAGTCTCACTTCTATCAGCAGAAACTGGCATGAAGTGAAGGCTCTGCTCTCTCTGAGGTGCAGCCCAGGGCACAACCTGCGTGGGAAGACACAGAGTCCCAGGAGCTCTGTGCACCCCAATCTGTTGTAAGTCAGGTGTTGGAGAGCACCAGGGACCTTTTGGGAAGGGGATTCCTGGGTGTCTGTACTGTTGAGTAAGGAGGGTCACTTTCAAGGGCCAGTCTGAGCAGAAGCAAAGATGACAGTGAGTACAGTCGGCGTTCCAAGAGCCAGTGAGCTAACAGAGAGCACAGCTGGCTCCAGGCTGAGGCAGAGACGGTAAGGAAGAAAAGCACTCAGCAGAAGGAAGGGATGGGGGTGGGAAGGGAAGAAACGAGGAAAGAAGAGCCTCCTTTGCCTGACATGCCCAGGAAACTGCATCCTACGAGAGTAGAAGGACAGCGGGGTGGGGGATACCATCAATCGCCACCAGGATGGCTGTCTGTCCTTTCATCTCATGGTCGGTCATGGCATCACTGACATCACTGGAGATGGTCAGGCCATTGCGCCTCATCCACTCACGGTTTCCGATCAGCACAGAGAAGGTCTGGGGTGCTGCATCTATTCAAAGAAAGAAGTTACTCCTAACAGTCCAACTTCATGATGAACTGAAACCTGGGAATCCTTTTAACAGCATAGTAGTCATTTAACGTTATGAAAGACTGTGATCTATAGGTGACTCTTGTAACAATATCCTTAGAGCATCAGGGCAAAGGTACAACAATGTGTAGAACACATGGGTATAAATTAAATAGGGCTTTAGTAGGACATGCTGTAGACACATTAGTCACCATGTAATGCCCTTCTTATTGCCTTTAAGGTATCTGTTGATTCTTCTGCGGGGCTCCCAGGCAGTTAGGTTTCTGCCCAGACCCCAGCAGGTATGACGAGGACTCATCAATAACTCCATGTCAATCAACACATAATCAGGTCAGTCTATTTTTTTTTTTCTCCAAATGCCTTCAGGGCAGGTTTGGCTGGCTTGAGTTGTGGGGATTGAACCATAGCAACCTGAGCTTGACTGCTTTGTTGAAGCAGCCACTTAAAGAACTGAGCTAAGGGGCAGGCTCCCAGGACAGTCTATTTCTAAGACACATTTTAAAACTGTGCCTCTGAAAAGCCCAGGTGGGCTCTCATGCCACTTCCTCACGGTGTGTGTCCCTGAAGTGCCACTGTGTGCAGCAGTGTCCAAATCCTCTGATGGTTGCCCAGGGGTTTTAAATTGCAAGAAGGCAGAGATGGCTTCTAACATCACTTAAATCAAGATCTGGCTATTAGTATACTTAAGAGGAAAACACTAAATACAAGTTTTTGAGGTTCTGGGTGTTTCCCACTCAAAGTAATGGCTGGCAAGCTGTTTTTAGACTAAGAAAGACAGCTGCCACCTGGAGCAGCAGCCCTTGTTGGCTTGAGCAGACTGGTCCATGTGTTTCCCTAACTTTCTGTCAGCTTTGTAAATATTACACACCCCACGAAAGCTCCCCCATGCAGGAAGGAAACAGAGAGAACAAAGGTAGGTCGCACCTGTTTACCTAGAAGCCATTGAGAAGTATGATCAATTCGGACTATGAAAGAAGCTCAAAATTACACATCAGTGACGTGATCCTCTATGGATATAAGTCACCACTACACTGGCCTGCCAGAATATCAGCGTTAGATGCACCAAGGCATGGCAGGGAGAAACAGTAGGCTCTTCCAGGGGAGGGAGCCATGAATGCCTAGCCTCAATCCCCCCACAGGTAGGCCACATATGGAGCGCCCCAGAGCTTGGCCTGTCACTCCACACTGAGCTGAGACACAAAGGTCAGGGATACCTTTTCCTGGAGGGCCGCCAACCTCCTTCAGGTGACCAGCCTGCCCACTCAGTGGGTGCTCACTCTGGGACAGGATGCCTTCCACGTTGCTGACTTTACAGCCGATTCCACAGCCTGGCACCGCCTGGAAGTCTGTGCAGTATCCCAAGGTCTCTGTTCCAAGTTCCTTGGAAGGCAGGGAAGAGGGAGAGGGATGAGAACAGGAGAGGGCAGGATAGAGGCTGTCTGGGCAGGAAGGGGAAGGGGGGGGGCGTGGAACTAAAGGGAAAGCTTAGGAAATCGACTGCCAACTCAGCCACAGTCACTCAACTGAGTAAGATTACGCAGCCTAACCTACCTCTAGGTAGATGCCTCAATTCATACCACACATGTCCAAGAAAGCGATTTCTATGTTGCAAACGATTTCATAAAAGTGATGGATTCACATGGCAGGTAAAAAAAACTATTTTTAAAAAATCTTTTATTATCTTTATGTACTTGGTATAGGGTCTCATTCAGCAGTTTAGACTTGTGGTGATCCTCCTGTCTCAGCCTCCCCAGTGCTGGGACTCGGTGGCCGGCATAGCACAGGGCCTGCACAGCATGCAGTACTGGGGATCGAACCTGAGTCCTTGTGATTTCCAGGCAGGCACTTAGACTGCTGAGGTGTCTCCCTGGCCCCACAAAGCTATTCTGAGGTAATCCTCAAGAGGGGATTGTGAGGAAGCAGGGAGGAAGCAAGCAGAGCAGCAGCTTGGCAGTGCATGACCTTCCTTCTGGCCTGCCAGGAAGACATCAGACGGGAGAGAGCTGTGCCGTGTAAAGGACAAAACAAGAAACAAGGTTTCTGAAGACATCCCATCCAGAAAGATGTGCCAGGTCACCCATCTACATTTACAGAAACAGGATTTGTGCAGGCAGTTTACAGTCTGTCAGCACAGCACCTCAGTACAGTCTGCCAAACAGCAAACGAGAGAGGTCCTTTCCTGCGGGAAGGAGGCTAAGGCTCAGCCCCAGGTCCCCTATGCCCACTTCATGTCTGTGTCCCTAGCACCAGGCCTCATGAAAGCCTATATTTTTAGTCTATCTTTCTTTCCCAGCTTCAGGCCAAAGCTTCCGAAGGGCACAGGTCACATCCCACTGGGTTTATCCTGAGTCCAGCACCAAACACATGCTCAGTAAGTGGCTGTGACACTGCACTGCCTTTGTGGTAGCCAGAAAGTGTGACCAGGCCAACTGTGAGCCTCTCCTACCACAGGCAAAGGCTCCTGTGACAGCTAGATCCCAGGAGGGCATGTGGTGAGGAGGGGGGCCAGGGCAGGGAGGGGTCTACATACCGCTTTACAGTATTTGGTGACTGCCAAGCCCAGGGGGTGCTCGCTGCTGGCCTCTGCAGTACCCACCACAGCCAGAACCTTCCTGAGGGGCAGCGTAGCCACATCTCCAAGCAGCAGGACTCGCATGACCCTGGGGACCCCGTGGGTAATGGTGCCAGTTTTGTCAAACATCACAGTCTTTATCTGCCAAAGCAACCACATCTCAGTGATACAACCCAGACAGCAGGGATGTCCAGAGTCCACACCATCCTGAGGCAGAGCTTCCTCTACCTTTTCAAGCAGGTAAAACCACCCCAACATAATTTCCTAACCTGATGTTCTGCAGGCAACCTGGGGATTCACATACTGCTACAAAGACATCGACCCCCACCTGCCGTGGCTACCTACACCATGGCTTACCCAGCCGGGTCGAGCCACAACCTTCCTTGGCTGTCCCCACAACATGACGTCATTCACAGACTTTTTCTAGGTCAGGAGTCAGGGCAAAGGGTCTGCTTGTTTCCTATCCCCGACCCCGTGTTGTCCCTCTCCACCAAGGCATGAGTGTTTTCTTGTTTGCCCAAGTACAAAAGCCAGCTAGAACAAAGTCTTCACAATATGAGTTCTAGAAAGGTAGAGACCCAAATACAAGAAACCACAGAGCTGGCTGTAAGCCCACCCCACACGGTCGAGGGCAGCTTTGCCCTGGTCCCTAAGTGTCCAGGCTCAGCTATTCTCTAGCACCCACCCAGTGACCTGCACTTCTGAGGTGCACCTGTTACTTCTGTGACTCTAGTACCTGGACTGCACACCTCCCTAAACCTCAGGTAGGGGCAGCTGGTTGTTCCGCACAGTCATCCTGTCTGGTTAGGAAGCAATCCCGATGTTCTGGACTCCTATGTGCACAGCCACCTTCCTTCAGGGCCCTCAGGCCATCTCCTCCGAAGACTGCTGCCTCCTTCCGTCTGTTCCTCACTGTGAGCCACATCGTTCTCCCTAGCACGCGACCGAGGGAGGCACCAAGTGTTCATCCTGCCCACCATGCTGCCTCCGTGCTTAGGGTAGCATGCTCTTCAGCAAATCTTCCAGGCCTCCGTAGGCTGGTCCCTCCCTCAACAGCCTCATCCTCACATAATCCATTCTCTCTCTCTCTCTCTCTCTCTCTCTCTCTCTCTCTCTCTTTCTCTCTCATGCTATAAAAAAGGTTTCTCATTATTTATTCAGCAAATAACCTCCAAGTAATTTCAGTATGCCAGGTCCCGGGCTAAGTGAACAGGACACAATGCTGAGAGAACACTCAGCTCCTAATCTGAAAGAGCTTACGACATAGCAGTGCGGCTGTGTCTTCGCAATCTGAATTCTAGAAAAGAAGGGACCCATAATACCTCTTAACCAGAGCTGGCTGTAAGTCCACCCCACACAGTGAAGGGCAGCTCTGGCCTTGCCCTGGCTTTCCACCTGCAATACCCGCAGCTGGAGTAGCCTCCCTACCCTCAGTCATCGGCTAATTCTAGTTCAGCTGGAGGGTCCCACATTCACCTTTCCTAGCCTCCTGCAGCAGCCCTTACTGCCAGGTAAGACAGGCCCTACCACAGCGTCCTCACAGCACCTCACCTCTTGGGACACTTGGCCATTCAACACCTGTCTGTCCCACTACACCACCAGCCTTGGAAGCTGGGTACTGTGATCACTGCCAGAACTGGGTGCACAGCCCACTCGCCTCACAGTAAGCATTTGACAACGAATAAATGAATGGGGGTAAAAGTTCAGGGGCTAGTGTGTTAGGCAAAAGGAAGTCTCTTCAGGCACACTGTAGCTCACCACCTGGCCCCAAGCTCACAGGACCCTGCCACTATGCCCACAGATGTGAGCTGGCTTTGTCTCCTGGAGCCTGACTACTGAGGTGTGACCCTGTCTGTGCCCTTGGAATGGCCTTCCTAATTCCACTGCTACAGCTTCCTCACTATAAACTAGGAATAAGAAGCACCTACAGCAAACAAGGCAAACAGTTATCACTAAGATAGAACCAGTGAATATTCACAAAGCTTTTGAGCATTGTAACTGCTGCTACTTTTGCCATTCTTGTTTCCAGTCAGTTTGGCTTCCTAGTCCATGTTATTAATATTGCTGCCCACTCAGGCTGTTCTCGGGCTTTTCTCTTAACTAAAAAAAGTGAATAGATACATATTCACTAGGACCCTCAAGGCAAATGTCAACCAGGGCCCAAAAGAGGGCAGAGGGAGCATGGTGAGGGCCTTCTTGAGCATCACCTCCAGAGCCACCCACCTGAGCGCCATCTCCAGGGCCACCCACCTTGTGTGCCATCTCCAAAGGCTTGCCTCCCTTGATGAGGATGCCATGCTGGGCGGCCACCCCGGTACCCACCATGACCGCTGTGGGTGTGGCCAGCCCCAGGGAGCAGGGGCAGGCAATGCACAATACGGTGATGGATGTCTGGAAGGCGAAGCGGATGATCACCTCCGTCTGTGAGATGTGCTTGCTGGGGCTCTAAAGGGGGAAGACAGGCAGGATGAGTGCAAGCGGAGAGGCTCACAGAACCCTCAGCATAGCAGGACATCTCTGTGGGGGCAGGGGCCTGAGACAGCTTAGCTGCTGGGTTTAGGGAACAGCTGCATCCCGTCCACCTTGGTATCACAGGGTTCACTTCATGGCCCCACATCTCCACGTCCCAACTTTATCCCCCAGGGTCCCCTCTGATAGGCAGGACAAGAACGTAGTCAAAAAAATCTCCGATAGGGGCTGAAGCAAAGGTCTGGGAGTCAGACCACATAATTTGTATCTGGCTCTGATGCTAACTTCACCTATCTGGGCCTCAGTTTCCCCATACACAAAATGGAGTTGATAACAATGCAGCTGGCTCCTGTGCTGTTTTACAACTTGAATGAGACAAAACACTTCTAAATACAAACATACACACAGTACAACAATGGGCACAGGCGAGGTGTCAAAGCAATGACAACTATTACACTATGATTATTTTATCATTATTATGTAAATTTTTAAAACTGACATACTTCCACAGAATCTATCCTAGGATAATAATGACACAGTTGGACATGAGGCAGGGATATTTATCACCAGGCTTTATTTTGTTTCTATAATGGTAAAACCTGGAAATAATACGGGACTAATTAATCAGGCAGTGCACAATAGAATGCTGGGCTGCCGGTGGAATGATGCGGCGTGCCTGAGTTGATCGACACGGAAACAGAAGAACTTCAAATGTGAGGGTGAGAGACCAAGCGCTGTGGCTTTCCTCATGCAAAATCCCCTGCCTCTACCCGGACGGAACACAGGAAAGATGACTGCCGAAGAGGGAAGGGCTGTGGTGTCATCTCTATTTTACTTTCTATATTTTTCATGACTATTTTCTTTGTAAATTCCCCCAAATTATGGGCCTATTCTGTAGATTCATTGGCACAAGTTGGTATCACTATTTATACTCTGAGATCTTGAATGACTTTGATTTATTTTTCAAAATAGCTGGTGACTATGGAGTCTAACCAAGAAATACTACATTCATGTAATTACAGTAAACAGCATATTTTCTATATGGAGGTCACGGACTGCAATCTCTTTACCTTTAAAATTTATTCTTTGATGTTGAAAAGTAGGAGATTCTAAAATAAGGTATATATTTTTTTAAAAATAAGGTATACTCTAATTTTCATAAAACAGTTGTATTTAGGCAGATAAGATATAATTTTCTGAGAAAAAGATGTGGTTTTTTTGTAAACTGAGTAATTCTTGTTACTACCACTTAGCATTCTGGTAACACTGGGTGGCGTTCCGACGTTAGCGTGAACCTTTCCTACAGTGAGTTTGTGCGGCAGAGTGACAAGTATCTTAAAGGAGCATGCAGTACCTCATTTGCCAGCATCCTCCCTGATTTTGCAGATAAAAACAAAAGAAGCCACAGTAAGATGGAAAGCATGGAACGGTAGAAAGTCATACACTCCAGCTTGTTTAACCTGAGTCTTCCCACAGCCCCATACCGATGAGTTCTCCCCGAAAAGCAGAAATTTTAGGCAGTCAGGTGCTGCGAATAGTCACTGGCAATTTCTAGGCTACACTCATAGCTTACATTTAAAAACACTGAGGTCTCCTAGATGGCAAAAAGTGCTTAACTTGGCTGTTTTCCACTTAAGATAGAAAACTTAAGGGAGAAAATGACACCTTAGTAAATGACATGCAGCCTAAGAGTATCCGGTATACCTTTAATTATATGTAGAAAATTTTAAAAAAGAAAAAAAATGTATCCTGTATCTATAGTCTCTTATTCTATGGCTCTAAGCTAAGTACTACACTATGACAGGAATGAAGTGAGGCAGAACACTGTTACAATACGGCTCTCTGGCTTGTTTAAACTGAGTCTTCCCATAGCCCCATACCAATGAGTTCTTCTCCGGGGCACGAGCTTTTTGGTACATGTAATATTTGGTACAAGGTCTCACTATGCAGCTCAGACTCGTAGTGATCCTCATGTTTTCAGCCTCCCCAGCGCTGGGGATTACAGGCATGCACCGCCATGCCCAGACTTGGTAGCTGGCTCAGCCTGCCTGGGGACAGGTCATGAGCTTTTCAGGGACATCAAGGTTTTTCAGTCCCAGAACTGATGCCATCATCATTGTGGGGATCTGTCCTGTGTCTGTGCCTCGCAGAACTCTTAGCAGCATCCTGGCCTCTGTGCTAGAAGTGTGCTGTATTCGCTCCATGTGTGAAAACCAAAAATATGTTCAGATTTTGTCCCTGACAATCACTGATGCAAGTTAAGTTTTATAAGGGACTGTATTTTCCATATTCTTTTTTTTTTTTTTTTTTGAGACAGGGTCTCACTGTGCAGTTCAGGTTGGTATTGAGCTCACTTTGTAGCCCAGGCTGGTCTCTAACTTGGAATAATCCTGCCACCTCAGCCTCCTGAGTGCTGGGATAACAGGTGTATGCCACCATGCCCAGTCCTCCACTGTTTTTTCTAAGTTTGACAAAACAATATTTCCCAAGATAGTGTTCTTCAGTACTTAGAATGTTAGGTATTTAATTATTAAAAAGCTCTGTCTATATTAGCATATAGTCTTTCATCTTTTTTGTTTTTTAATGTATTTGGTACAAGGTCTCACTATGCAGCTCAGACTTGTAGTGATCCTCCTGTTTTCAGCCTCCCTAGCGCTGGGATTACAGGCATGTACCACCACGCCTGGACTCGGTAGCTGGCTCCATGCCCAGACCCAGTGGCCGGCTCAGCACACCCAGGGATGGGGCCAGCGTGGCATGTGGTGCTGGGAATCGAACTCCAGTCCCTGAGCTTGCCTAAGCAGTTGCTAATCCACTGAGCTATCTCACTGGCCCAGTCTTTCGTCTCTCAAAAGCACTGTAAAGTATTATGACTTGGGAAAGTAGGAGACTAAAGATCAAATTGGCTGGCTATAGATAGCAAAAAAAATTTTTTTTCTTAAACTCTACTAAATAATGTTACTGTGCCATCAAAATTATGAAGTGGCATATCTTCTATGACATATACTTTGTAACTTCAGAAACGGCCAGTACTACATGCTGTAAATGCTTTAAGCATTATGAGAACCAACTGATGTCCATGGAAATTATCTAAGTAGATACAAAATGCAACTTTATACAAACCCATAGAAAGAAAGCGACCAATTGATTTGGAATCTAATTTAGATTTTACTGTCAATAAAATGAAAGAACCAAAATACAATGGATAATTAAATCCCAGTGCATCTAAGATAAAAATGGCAATAAATTATTTAAAACACAACCACCACACTGCTCAAAGCGTTCAACTTACAGGAAAGTATTTCTGAACAACATCAAAATTGATAAAACCGATTATTATCCAAACCACCAATGTCAAAGTTGAAATGATGATGATAAATGGGACAAAATAGCCACTAAACCGGTCGGCCAGTTGCTGAATGGGTGCCTATGGAAATACAAAATCAAGATCATACAAAATTATGAACTGGGAAGCCATAAAACCCCACAAGCACGGGTAAGGATGGGGCCCCTAGCCTGTGCATTAACTACATTTGCTAACTGATCTTTACTCAATAATGACCTATTTATGCTATGGAAGTGGGGGAGCTGAGGTCACACCATGTTTCGAGTTTCTTCATTACCTTGGACATCTGGGCCTCTTCTACCAATTTCACAATCTGAGCCAAAGTAGTGTCGTTGCCCACATGGGTGGCTTTAATGAGCACGGAGCCATGAGCGTTTATAGACCCGGCGATCACCACACTCCCGGGTTTCTTGGTGACGGGCATGGCTTCCCCTAGAGGTGAAGAAGAGATCATCAGCACCTGCTCAGCCCCATTCCACACCTGACACCTTGCAGAGGGAACAGGAAGCGAGCCACCTGACCTGTGATGAGGGACTCGTCAGCCATGGTGTTGCCTTCCAGGACCTTCCCATCCACTGGGAACTTCCCCCCAGGGACAACCTTGATGACATCTCCCCGCTGCACCAGCTCCATGGGTACTTGCTCCTCTCTGTAACAGATACACCTCTGCTCACACCCAGCCCCTTGTACCAGCACCCCTCCCCTGCACCATGCCAGGCTCTGGGTCAGCTATTGGATTAGTTCCATACTCAGCCAGCCCCTTGTACCTGTGAGCTCTGAATCCACAGGTTCAACCAAACTTGCAACCAAAACATTCAGAGGAAATAAATTTCCTTCTGTGATGAACACTTCTTGTCATTATTCTCTAAGCAATATATTATAAAACTCTTCATGTGGGATTTACATTGTATTAGCTATTATAAGTCATATAGAAGTGATTTGAAGTATACAGAGGGAAGTAGGTTATATGCATATACTAAGCCATTCTGTGTGAGGGATTTAAGCACTGGGAGGTTTTGGTTATCTGTGGGGTCCCCATGGCCCCCAGGGGACAACTGTACTTGTTCTACGCTGAGCAACAACCAAGGGCTATGCATGAGAGGCACATGGGCATGGATTTTATGTTAAGACAACTGGGAATCACTGGAAGACTTTTCTTTCTTTCTTTTGCGGTACCAGGGATTGAACTCGGGACCCTGCACTTGCCAGGCAAGTAAGACTTTTCACTAGAGAAATACAGTCAGAATTTTGCTCTAGAAAGGTCACTGGTTTTAATACAAATATTTTGAAGGTGAAAAGCTGGCAGTAGGTGGCCAATAAACAACAGCTCGCCTGAACAGCCAGCAGCCCCAACCACAAGTGAGGCAATAGAAGGACAGAGCAGGAGGTGGACAAGCAGAAATTGGGAGGTCAGAGGTCAATGCACCACGGAGGAAGGAAAAGAGCCACAAAAGCAGCCCAGGCCAAGCCCTAGGAGCTGTGTGGCAGTGCCAGGGAAGAAGACCGTCATTCATCTGAAGGGCTGCAGGAGAATAGAAAGGACAGGGAAAAAGCCATTAGAGAAAGTTCTACGGGGTGTGTCCAGTGATAGGCCTGCAAGTGAGTTCCACAGGCCTGGGTCAGAAGCCACAAGAGCTCAGCAGATTAAAGCGCCTGCAAGCAGGTGAAGGGGCCAGGGTTTGATCCCCAGGCCTGCCATGCCAGCCCTGCCCCCAGGGCATGCTGAGATGGGGATTGAGACTGGATGTGGTGGCGCATGCCTGTAATCCCAGCACTTGGGAAGCTGTAAACAGGCAGATCACTAAGAGTCCAATCTAGTAGCGAGACCCTGAACACCCTGCAGACCCTTCCCTAAAATATAGGGAGAAAAAAAAGAAGGAAGCCACAAGAGAGCAGACATGAGAGCAGACATGTCCCAGTGACAGTCTATAACACGCCTAAGACATGGAGGAGAATGAAGGAGACCTACAAAGGAGATCAGCAGCAGCAGGGAAGATGTCCTCATACACCAAAAGGTCATGAATGTAAAATGTCCCACCACCTAAACTTGGGATAAAGAAAAAAGCACAGGTGTCTCCAGCAGAGGGACAGAGGCGAGGAGAGGCTGTAGGCTAAGGGTCCACCTCATACAGGAAACTCAAGTGGGCTTCAGGAGGTACCAAGAGCCTGTCTACACAAGCAGAGGCCAGAGGGGACTGGAGGCATGGTACCTGGCACACCTCAGGGTCAGCCCTTCCAGGGGACAGTGGCAATACAGACAGCGGAGAAATCAGCCATGTCCCTGGAGAGTGGGGTGGCTGGGAGCCGGGAGCCGGGAAGGACCCTGCACATGCAAAGCAGCACAAATGGGCCTGATCTGAGCACACCACTCATCTTAGGCAAAGTCAGAATGAATTCTGGATCCCTGATGAAAACATGGTACCATCCTGTTGTGATGGGAGTGGTTAGGTCTACAGTGTGTTCACAGGCCAAGAAAACAGAAAGAGGAGGATGAAGAGGAGGAGGGGAAGAGGAAGAGAAGAAGGAAGGAGGAAGAAAGAGGAAGAAGAAAGAGGAGAAGGAGGAGGAGGAGGAAAAGGAGGAGGAGGAAGAGGAGGAGGAGGAGAGTCGCCTTCTTTAGAAAAGAACTGAGTTACAACAGGCGTAGCCCACTCACTTCCCGTGGCATCTCAGCTGACTGATGCCACCTGGCAGGCCACTAATCTGCTCATGTTCAGGTCACTAAGCAGCCCCTGGTTAGCACCAGAAGCTCTTTGAACTATTATTGGCAGAGGCAGCAGGGTGGATGTTGGTCAGGTGCGTCTACACAGATGCAGGTACTGCAGCTTTGTGCCCCCCTCCAAATACTTTCACTTTTCAGAAGTTTTCATGCCACTGATTTATAAGAGTAAAAAAATAAGAGTCAAGGTGCATGAGACTGCAGACACCAAAGCTGCTGTGTGTGTGCGCATCTGCACATGCACACTGAGAGCACCAAGTGGTCATCACACAGGATGCCTGACTGGGAGACAGTGTGGCATGGTGGCCAAGAGTGGCCCTGTGCCTCCAAGGGCCTGGCCTCAGTTCTGCCACCATCTACGGACTTTAAGCAAGTGACTTGGCCTCACTGAAGTTTGGATTTTTGCTACTGAGAATGGGGACAGTGACAGTGGCCCTCACAGGAGAGTCATCCCAGTTGCATTAGGTAAATCATATACAGTACCTGGTGTACAGTTAGGAACCAACTCTGAGTTAGCATGATTATAGTTACAATGATTACTTAAAAAGTACAGTCCAGGGAAAAAGTCACAATCCTGGACTACAGTGAACTGGCGCCGCAACAACTTCTAAAGCACGGATTCCTCCACCCCTATGGACACTGGCACTGACAACAGTGGGTGAGAGGTAAGGGCCTATGTCTGTCTCCACAAGGGGAAGGCCTGGAGTCTATGTGATAACCAACAAAATGGAGACAACGGAGTCTATGGACAAACTGGTAGGAGACTCCCTTCTATTGCAAGGGGTAGGGTACTCCAGCAGGCTCACTGCACAGGACCAAGGGAGGGAAGTGACCAGCAACCCTACAACACCTCCTGTTCTTGGGAGTCAGAAGTGAAATCACAGTTTATCAATAAAATTTTGAAGAAAAAAAAAAAAAAAAACAAAGCAAAAAAAAAAAAAAGAAGTGAAATCACAGGCTCAAAGAGTATATGGGTGAGGGAGAAACTTCAGGAATACATACACGGCCTACATGACAACTGCCTATGATATGGTTTAGACCAAAATTGGTCCCCAATACCTCAGGTGCTTGGAAGGCGTCTGGATTATGGGGTGCTACGGCAGGCTTGCTGTTGGGGGGGGGGTGGCCAAGGAGGCTGTCGCTAGGGTTTATCTCCCTCCTCAGTACCTCCCTTCTCTCAGCGCTTCCTGGATGCCATGCGGTGGGCAGCTTTCCTCCGCCAAGCCCCCCTGCCTGGAGCTGCTCAAGCACAGAAGGCCTAAAATTTCTACCAACTATGAGCTACCCACCTCCGTTAAGTGGTGAGTGCTGAGTATTTTGTGCCGATGATGAGAAAAGCAACTACGATAGCCCAGACTATTAAAAGAAAGGAAGAAAGAAAGAAAGAAAGAAAGAAAGAAAGAAAAAAAGAAAGAGCGAGCCAATCAAGGAAATAGAGAAGCCTTAATTTGTAAAAATTTCCATATTATTACATATGCCTTATCAGTCAGTAATACAGCCAGACATGGTGGCACACACCTGTCATCCCGGCACTCAGGAAGCTGAGGCAGGAAGATCGCCATCAGCTCAAGGCCTGCCTGGGCTACATGAATGAGTTCAAGGCCAGCCGCTCTACAGAGCAAGACCCTGTCTCAAAACAAAAAGTCAGTATGTGAAAGGGACAAGAGCGTAGACTGTGGAGCCAACGGCCAGAGGACTACCCTCCCTTCTCTATGTAGCTCCTACTTGACCCCAAGTCAGCTGCTCAGCCTAGCGAGACCTGTTTCCTCTGTAAAATAAGAGAAGTAACAGCCCCTTCAGGATACAGGCTTTTTCCCTGAATGAGGGGAGTTAGGAGATTAATGACAGTTTAAATACAAAGCAGTTAGGAGAGTGCTTGAGTATATATCCAAGCAAGAATGATAATTATTTTTAATATGACAGCCTTACAAGGAAGATATCACTATTCCACTGTACTCTTCGGCAGGTCGCAGCCCTAATCTCTGGCCTGATCCAATCCCCAGATCTTGAATGTTCCATGCAGGGCTCAGTTATAACCCATGTTCTCTCTAAAGTCACCCTTGACACCATTAGCCTTCCTTCTGTAATTGCTGGACTCCCAGTCATTCACGCCCTCAGCCCCCACCCCCCCAGTACACAGACACCACTGTTTGTTCTTTAACAGAAAAGCTTCGTTTGTGCAATGCCTTGAGTGTCCTTGCCTACTCTGTGAGGTTTAGTGCAACGTAACTGCGGGATGGGAGTTGGCTCCCTACTATCCAGGCAACACGAACTGACCTTGAGCCCTACTGATGAACACAACCTACCTGAGGATTAAGTTGTCCTCACCGAGGGTCACAACTGTGGCTTCTGTAGCTTGGAGAGACATGAGCTTAGCAAGCGCCTCTGAAGTTTTGCTCTAGGAAATAACCAGAGTGTGACATGAGAGCTATGTCAACCTGACCTGAACCAGATGGAAAGAGACTGCTCCCCAATGTGGCCATACCGTGCAACAAAGGCACTGTGGGGACTGGTGCATGGCTCCTGGGCCACTAATATAGTTCTAGGAATTCCATTCAGACTGAAAACACCCTGCCAAGTAACAGTTCCCTTTTATGTTCAAGCTACCATCTTTTGTGGCCTGTATCCCACCCAGTCTTTCATAGGACCCAATGCAAGGGAGCGGTTCAATGCAGGATGTTAAAAATTATATGACCCCAGTTGGAAGTAATACCCTACATTAACACCCTCTATATTCAGTCACTAAAAGACCAAGTGGGTTTTAATAATTAATCAGATTAGCTGGGATTTCAGAAATAGCATCCAATTTGGAGATTAGTGACTCTGGTGCCTAATTATACGGAGGTTTCAGATTTCTTAAGTCTTTCCCCTTACTGTGTGTAATGAGTATTTCTCAATACTGTGTTCACATGGACTGTGATTTGTTTTCCTGGAGGAACAGTTCTTAACAGGAAGCCAGAGCTACCTTCGCCACATGTTCTAGCCACCGTCCCAGGGCAATGAACACGAAGAGCATTGGAGGTGTGTCAAAGAATGTCACAGGACTCTTCTCGGCCTTCTCAGCTATCGCAACCACCAGGATGACCAGGGAGTAGACGTAGGCAATGCTCGTGGCCAGGACGATGAGCACGTCCATGTTGGCCGATCTGTGTCGCAGAGACTTGTAGGCCTGGACGTAGAAGTACCAGCCACCAAGGAACTGAAAGACAAGGTGAACAAGGGCCGCCGATGAGCAGGGCGGAGGCTCTAAAGAGCCGGAGGCCCCAGGATGGCAAATACTCTAGGACTGCGCACCTGTGTGATGTGACCTTTTCTTTAGTGCTCGACATTTATTAAACATACCTTCTAATTCAGAAGGAACTCCTGGCCCACAAAAATTGGATGATCAAGGGTATGCATCTTGGTTATTTTCTCTTGTTGTTGGGACAAAATACCCAACACCCAAAGTTAAGGAAGGAAAGTGTTATTTAGCTCTCAGTGAGTGGAGGTTTCAGTCCATACCCAGCTGGCTCTAAGGCAGAGTGGCACATGGCAGAGGGCAGCAGTTCATAGAGGCAGAAAACAGCAAAGAGCAAAGGGAAGAGCGGGTCCATGCAGCTAGCAAGCCTCTCTTCCTTCCTTCTATTGTGTTCAGGCTATCAGCCCCAGGCAGGCATAGTACACACACCGGTAACCCCAGCATGGGATCATGATTAATTACAAACTCTAGAAGCTGCCCCAATGACTGCATGAGGCTCTGAGGGCACAGCTACACACAAACCGTAACAGTATGTATAACCTTTAAAACTCAGGACACGTAGTGTGAGTGGCCATCAGTATGAGACTGGCAAAAAAAAAAAAAAAAAAAAAAAAAGAAAAGAAAAGCAGACTTGAGAATCAATAGAACAACCTGAGGGTGCAAAAACAACTCCAAAGTGTACTTCCGATTTGATTTGAAACTGTCTCATTGCTGTTTATCAATAAAACTTAAAAAAAAAAAAAAAAAAAAAAATCATGGTTCATTCATGCTGTGGACAGTGCCAATCTCTAAGCAGAAGATTCTGTATCCATAAAACATTGGCAAAATGGAAGTCTGTGAAACAAGATTAAATAAAAATCCCAGTATGCATTAGTATACCTCCCACACTCACACTTCCACTAATAAAGTCTGAATGTATTATGTGAGCATGCACACCACATACGTAACATGAGAATGAGTTTTCTCCACACAGATGAGATTCAGAAAGATACATGCCCTACCTAATGGTGACACTGTAGCTGTCCCCGAGGGGCACGGCTCAGCCAGAGATAGGCAAAATTAATGAAAAATATTTTCTTTGCTTCTAATACTCCAGTATGACTAGAGTTCTTTATAAATATACAGTAATTTGTGAATAAAAATAAAATGTAGAGAAAAATTCAGTTATAAATATTTGCTCCCCAAAAGTCAAACATCATTTGCCAGTTAATCTTGACTATCAGCTTGACTAGATTCAGAGATTCTAGAGAGGTGACTGAACTGTGAGGACACCAGGCTTACCAATGGATTAACCAATGGACGAGCTCATAGCTGCATGGCTAGTAGCAGGTAGGGCCCCTTTGGAAGCAGTGGGTCATGGGGCATGGCCTGGGGGACTATATCCAGTCCCCTCCTCTGGAGCTCTGGCCTTGCTCTCCCTGTGGGGTGGGTGGGGGGCTTCTCTCTTCTGTGCCCCTTTGCCATGAAGTTTCTGTTTTAGAGCCAGAAGGCTATGGATTGAAATCCCTTGAATGATGAAGTACAATAAACCTCAATTCCTTTAAGTGGTAGCTGTTAGGTACTTTGTCCCAGCAATGGGAAAGCTGACTGATATGCATTCCAATACTACTGAGGTGTTTAGTTTTATGTTCCAAAATAAATGCACAGACAGCACACCTCCCTTCAGAAACAGAGCTGGTTCCTTAACATCACCATCGCAGCAGACGCTCCCTGAGGTCTGCCTGCTGAGCTACAACGTGCTCATTCTGCCTTTTCAAGACAGACCATTCAGGAGAAGCATGAGCTCCAGGACATCCAGCTGCTCCTTCTAACAGGTAAATTAAGCTGAACAGGGGCTGGTGAGATGGCTCAGTGGTCTAAAGCACCTACTTAGAACAAGCTTAGCAAAGCACAGGGACCGCTGTTCAATCCCCAGCACCACATGCCAGCCAGCCCCGCCCCCTGGTGGGCTGAGCTGGCCACACACACACACACACACACACACACACACACACACACAAATAAAATAAAATAAAAAAAAAATTAAGCTGAACAGTAAGCAAATTGGGGGCACACAGTTTCCCACTCTTGCAGGGAGGAAGTTGTTGCTCTAGGGCGTTTTGATCACCGATAGTCAACTCTGAAACTGACAGTGGAATTAGACCCTTCTTAGTCCTCATAGTAGAAGGTCTGGCCCTGTCCTGTTGGTCATAAGACAGAAATAAAAGCAGCAATGTCAGGAGCTGGCTTAGGAAATATCACTGAAACAAAGCTGAAAAGCTGTGTTCAACGTACCTGGACGAATGTGCACAAGATGAAGAAGACAAGGTTGAGAATGGACAGCCCCGGGATGATATTGTGGTCCAGGACCATGGCCTCGTGGGGCTCATGGCTGGGGATTAACATATAGATCATTAAGCCCATGACAGGGATGCCGAACACCAGGCTGCACAGGAAAGACTTCCTCCACCTGGAAGCAAGTGCAGCATGCAGACATGTTAGATACTGTCACCTGGATCCTAGGACAGTCCCCTCCAGAAGGCTCTGTGTAAAACCTGACTTTCTCACATGTCTGGAACAGACCACCATGGATTGAAACAAAACTAAGCTTCTCTCCCCACACTGCTATCCCAGGAACAATCTAAAGATCTAAACACTGTGGCAGCATAGCCTTCTTCTTCACTTGGCCTTCAATCTATATGACCTTCAGTCTATAGGTTTTGCAACTGAGGCTCAGTAGTTAAGAATCTACTCCAAAGAGGTTGACATTCTCAGTCTACAGCTGCCTATGGTCCACTATTCTTACACAGACCTTCAAAGGAAAAAAAAAAAAAAGCTGATGGCACTATTTCATTGGTATAAGCTTACTTACACATTCAATCTTGTCAGGGGCAGGGGTTTACTGGGGACTGAGCCCAGGCCCTTTGCTCTGAGCTACAGCCCCAGACTTTTTTGTTTTTTATTGAGACAGTCTCGTGAAGTCACTAAGTTGCCCACACTGAGCTTAAATTTATGATCCTCCCTCTTCAGCTTCCCAGACTGCTGGGATAGCAGGCATGCACACGTGTGCCCAGCACAATTCACTTCAGCTTTAAAACAACTGTCTAAAACTGAACCAGTAAAAAATAATGAGGCTGTCTTGGTGAATACAATGTCCAAGATCAGGGTCACAGCAGACAGCCATGGATTTGCAGCAGCCCCTCTAACCAAAGGGCTGTGGAGCTTCCTCCCTTGCTCCTCTCCTTCTTTGTCTCCTTTGCTCTTTCTCTCTGTTAATGGTGGAATTCTCCAATGCTTGGCTTCCATCCCTTCATGTTCCTCTTGGTAAATGCACACTGGCCCTGCCTTTACTGTGTGCCCAGACTGTTGCCCAGGGAGTCAGCCTCCCTGGCTTTCCAGGTCCCTGGCAGGTCAGTCCCACCTATACCCCAGGGATCCCTGGAGGCCCCAGAAGATGCCCTCCCAACCTAAAGCTCAACTCAGGATCCCTTGTTAAGCTTCCTCCACCTTCCAGAACCCTCCTACACCACTGTGGTTGCAGCTCCTCATTCTCTTCCTTCCTACCCGACCAGAACCACTCTAAGGCAGGGATGATGGTGTCTGCTCCTCCCCAGAAGTGTCACAATGCTCTGCACACAATCACAGCATCTAATTTGCTGGAAACGTAAGAGACTGCCTGAAACAACAAACCGCAGTCTCCTGATTCCTTGGCCATCTGCTTTCCACTCAGCCATGATCTCTACCCTCAGATTCTAGCTCCAGAACCTATGTAAATAAAGACTTTCCCTTTTTCTATCCTAATTTGAGCAATTACAGCTAGCTATTTAAATAATGAAAATTAAGTCAAACTTAATTCAAGGCTGGGTGTGGTGGTGTGTGCCTGTAATCCCAGCACTTGCAAGAGTGAGAGGCAGGAGGACCGCTGCAAGTCCAGCCTGGGCTACATAGCAAGAGCCGTCTCAACGCCCTCCCCCGCAAACTCATCCCTACAGGTGCACTACCTGCATTTCAAGTGTCTGAACACAGAAGTGCAGTGTAGACCTAGAGCACTGTCATCATCGTAAAACTTCTACAGATAGCACTGTTTCAGAGGGATAATGTTCCAAAGAAAAAGGCAACCAATCCAGGTGGAAGCCCAGGGACAGCAAGGACAAAGCACAACAAGCACAAAGACAATGCAAGGACACACACATGACAAGAGCCACAGAGCCAGCAGAGACAGGAAGACAGACAGTGAGTGAGACAGGCCACAGTGTGCTACCTACTGCTTTATTTCCATCTTGTGATCCAAGTGATGAGCATTGGGCCTTCTCTGGGCCAGGGAAGCATGGAAGCCAATCTCCTTGTTATCAAAAAGAGAGAGGTAGAGAATAAGGGAGAAGGTACTTGTTAAAACATGCATTGGTGGAGAGTTTTATAGCTCTGGAAATTAGACAGTAAATCTCAAAGTGCCTCCAGAGACCACTGGGTCCTCGTCTCATGCTGGCTGACAAATCCCGCCTGGAGATTCAGGACTGTCTACATTGTCTGTGATGAAACAGCATTTAAGTGGTGATTGCTGACCCTTCTGTTGGCAAAGGCAGTAGGTTCTGGGAAGCTAACCTCACCAGGCTCCAAAGCTGACTAGTACTGAGTTATAAACTCAGAAGGTTTGAGTTTAGGAACCCCAAATACCTTCCGTGGTCTGGAAGTTTCCTTCCACTCATAAGGAAAGAGCAAATCAGGGAGGTTAAATACTTTGCCCAGAAATATAACAGCCACTGTTGAATTCCTATTCTTTTGTTTAGTGAAATTCTGTATCATTTTTAGCATGTGTGTGTTTTACTATTTTTGTTCTCTTAAATAAATAAACACTTTGCCCAAAGCTACAGAGCTCCTCAGAAGAGCTAGAGCCAGAACAATGGTCTCCCTCCCACTGGGGCACCCTCAGCCCCCTCTGCAGCCCACAAAGCCCGGGTTTCAGCTTTGGGTTTTTCCCACGAATGACCCTGTGTACTTCTGCAACCACCTTGATCTGATCCAAGGCTCTGACTTTATGAACATATGTTTAGAAATGTCTTCATCAGTCACCTTGATAAAGAAAGGGACCCCAGAACCTGCAGCTGGGGTTCTTATACAAAACTGAAAGTTGTGGTAGAAAAAAGAACATTTAAGACTATGTAAGCCAACTGCTTTTACTACTAACATTAACCTAATTATATTAGGAAAGGTACCCCAGATGCAAATATGGAGGCCAAGCAATATTCCAATATCCTCAAAGAAGGAAGAAAGGACGCTACACACAGAGTGGGCTGAGTGGAGGCAGGCTATACTTGAAGGTCCTATCTAAGATGCTCCTTCCTGCTTACTGCATCAGTGTGACCCCCTCAGCCTCACACTCCCATGTCACTGCTGTTGTTCAAGAACATAGTGATAAAGTAGAAGCAGAAACACAGGCCAGGCTTGGTAGTACATGCCTGTGATCCCAGCACTTGGGAGCCTGAGGCAGGAGGATTGCCTTGAGTTTGAGGCCAGCCTGGGCTACATAGTCAGTTCAAGACCAGCCTGAACTACACAGGGAGTCCCTGTCTCAAAAACACAAAACAAATCTAGAAAGACAGCTGGGTTTCAAACTGTGAGATCTGGGTTTGAGAGCCGTTCCACACCTGGGAACTAGATCCCAAGGAATAAGGCCTTTAACCTCTCTGAAGCTCTTTTCTCATTTGATGAAGGACCTGTATCTTCTGCCTCTGGGGTGAAGCACCATTTCCAAGTCAAAAAGCTCTGCTGGGCCGAACAGACAATTCCTCTGTTCAAACACACAAGCATAATGCAGAGAAAACTAAAGATAGCACGGCTTTAATGCTGTAATGTTTCAATTCATAAGCAATTTCATAAATAGGCATCTCACTAAGCTTGATTTATCCTGACTATTAACTACCACAAGGTGCTTTTATTTAGTGTTGATTGCTTTAACCCATTCGAGCCTTCCTCGAGGCTCACTCTCTTACAGTCTGGTGTGACATAGGCCTCCAAGGAGGAAGTGTTAGGTCTCTGGGGAACCTGGGCGAGGGAGCACAGGCATGTACGCTCTAGTTCACTTTCCAGAGCACAAACAATCAAACTGCCCCTCAAAACAGGCCTCGCAGAGGGGGAAATGCAGCATCGTTCTGTCCAGTGCCAACCCCTCCTTAGTCTGTAGATACTTGCAACTGACAGAGATATTTTAGAATTACAATTAGGCAATTAAACACTATGTGCCAAGTATCTCAGCAATACTAACGCTTCTCAGGGAGTATGTGAAACTAAAGTTATAATAATGTCTTTTTTCTCCCCATCTTTTTCTTACCTATTAATGTGCTCCCTGAGATGACCTGATATGTACAGTACCTTCATGGATTATTCGAAAATAATCTTATTTCATGGTAAAAATTGGCAGATTTTAGGTGATTTTTACTTTTTCCTTCAGCTTAATTATATGTTCTTAATCATTTTCTTCAATGATTATTTGTTACTGTTTTATATACACTGGGTATAATTTTCATCAATGAATTACCTCAATAATTTTGACAATATCCCGTGGACCGATGATTTCTGGATCAAATTTCACATGGGCTTTGCTGGTGGCCAGGGCCACAGAGGCGTAGGTGATGCCATTGGTCCTGGTGAGCTTGGACTCTATGTTGTGAACACAGGAAGCGCAGGTCATCCCTGTGATCTGTAAGACAGGGGAGCACAGTGCCATGGGGCTGGGCTGAAAGGCGCCTTTCTAAAGCACCTGGGGGGCCAGGTATTGGGGCACAGGTGGCACTCCAGTCCTCGAGAGGCTGAGGCAGGAGGGTGGCTGTGAGTTCACGCATGTGAGACCCTGTCTCAAAAAAATAAATGAGTAAGCACTTGGGGGTGGGGGGTTGATGACAGGCCGCCTCCAGCCTTCTCCCTTTGTAGAACCCTCCTACAGCTCTGCACTCCATTGACAGGCCCATAAGCAAGGTGCTGAAAGATGCTCACCCTCACACGCCCTTGAAGGGAGGGGTAAATGGTGGTTCTCTCCCAGCTCAGGTACAGGAAGTAACAACCATTTAGCAGATGGCAACAAACCCAGGCTTGGCTTCGGGCTCTAACAAAAATGCACTTTTGGAGGCTATGTTTCAGCTACCTCCCCACCAGTACTGGGTATTAACCACATCATAAGAAGGATGTGGGCCTACAAACTCCTGAAGGGAGCTATAATTTACAGTCTTGCCAGTGACTGGCTTGTAGTGCCTGCTAAGATGTTCCTGTTTCAGGGACCTGCTGGCACCTGGAGGGCAGGACTCAGGGAGTAACCAACAGATGGAATGGAATCTAAGGGGCCCCAAAGTACGGACAGGGTGCTGACAGGTGAGGGGCAGAGAAACATTAGAGGGAAAGACACAAGGAAGGATGGCATGAGGTGACCTGCAGCCAGCTTGGCCAGCACAGGGCCCGTGAGGAGGAGGAGGAGGAGGGAATCCGCAGTGCTGTCTGGGTCCACAGCATGAAGGCTCTTGAGCACAGCCAAGTGTCACTAAGCCACCACTTGATGCAAAGCCACTGAGAAGTAATGGGCCTTGGGAGGCTGTGACTGCAACTGTACTGGGAAATGTGCATTAGTGATCCCAGAAAGAATAACAGGATGAGAGAAACCATCTGAAGTCAGGGCAAGAGAGGGGAGCTCATCTGGAATTGGAACACATTAACCTTAGCAGGAGATTCAAGAACAGTATCAAAAAAGGGAGGACTATCAGACAAATAGGAACTAGCTTACTGGCTGGTGACTGCAAGTTTACAAATATTTCAAGGGTGCTCCTAAGCTCTCCTTTTATTTCTGCAGTAATCATAAAAATTAGAACTTATGAAACACTTGCAATATGCTGGGTCCTGGCTTACTGCTGTACTGCTCTCCCTCCTCTAGGAGGCAGGTCTCAAAGCCACAAGACTGACAGGTGCAGTAACTGGTCCCAAGTCATACAGCCAGTGAGGGGAGAGGAGGCTGTACCCAGAGAGCCTGGCTCCAGTGTGCTCCACGCCACTGCTGTGTGGGGCCAGTCAGGTCTTCACTGACTCCCCTACGTTAACAAATGTCCCAGCCAAAGCCTGCAGCACTCTTGCCATGCCCCATGCTGTATCCTCACATGAGAGAAGGTGACATGAACTACACGATTCAGACAACTCACTTTGTGGTCAGTGCTTCCTAAATACTAAGTAAAACAGAAGTTCACATAAAATGTCTGTGGTCATGTGAACCTCAATTTTTCCTTTTTACACACTGCAACAAAAAGTATTGGTTCAAAGGGAGCTTTTCCTTTTTCCAGTAACAGTCTTGGTTTAGATTTTCCACACGATAGCCTGAGTGAGTTGGAATGCCCATGTGTGGACCTGGAGGCTAGTGGCAGAGACCTGCCTCTTCACGAGCCTGGTGCGAGGCATAGCCAGCGGGGACTCACTTGCCCTGGACACACGGGCCCTGCGGAGCCCAGGTTTGCTCCACAGAGACTGCCCTTTCCCGGGGCTCAACATGCACTCATGCCCTTGACACTGTCTTCAAACATTTACTTAGCGCCACTGGCAAAGAATAAACATTTAAGCAGGTAAATAGCATTACTCAATTCTTTTGTGGTTTTGCCTGTCTCCACAAAAACAGCTTCTCATACAAGTTTTTGAAGTGAGCATTTTGTCAAAACAAGAATAACCTGTTGTTTTCAATGGCTTGTCAACATGCAGCTTTGCCGATGACAGATGCAGGACCTCTCGACTCTCACAGTGGGAGCAACCAAAAGGGGCGGCATTCGTGAGCTCCGGGACCCTTGGGCCCTAATTATCTCCTAGACCTCCACTGCTTCCAAGAAGCCCTGTGCATCACTGTGCTGTTTTTGTGGGGCTGAAGACTGAACCCAGAGCCTGGTCGCACTAGGCAAGTGCTCCGCCCTCTAGCTTTGATTGGCACTCCCTGCCAGCCCCAGAGACTTACCTTGTCGGCCTACATAGTTGAGTGTCTCTCTTGACTAGAAGGACTGTGAGCGTGTGCAACCCCACCCACCCATGACACTCAGGACAGCCCATTGTCTGTGCCACACTTTCCCTCCTGCCCCTCAGACCCTTGCCGTCCTTATTCCCTGAGCATCTATAGCGACACTGCCTCCTCTGACTTATTGACGTAACTGATCTTCTGTTACAAAATGAACAGATCACTGTTGTTGGTTTCAAAGGGGAAGAAAAGAAACAAAACCCAACAACAGATAGGATATGTCCAGGATGGAGGATACTCGCTGATCTCAAGAATGATGGCTGCCCGAAACTCTTCTGCAAACCACATGAAGCCAGCATTCAGGCAAGGCAGCCACTGTACTCACGACCAGCTCAACGTCGCCATCTGGCCCTGCATCATCCTCCATGACTGCTGCTTCAAAGCCCAAGTCCTGGATGAGCTGGGCGATCTTGGGCGGCTGGATGACCTCTGGGTTATACTTGACCTCTGCCTTTCCTGACATCAGGGCAACCAAGATGGACAGAATACCTGGAAACATCAGGTCACAGTTGAGACACTCTGGGCAAGGTGTCTGAGGTGACATAGAAACGTCACACAAAAGCCTTCTGGGTGATTCTAATGTACAGTCAAGTTTGAGTACCACTATTCTTAAAAAAAAAAACAAAAACAAAAAACAAGAAAACAAAACTTGGCCATATGTGGTGGCACAGCCCTGTAATTCCAGTATTCGGGAAGCTAGGGCAGGAGGATTACTGTGAATTCTAGGCCAGCTTGATCTACAAAGTGAGTTCAAAGCCAGCCTAAATTGTATAGAGAAACCCTGTCTCAAAAAAAAAAAAAAAAAAAAAAAGCCTCTCAAACAATACTGGGCATAGGAGTCATCTGAGAGCCTTGTTAAAATAGGGGTTCTAACTCAGCGAGTCGGGTACAGGTGGCCAATGGACCACACTGAGCTTTCAAAGGCTGCATGGCTGCATGCACATCAAGGCAAGGATGGTCACAAGCAGCTACCAACCACTGGGACAGCAAGCATATGCTTTCTTTCTCCAGAGGCCATCATACAAATAAAAAAATCACTGTCAAAGATTGACCTACTTATTATTTTTCAGTGTCTAATGACTTTCACCAATGGAGGAGAAATCCCACAGACTATCTTGCTAATGTTAGTTAGCTGGGAGAGAGAGGATTATGTTCAAGTAAATGAAAGCAATGACGTACCTTCAAAAGTATAAGGGATGAAAATGAGGTATTCAGTCAGGTAAAGACCAGCATTATAAAATTATAAATTCTTCTTAGGAATAGTCAGTCCATGGATAACAAAGGAACTCCTGTAGCACCCCAATTTAAGATCAGTCATTCTATAACTCCTCATGGTTTTAAGGCACCATAAAAGAGGCTGAAAAAACATGGCTTCCTGATTTACAGTTGATGCTAAGGGACAAGGAGTCATAGCACAACAACAAACGGAGCCATCAGGGGTTGAAAGGAAACTATCTCTGGTAGGGAGGCAAAGCCATGGTTAAACCACTTCTAGTTTGTAATCCCAGATACCTGATGGGGTTAGGCAGGAGGATCACAAGTTCAAGATCTTCCCCAGGAAACTTAGCAAGACCTTGTCTCAAAGTTTTAAAAAGTGGTGAAGATATAGCTCAATGGGAGTGCTTGCCTAGCATGTGTGAGGCCCTGGGTTCAATCCCCAGTACTAAAAAAGGGGTCAGGAATCTTCTCTGCACTTCCTGATTTAAGAGACAGGACTAGAGGCTGGGAGGTGGCTCAGTGGTAGGGCATTCAGCTAACATGTGTTGGCCTGGATTCAACCTGCAGTGCCACGAGAAAAGGAGGGGGAGTGAGATACAGAGAAAGAATGTATCTGAAAGACAAAACTGTGCTATTCCACAAAACTCTCATTAGAGGAACAACAGGATAAAATATTTGAAATTAGAACTTCTATACAAAATTCATGCTATTTATTCATTGTATAGAAAGGAATTGATGGGACTGAATAACACTAGGAAAAGCTAACAAGTCAATCTATAGATTGTCACATGGCCTTTAAATTGTACTTTCTATGGCTAACTTATTCAGAGATATGCTTTCTTTCAAACTAAATAATCCTTAGAGAACAGTGCCAACTGCACCAAAATGTTAGACAAACATCCATATCATCATATCATAAATTTGCTACCAGATTTGCCATGGCCCGTGATGAATCAGTCAAGGGTGACTCTGAAAGGAGAGCGCTCCGCCTACATACAGCACTCCCAACCTCAACAGGGGGTAGGTCTCTTACCAGCTTCTTTCTGGAGGTTCCTTTCTATGTGAGACACACAGGACGCACAGGTCATGCCTTTGATCTGGAGAAAGCACTTCTGCGAGGCGGAGGCTGTTTTGGTGGATTGTGGGCTATGTGATGAGGAGCCAGGGCTGGGCTGCCTCAGGGCCCTGCTGCCTTGGGGAGCCACTTCAGGCACAGCGCCAGGTGGGTCACCCGGAGTTTGCAGCATGGCATTCTCAGCAGTGTGGTTGTCAGCATGGTTGATCGAATAGTTTTCTAGAACAAAATATCAGAAATAAATCATAAGACCAAATAGTAATTTGTTTTTCAAAGCAAAAATTCAAGCCTGACAATATTCACATTAAAAGCTCCTACAGAGATGAGTTGAGGGTTGGCATTTCTGTCTCTGTCTCTGCTTCTCCACAGTCAGAAACAGAGAGAGGCACACAATTAGAGAAACACAAAAACACGAGTGCTTTAAGGATGATTGTTCCGGGCAGGCAAAGGCTCAAAAAGACAATGATATTAACAGTAACCCACC
The DNA here is from genome assembly GCF_000260255.1 of Octodon degus. Taxonomy (NCBI): domain Eukaryota; kingdom Metazoa; phylum Chordata; class Mammalia; order Rodentia; family Octodontidae; genus Octodon; species Octodon degus. The sequence goes on from NW_004524627.1 coordinate 14,685,958, forward strand.
AGGCATTCTACTACACACTTTATACGCAGGACCTGCTCTAGTCCTTAAAATAGCCCAATATGGTAAATGCTATTATCCCCATTTATGGACAAAAAAATGAATTACGAGAAGTTAACAGATATCATTTGAAGACAACATTATGCAATACAGCAGCCTTTATTGAATTTTTATTGCTTTGTTTGGTTAAGTTTTGTATTGTTTCTGGGTTTAGTTTTTTTTTTTTTTTTTTTTTTTTACTATTTTGTATTTTCTTTAGATAATTAAAACAATATAAATACAATTATATAACTGTAGACCAGTGGCATTTTAAAGCTACTTTGCAACTGAATAATTTTATTTCTCTTTGAATCAACTACCTTTAAAGCAATTTTTAGCAGTTCTATGCTTTTATCTTATTTATTTCTATATATAGTTAACAGCTGAAAGACCACAATGTATTACCTTACAGTCCCATAGTTACACCTCCACGACTTCCCAGGCTGAAATCAAGGTGACAGGAGTGCTGCATCCTTTAGAGACACTGGAGGAAAATAGGTTGCCTTGTCTTTTCCAGCATCTAAAGGTCACCTGCATTCCTAGGTTCATGATTTCATTCCAGCTTCAAAGTCAGCAACCTTCTGTCTCTCTTTAGCTATCCTACTTCTCCAGTTCAGCCAGGAAAGGTTCTCCACTTTGAATGATGATAGGATGCAACTGGATCCACTTGGTTAATTTAGCATCTCTCTACCTCAAGATTTACTCCTTTCACCCTGTCTGTATGGTGTGATCCAAAAGTATGGTGAATGTTTGTATTTTTTTAAAATTTGTTACAGTAAAAGACACACTGCCATTAATCCCCAGCAGAATGCTGCTCCTTGACACACTTAGCACGTTGCCTGACATTTCGGAGGCAGTTCTGGAAGTCCTCTTTCTTAAGTGTCTGTAGTCGTGGCCTCCTGGACATTCTGCAACAACTCAAACAATTCATGGTGATTGTAACTTTGGGAAAGAGCCAGGAGTCTCACAGTGTCAGAGCCAGTAACTAGGCGGAGAAGGACACGCTATAATATTCTTTGAATGGTATTTGGCAGCAGCATTCACTGTATTTACACACCTCATAAAGACATGAAGGAGAGCTTCTAGAACTGCTGTAGGAGGTGGCAAGAACAATGCAATAAGTGTGTCAAGATGAGCGAGAGTATTTGGAGGGGGGTTAATGGCAACATGTCTTATTATCATACTTTTTAAAAATTTAAACATTTACACTATATTTTTTGCGCAGTCCTCGTACAAAGTCCCCTTGGCCATGTGAGGCAACTTATTCACAGCTTGCAGGAACTAGGGTGAGGAAACTTGGGCTTGCTTCCTGCCTGCCCATAAATACTACCATTAAAGTCAATCTACAGACATTTCACTGCTCTAGAAGCCCACACTATTTTGATAACCCAAAATACATAGCTTTCAAAGCATATAGAAAAGATAACTGTCATTTAATAATGGACTGCCATTCAGAAGACAGAAAAACTGGCAGTGACCTATGCAGCAGTATCTTCTGGGGGCTGGGAGACAGCTCAGTAGAATAAGCACTTGCCTGGCAAGCACAAGGGCCTGAGTTCAATCCCCAGTTCCACCAAAACAAAACAAAACAAAACAAACCAATATCTTCTGAATTCTACGTCTTTCTTCAGAATGAATCTCATACCAGGATGCTTAGTTCGAGGGGCACAGCATAAACTACCTCCCTCCCTTGAGGACTGCCAGTAGCAGCCCTTCCATAAAGCCCGCTTCTTCGAGGTTCATCTCCGAGGTTTCCTCCCCACGGCCCAGCTGGCTTTCCTGCTCTTTGGCCCCAGTGCAAGGAGCTCCCTGCAGCAGTCACCCCACAGAGCTGCTCTGGGCTCCTCGCGGCCCATTCCTTTCTCCTCTTCTCTTTCCCAAATGCCGACCACACAGTGGGAGCCGGTGAGTCCGAGGAGACGTGAGACCCACATTGCAGGACTCTCCACCAGGAGTTCCTAATCAATCCGGAGAAATGGATCAAATACAAATAATACCTTTTATCATTTAAGTGGTTATAACTATTACTTACTAGCACCATAATGGTTTGTTCTAGATTAAATTTATCAGATAAAATATAGAATGTCCAATTAAATTTTAATTTCAGATGAACAAAAATAATTTTCCAGTGTACACAAGTACACTTAATTTTTAATGTAAGTACATATGTATACATACATATACTCAATGCTTACATACTGAATCAGTTTATCTGAAATTCAAATTCAAGTAGGTAGCATAATGTTTTATTTGCTCAATATGATACCCTCTTGAGCTAAATATAATTCTGGGCAATAAAAATTACTTCTAGGTTTACTCAGTCAACTCCACCCCTCTCATAATGCTCAATTTTTTTTCCTGCCAATAGTCTAACTGTACCGTTGAAAGACTGTAACCCTCTCACAAAAACAGCAGATATTAACCTCATATTGTATTTCTCATCTTTTGAGTACAGGATTTACTGTTCTATTGTGTTTTCCTTACTGATTTTGGCTTTTATTCCTTCCTAGGGTTGGTGAAGGAAGGACATCTCCTTCTTAATACTTGATACAAAAGGAAAAAGAATGTGGCCAACCCACTTGAGACTTACCCAGTCTCTTCAATGGATGGTGTGCTGCTGACAGAAGGACCCAGAAAAGTATCTCAATAGTGCAAACTTCTCAAGGACACAAAGTTTTATCTTGGCCAAAGGAAACATGGTGTGGGAAACCAACTCCATCAGCCCTGGATGCTGCCGGGGCCTTGGTCTATGGGACCACAAACAAGTCTTCCTGAGCTAGGTGCCTAAACCTGCTACAGTGACTCCAGCCTCATGGTTCTGTGGCCACCACTTCTATTGTTGTGTAGATTCACAAGACACACAAGGCTGGATGATACGTGGTGAAAATATTAATACCCACAGAGCTGCCCCTCACCAAATATGCCTGAAAGTAATCCAGTCTCAGTACTCCCAGCCACTTAGGAGGTGAAAGCAGGAGGAACATGTTATTATGGACAGCTAAGTTAGGTAGAAATATTACAGGCAGTTAGGCCAGGCTAGGCCCCCAAGTCAGTCAGTGCTGAAGAAGATGAGAACACATCAAACTGTGGCTTTTAAGGTTAAAGTCACAATGGACAGATCTACATACTTCCCCAAGATTTTGAGATTTCCTATACAAATAAACCGATATCTCATTAGGGGTGGGTCATCCTCTCTCATCCACTAAGAGCATGACTAAAACAACTAAGATGCCTAACACTCCGACTAAAGAAAAGACTAGGACTATAGATTATCGATCCAGGTTAATGATGCCATCCATGAGTTCTTGTGACTACTGGATCAGTATTACGCAAGTGACTATACTTGTAATCCTACTGGTTGACTCTAGTTTTGACCCATGTTGTGTCTACTTCATGATTTTGCTCTATAAAACTTGCTTTGAGAAGTAGGCTCCTTGGCAACCCATTCTGGACCCTTCCTGTCTGTCAGGAGCTATTCTTATTTCCCATTCTTTTTCCGTAACAGATTTTCCTACTTTTAACTTCTATTGTTCCTTATAATTCATTCTTTGACTTCAGGGAACACAAAATAGGCATATCGCACATTTAGCGGGTTGGGAGTTACATTTATTTCCTCTGTACCTTTTGGTGTTAGAACAGCCTGGGCTCTACAATAAGACCATCTCTTCAGCCTCTCTGGAATACCCCTACCTATCCCTTTCTAAGTCCCTGTCTACCCTTCCCTGATCTATGCTGCTGGTGGTTTTCTTGCCCTCATCACAGTACAAGCTAAGCTCCCACTTTTTCCACATCCTGAAGCAGCTGCTGAGGCCTCCAATAGCCTCGCCGCAGCTCACCCTGACAGACTCTTCACACCTTTGTCTCTGTGCACCTCAGGTTACCTTTAGGAGGCTACTCTCTCCTGCAGCCACTATCTGGGAGGTTATGCTCTTGTGTGCTTCCTCCTCACCCAGCTTCTTTGCCTTCCCCTGCTACTCTGCTACTTCTGCCTTACCTGGGTGCCTACACTCATGTCTGCATCGCTAGCCCACAATGTCCTCCAGCAGCTGGGTGAGCTTGGCCTCTCTGCCAGGGTTCAGCCTCCTGAGCCTGTGCTTTCTGTCTTTGACCTCCACACCTACCCCAACTTCCTGAGCCCAGAACCAGTCTTCTGCACTGCTCAGATCCCCCTGAGCTCCTCTACAGCTTCCCCAATGCACCACCTCTCTGGGGTGTAGGCCATTTCTTCTGCTCTCAGCATTCCTGGTCCTCCCCTCCCACATCTCATTCTCATGAACTTGATGGAGCAAAAGAGCTCCATTTTAAAAGTCACTTAAACTTCAGGCGAATCTACTCCTTACTTACCCCTTTTTCTCTTAGTTAACCATAAAACCCACAAAGGAGAACAAATCACCAAGCTAAGGAGCAGACAGTTAAAACAAATTGTAGGTAAGTTAACATTTCACTGTACTAACAAACCTCTGGGAAATGTAAACCTTGTGATATTTTTGTAAAATTCCAAAATGAGGTACTGTAGTTACCATGGCTACTTATAAATGTATAAAAACCCACTCTGAAATTCTGTGGTGGTGGACATTCCGATTGTGCATCAGACTATCATCCTGCTGGCAATAAAGGCCTCATTTGTTCCCATTCTTGGTCACTCGTGAGGATTTATCTTGCTGAATTTTGCTACAACAAACCCACCTGAAAAGGCTAAGGCCTGGCCTCACACAGGCCTCATCTTGCTAAACAATGATGGTTTACTCCTCCCTTTCCCCATGACGACATAAGTTTGAAGGACAGATTGTCTTTCCCTTGCATTATCCCCACAGTTAGCACAGGCGCTGGCTTATGGAACAGTGATGCTGCACTGCCGAGTAAGAGAAAGAAAATAGAAAACAAGCCAGAAAATGAGCAGAAGGAGGAAGCAGAGGAAGATGAAGGGTAAGAGGAGGAAGAGGGATGGCTATTACTTGCTTTGTGAAGACTGTCCTACCCCTTTCCCAGCCCTCTACCCTTCCAACCACCAAATGGGGAAAGGGAAAGCGTGGTTAAATCATGCCCTGCCCTCCCACTTAAACAAAATGGTCTCTGGGTCTTGAGACTAAGATTCTGTTGGTTTTGGGATTTTGTTCTGCTTAGCAGAGAAACCATCAGAGAAAATAAGAATGGTTCCTTTGGTCAGAAAAGGGCCTGATGCTATCACAGTGGTCTTTTATAAACAATCAGAGTTCTTTCCAGAAAAGAGGCTCAAATCCAAAAAAGTTTAGCACTTGGTGCCAGCTACATAAGAGGCAATTATGTTCCTCCATCCTTACAGTTTTTACGGGTATCAAAAGGTAACAGAATCTTGTTAACTGTCGCCATGTGAGACAGGGAGTAGAGCTCATCTATCCAACCACTCAGGTGCTCTGTTATAAGACACCAAGACCTGACCTGGATGTGCTTCAAACTGCATCAAATACATACCAGGAACCACGGAAGCTTCAAATCCCATATCTTCTACAGCAGCTCGAAGTTCTTCAGGGCTAATTACAGAAGGGTCATAAAGAACTGTCGCAGTACCTCCAGCCAAAGAGACCGATATTTGCTGTACCCCTTCCCGCCGGGAAAGTACACCTTCGATGGACTGCGGACAGGACGCACAGGTCATGCCAGTGATGCTGAGCACTAAAGAGCTACCTGGGCCCTGCAACTGGCTTCTCTCAGGAGAGCCAGGGGCATGACAACTGGAAGACTCACCACCTGCTCTACCTCTTGCTCCACCAGGAAGAGAAACTCTAAAGTTCCCAGGTGGAAGTGCCTCGATGGCCCTCTGTAGGGACACAGGTGTGACACAAGAAGGATCATACTGTACTTCGGCAGTTTTGTTCTCCAGTGATACTTGAATATGTTGAACCCCTGGGAGTTGGCTTAAATTTCCTTCAATATTCAAGACACAAGACTGACAGTGCATTCCCTCTATTCCTAGTTGCACAGTAGCCATGTGGCTTCCTTGGTGGCCCAGGGTCTCAGAGTTATTGAGATTCTGGTTAGCAAAAGCTGATGGTCTTTTTGGATTAGCACATTGTAACCGGCCAACGTCAATTGGTCCCAGGCTTAAGGGAGCCACTTTGTTCTTGATGGCAGCTTCAAATCCCATGTCACTGACATGGTCCCTGAGGTCTTCAGGTTGAATAAGATAAGGCTGGTAAGTGACAACTGCTTCTTTGTTGCTGAGTGAAACTCTGACTCTCACAACTCCATGCAGTTTCCGCAGCTTGCCTTCGATGGAGCTCACACAAGACCGGCAGGTCATGCCCTCCACCCGCAGCTTGACCACTGCCTCTTGGGCCGATAAAGTCCTTGAAGGCCAGGAGGCAGCCTTTCCTTCTGCAATGCTGGCCTCAAAACCCATGTCCCCAATTTGGTGGCAAACCTGTTGCAGGCTAATGACTGATGGCACATATTTCACAACTGCATTGCTTTGTTCCAAAGAAACCTTTATGCTCACGATGCCCTTCAAACTAGAAATCCTGCCTTCAATGGACTTAACACAGGATTGGCAAGTCATCCCCAAGATGCTGATGGTGCCGGTGGTCGCTGGAGAAGGGCACATGCTGTCCAGACCCCCTTCATAGCCGACATTGTCAAAGGCAAAACTCTGCTTCATTGCTTGCTTCCAAGGGCGAGCAGGCAAAGAAAGTTTTGAGAAGATCTAAAAGAAAACAAAATAATACTTTTTTATTCTTATACTAAATATTTTCTATAATATTCTTACTTCCTGGGCATTAAGAACATGGGATACAATATCACTACTGTAAAAATAACCCAAGGATGCAAGAACATTAAAATACCATATAGAAAAAGAAAATTAAAGACCTCATGTATAAAATGCATGGGCTACCCAGGCTCCCTTTGGCTCTGACATTCTGTGACTCTATGCCTACAAGTCAACTGCCTGCCTACCCTAGGGAAATGTCTCTCTTTTCCAGTAGACAGGGGAGCCTTCTGAAAGAGAAAAGGAGGGCACGATGTGGCTTTATGCGCAGAACACGACATGGCCAGCCAATGACAGAAAATACAGTACACCAGACAGACCCTCCGTTATAGCTGGTACCTGCAATCCCACATCAGAAATATTACATATTTCAGAAACATGGGAACACGGGCTGGTGAGATAGCTCAGAGGACTAAGCACCTGCTTTGGCAAGCACAGGGACCAGGGTTCAATCCTTTGTTCAGAAAGCTGAGCTGGCTCTGCCTTTGGGGCACCCTGAGATAGTGAATAAATCCAGGCATGGTGGCGCATACGTACAATCCCAGCGCTTTGGAGGCTGAAAATAGGAGGATCACTATGAGTTTGATCTGTGTACTGAGACCCTGTAAGCCTGTACTAAATACATTAAAAAAAGAAAAAGTAAATAAACAAAAGGAAAACTATAATATACATTTGTAGTTTCACAAAGAAAACCATAAGCTATGTTGGGATTGATAATTATAGTTATTTTCTAAAAATTCACTATAACATTTATCACAGCAGGAAAAAAGGGAAATTTTAAATAATTTATGGGAGAGCAATTCAATTGAGTTTCTTGAATTCAATACATATATCGAGATTATCTGAGATATAAATATGTAATATAATTTATGATAAGACATGGAATGATATTAATGTGAAATGATTAATAATAAGAACTGACTGACCACCTCAGAAACATATTCAGACATTTTGAGGGCTGGGGATCCAGCTCAGTGGCACAGCTCCTGCCTGGCAAGCATGAGGTCATGAGTTCAGTTCCCAGGAGCAAAAAAAACCCAACATTTTAAACAGATCAGAAGTTAAAATATGAAAAATAAAAGAAATACTAGAATAAAACATGGGAGAATATCTATTATAATCTCAGAGTGCCAGAGGCTTGAATATAATAAAAAAATAGAAATCCCACAATTATAGAAGATTGATTTTTAAAAAACTGATAAAGATAAATAAGGAAATGAGCCCGTCTGTTTTCTTCCTTGCTTCAGAAATTTCCTTATTTATCTTTATCACAGATTCCTATGTGTCGTCACTACGACACTTCACTGCAGACCCCAAGGGCCACCATCCTGAGGTCTCTACCTGGAAGAAAAACTAACAGAGAAAGGAAAGTTCATCAAAAGAAGAAGTGCCTGGTGGAGTGGGGCCTTGCTTGGGGGCAATATTAGAACACCTTTTAAAATAACAATTCACACCCTATTTAGCCCAGTTCTACCTCTAAGAATTTTACTAGTGAATATATGTATGCATGCAAAGGGAAGCATCCAACAAAGACATGAAATCCTACAAAAGATGGGAAACAACAAATTTCTATCAGTGTCTGGTTAATTAACTTATTGTTGCAATACTACCTGGCTCTTAAAGTAAATAAAGCAGCTCTGTACATCCTAAAAGACTGCTACCTAATACACTGCTCAGAGAAAAATGCAAGGCACAGGCTATACAGTACACGTAGCCTGTGCTTCAGTTATCTGTTGCTGCATGACAAGCTGATTTCAGTGGCTTCCAAGAACGGTTCAGTTTTTAAACTGGGCAAGACCTAGAAAGGAGAGCTCATCTTTGTTCCACATAGTACCATCTGAGCAGCCTGAGAGGGATAGGAGGTTCCACTTCCCAGACTACGGATCCCTTATCACAGGTCTGGCAAATGATGCTGGCAACAGCGGGGGGGGGGGGGGGGGCTGAGTGGAGGCTGTAGGGAGCCCGTCTGTTTTCTTCCTTGTAACTTTACCTTGAGACCAGGTGGAGCTCCCACAGCTGGTGGCCCACAGGTTCTGAAGGGCATGCCACCATAAGAAGTACTTCCAAAGGGCAAGGCTCAACCTGCCAGCACTACTCCGAAGCCCCACTAGCCACACCCAGTCACAGGGCCAAGCGGTCAGCCTGGAAGATATACAGGGGAAGGACTGCAACCAGGCGCAGTGTGTTGAGAGGGTCATCCGAAGCAGCCCTTCACAGTATGCTTCTGTGTGAAATGAGAGACTACAATAAAATGGCTGTCTCTGAGACAATGTGTAAGAAGCCAGCACTATGTTTGGGAAGGAACAGGAGACTGAAAAGGGTCAGGGGGCTGATGTACAAGGAAAAGGAAGATCCTTTTCATGGTATATGTTAGTACACAATGCATATGCATTATAAAATTCTAAACAATAATTTTAAAATCAAGATAAAATATATGTTTATAACAGCACAAAGGAGATCCAGAACAGCAACTTAGTGGTAGTTGGTATTAACTAAATATCAATTTAATTGAAAAGGAAGCAAAGATGGACAAACAACTAAGAATATGTGTAAGTATATTGCCTTTCACCTACTGTCTTAGAAATAGAAATTGTCTCCTTATACTAAGATATAACCCTCAACCATCTAGTCGGTTGAATTTAGCATGTCTTGATTCCTACTCTAGCTATAACTTACCAAAAACCAAACCACATCAATCCCCAGTATGGCAAAAAAAAAAAAAAGTGAATCTCAAAAAACAAACCGCAATGTTGGTTTTTAATCTATGGAATGTTGATTCTAGGTTCCTACCAAAAGGCTACAAAGAAGCTATTTATCTACAACAAACACTGTTCAGAAGGCCCCTCTTTCTGGACAGGCAGGTTTCTAATGACAGGGAGTCAAGGAAGCAAAGCTTTGCACGTAATACTTCTTTATCAAACACTATCTGCTGGTAAGGAACAATATCTTGGTGTCCGGTGCCTGAGTAGTTTTTAAATGTAGACATACTTCATATCTATGCTTTTAATTCAGTTCTTCAATAAAGATAACTTTGACTGTCCTGCTTCAAGGTTGTATATGGTGAGATTTTTGGACTTATGTGCAAACATGAGAAGCATAGAATTCTTTATCCTATTTTTAAAATATAATCTAATTTTTAAATGTTTTTTTTTCTCATATTATGTAGGGACTTAAAGTTCAACATATCAATACTTGATGAAAAATACCTGTTCCTTATTATGCCTAAGATGTTTGAAATGCAGTGAGATAGTGAGGTTAAGATTGACAGCCTAAATCGTTTGATAATAACAATAAGCTTTTCTTCTGGATGGGTAACAACCTAAGTTTGCAGACCAAAATTAGAGAAAAAGGAGGGCTACAAGGAAAGCCAACATTTTGACCCTAGCCTTCTAAGGTCAATTAAGACTCAGGACATATGAGAACTTGTACTGTAACGTCATGTACCTCGGTAGTGTCCCAAATTTTCTGATCAAGAAGATTATGGGGCCAAAGAGGAAAGTGATCGATGATGTAGAGTGTGCCTAAGGAGAGTCACATGGGGAGAAGACACTCTCTCAGGCTTTCACAGAGAGCACATTGGCCAAGCATTGGCCGTGACTCATCCACATGGCTGACACTGACAAAGGTTCTACAATCTGAGGTACAGGATCTCAGAATAAATCCTGAGGGCATTTCACTGACCTTCTCAGACCCAAAAGCTACAACTCTTGTTGCACAGGTCCTGCTTTACCTTGGTCTTAACCATCCAGTAGAAAAGTATGAAGACGAAATATAGGAAGTAAAGCCATGTTGTTATGTTGAGCTGTGGGGGACTCAGGTCAATAATTTCTGACATTGCCAGTTAAACAGAAGACCCAATACTATTATGGGCTACTGGACTCTTTTAGAATATTTTGCTGAGTTTACACACCTATAATATTCAACAACGGGACTTAAAAAAATTGGGATATAACTATGAATGTCCATTTTGTATCTGTGTATTCAAAGTGGTTCGGATAGATACTTGCATTCTCTTAATGAATAGAATGATTTGTTCTAATGGTGTTTGTAAATAGGATCACAAGTCTGCATCTTGTACAGCAATTAACCACTAAGAAGAATATATGCAGTGTATTATTTGTTGAAACTGTACTTTTGATTTGATTTGAAACTGTCTCATTGCTATATGTTTATCAATAAAATTTTGAAAAGAAAAAAAAATAAAGATAACTTTGGGGGAGGATAAAAACCTCCCAATGAGTTTACCATAGAACAAACACACTTGAATGAAGAACTTACCAGACTGACACAGGGTTGGACAGCGTGCCCAGGGAAAGCGTGGCGGAAGCTCTCCCTGCGCCTCAGCCCCACTAAAGTCTAGCTCCCTGAGAATATCTGGGATTCTTTGCACAGGCCCAGAGCCAGGCTGGAGAAGAACTTTTGCTAACCTTTGATTTTGTAATAAACTATTAGTAAGAGAGCAGGGTTAGGATAGGAGGAACTAGAAATCCATGAGGCCACAGAGGGGGACCCAAACATGATGATTTTCTTTTCTTTTTAATTTTTTTTGGCGGAACCGGCAATTAAACTCAGGACCTTGCACTTGCCAGGGAAGCGCCTATTCCACTGAGCCATCTCCACGGCCCTGAACATGATGATTTTCATTCACACTACCTTTCTTGGCACAAATGACAAGTCACTTGGCATTTGCTGAGTGCCAGGGCTTTCAGTCTGGGGTGCAGCAGACCCACAGCTCTGGGCACAAGAAGACGGCACATCGTGGCAGGGAGTGCATGGCAGAGCAGGCCTAGTTTGCTGGTGGGTAATCTCCATCCCTTCTGAGGTCACAGAGGTCTTTTGTGCTGACTCTTGTGATATGAGAACAGTGGACCAGCCACTGAAACTGCCTCCAAGGTTTACCCAAGGCCACAAACAAACTGAAGCTCCACAACTGGGATTTAAATCCAGTGCAAAAGTCTAGCAGGCTCGCTATTCATTTATTTATTCATTTATTTGGTACAAGCTCTCGCTATGCAGCTTGGACTCATTAGTGATCCTCCTGTCTCAGCCTCCCCAGCACTGGGATTACAAGTGTGTGCCACCACACCTGGTTCCAGGGGTGGCACAGCATGCACAGGGTTCCAGGACCAGCATGGCGTGTGGTATGGGAAACCAAACCCGGGTCTTGCACTTGCCAAGCAGGCGTTTAGACCTCGGAGCTATCTCCCCAACCCTGTATTTTTTAAACAATTTTTACCCATGATAATTATAGGAACAGACTATTATGCAGAAAACCTAACATGAAAAGAAAAGCCATATCCCTCCTGCCAGGGCTCATAGGCTGGCATGTGGCACATAGTTATTGGTATTAAATAAATATCAATTATGCCAGGCTGTAGGGAGCCCCCCATTCCCTGACTTCGCCCCTTAGCATCTGGCATCTCAGAAAAATGACAACAGGAGATCAGCACTTGCTCTTCTTTCCTCAATACCCAAACTATAAATGTGCTTGAGGAAACCACCCTTACCCAAGGAGGCAGAAAGCAAGCAGCGGGAGCAACGGCTCCTGACTACATACAACATTCTGAAGGTACTGTGTAGGAGGCGCATCCTTGCTTAGCCTTATCTCAGAATTCTCAGCACATCACAGACTCAGGAGGGATGGAGGGGAAGGAAAACTATTTGACTTACAAAAGGATCCCACCAAGAACTGGGAGTGGGTGGTCCAGTGGCAAAGCCTGTGCATGCATCCGTGCATGGGGAAGGGAGGGAGGGAGGGAGTGAACAGACAGGGCAGGAAGGAGGGCAGAGGGAGGAAGAAGGAGGAGAAGGAGGGAGGCCAGGCAGGCTCTTACCCAAGCCACCCCAGGGATCCCGATGGGATGACTGTCATTCTCTAAATTCTCCACTGAAAAAGAATCACTGCATACAAAGACACAGGTGTATACACTCACGTATTAACACATAAAATTGAGGTTCTCTTGAGGTGACTTATACTCATTTTTAAAAATAGCTATACATACTTTGCAATTCTGAAAAATTAAATGAGTCACTTTAAAAAAAATTCACTTTTTTTTTATTCTCGAGACAGGATCTTTCTGGCCTTGAACTCATGGTAATTCTCCTGCCTCAGCTCCTGAGCACTGGGTTAGAGGTGTGCATCACCTCACTTGCCCTGGGTGCTACTTTCAGTGTATGTGTTGCCCGAGTGAGCACTGGAGTGTTTTGTTTTTGTTTTTGTTTTTGTATTTTTATTCTTTTTATACAGGGTCTTGCTACTCAGCTTAGACTCCTAGTGATCCTCCCGTCTCAGCCTCCCCAGTGCTGGGATTACAGGCACATGCCACCACACCTGGTTTCCAGCATGGCATGCGGTACCAGGGATTGAACTCAAGACCTTGCACTTGGCAGGTAGGTGCTTAGACCACTGAGCTATCTCCCCAGCCCTGGAGTGTTACTTTTATAGGCAGAAAATAAGTGTGGTTTTTTCCATTTGTCTAAGACTGAACAAATGTTTTTGTTCAGTAGCCATATTAATTTCAGCAACAATGTAAGTATGATGAAGATGATGAACTGATACATTTGCCCACTGCTCGTGTTCCAGAGAACATTTTCATATACAGCTGCACAATGTCTGCTTTTCCTGCTCATTATGAATTTCCCAAGGATACATTTGCTACCTCGTGTATGAATTCTAGCCGTGTCTAAGCAAATCCAAGCCTTAGCTTCCTTAAGTATAAGACAAGAATAATGATAATGCCCACCCTGCAGTCTGCAGTGGGGCCTGTGAGCTGGGGGGACTCGAGAAGTTGACAGCACACAGTGAACCTGCGGTTTGGTAATGGGTGACCATGAGGACAAACAGGACACTTGCGCTACAGAGCCCTGTCCTTCCACTCTGTTTCACAGAGGTCCAGAGAGAAATTTCACCCTCATTATTTAAATTCTTTCCACTTCAGAAACTCAGACATTAATTTAAAAAAAATTCCAAGGCCTGCTGCGTGCCTCACCCCGATCTCTAGAGGGCAGACGGCGCACTTGCTGGGTAGTTCTGTACAAATGGCAATTCTCTGACTGCTTCCTTCTGGAAACCACAGCAAGGGAAAGTATTGTGCCACCACCACCCCTGCAACACCTTTATTTTAAAAGGATATGAATGTGCCTATTGGGTCATCTTAATTTCATCTAGCGTTTATACATAAAACCTCACCCAACCACTCATACTTAAGACAAAGTTCTGTATCCTGCTTTCTAAAAATGTTAATGGCTGGGGATACGGCTCAGTGGTAGAATGCATGCCTTGCATACCCAAGGCTGTGGGACTGAGCCCTAGCAACACAAAAAATTTAGTTCATTAACTAGTTAGAATATTACGTTTACAACTCAAAAACCCTGCAGTCATCCTCGGTTCAGTCCACCCCACTGCAGTATAAACCTAGTTGCAGTATATTCAGCTGTTCACTCACTCAACAGCATGATACTGAGGCCAGAGACTCTGCCAGATACAAGATATACAAATAAAATCTGCAGCCTATGACTGGGGTACAGCTCAGTGGTAGAGCACTTGCCTATGTGAGGCCACGAGTTCAATTCCCAGCATTACTAAATAAATAAATAAAACCAAAACCAGCAGCCAACATTGTCCAAAGAGGTCAACAGTCTCGAGCTAGGAGGCTGAGGCAGTTAATGGTTCTTGTAGAGAAAAGGTAATCTCCCTACAAACAAGTACATAGTAACTTCCAACCCCCAATCTCACCCTCCCAGCCATGAAGGTAGAAGAGAGATAAGGAAAGGCAAGAGACAAACAGTAACTCCTCTCTGGTCTCCCCTTTTCATGACTAGCTGCTTAGGAAAGTCACCAGGTTTAGCCCTGCTCAGGGCAGCAGACTTTCTAATATTCCGCAGACAGTTTATCTTGCCTGTTCCAACTTTTTTGAAAAGGCATCCCCCCCGCAAGACTTTGCCCGTCAAAAAACCAGAAAAGTTAAATACTTAAGACTTTTTTAAAGTCATGATTTTACTCTTAATTAGACAGACTATACTCTGTACAGTATTGTATAAAAAATGTAAAATTTAAGCACACAATTCCACTAATCATAAATTGAAATGTGAAATGTTTTATTCATAGCAGCTACCTCTGTCTTTTGCAAACAAAAATCCTCTTGAAAGTTTGATTTTCACTCACCATAAGTCAGTAGCTCTCAAACACTCAGGTATTCTTAAGACTGTCTCACCCAGGATATGATACAATACTTCAGGGTCCCAGGGCAAGAGAACTTGTTACTAGCCAGACCTAGGATTAAGTCCTGCAGGTTCTTTTTTTATTTTTTTATAAATTTTTATTTATTTATTTATGTGTGTGTGTGGCCAGCTCAGCCCACCAGGGGGCGGGGCTGGCTGGCATGTGGTCCTGGGGGACTGAACCGTGGTCGCCTGTGCTTTGCTAAGCTTGTTCTAAGTAAGTGCTTTAGACCACTGAGCCATCTCACCAGCCCCAGTCCTGCAGGTTCTTTACTCAACCACTCAGTCTCCACTTTCTCCCGTTACAGGAAGGAGTGGCTGACGATATCTTGTAGGCTATTAAAATGATTAAATTAAGTGACAAGGGTCACAAACAAGGTTCCTAGCACCCTTCAGGTGCTACATGAGTTCTCAAGATCCCAGCTGTGATTTGTAACAGTTCTAATGAACCTGTTAATATGAACAAGTACTCAGATGTAATTGACTTTTAGTTTGGTTTTTATAATCATCAACTGGCTACTACAAATTTCCCCTACTTGAGGATCATTTAAATCCTAAAAGTAATCCTAAATTTAGAAATTGGACTACAATTTAAAATAGTAGTGCATCTACAAAAGACATATAATATTGTCCATAAATTATTAAGTTAAAAAACTCAGCCAGGCATGGTGGTGCACAACTGTAATCCCAGCACCTGGGAGGCTGAAGCAGGAAGATCGTGGCACGTTCAAGACCAGCCTGGGCTACAAAGTGAGCTCAAGGTCAGCCTGAACTACATAACTGCATAGTAAAATCTTGTCTCAAAAGGACAACCCATCGGGAAAAAAAAAAAAAAAAAAAAAGCAAAGGATAAGCAGGTCTGTGTTCCAGTGCTCTGGGGTGCTGAGTCAAAAGGATCACAAGGCTGGCTCCAGACTGGGCAACTTGATGGCATAGCAAGACTCTGTCTTAGAAATGCGGGATGCAGGGCTAAGTCTGGTGACTTTGCCAGGCAGTTAGCTGGGAAAGGGGGAGGCCAGAGAGCAGCCGCTTGCCCATCTCTGGCCCGTCCTCTGCTTTTACTGGGGAACAGGAACAGGGAGCCATTGGAAGTTACCACCAACTTAGTCCTAGCGTACGGAGAACTCCCTTTTCTGTTCAAACACAATTCAATTCACGATACTTGAAAGAAAAGCAAAAGGTAAGGTGTATACCACAGTCCGAATAATCTGATCCCCTATCTGTAAAAATATGTATGTACACACATAAACACATATACCTACTCACATATAAAGTTGCTCGCATGTTCTTTTTACTTTTATATGTTCTCCGTCCCCATTATAAATCTATTTTTTATAATCATAAAGTATTATTTTTATAATCAGGGCCCCAGTATCAAAAAAAATGAAAGAAGAAAAGAAAGGATGGAAGGAAGGAAAGAAGAAAAGAGAAGGAAAGAGAAGAGATAAGAAAGCTGCAACTGTGCTCTTCACAGAGTACCAACTAACCTAGCCCTACCAGGCATTCACACAACACCAGATACACCGCGGGGCTGGGAACTGCGCTGACCCCTTTGGCAGAGGTTCCACTTCCTATCTGAAGCTTGCTACAGAGCTTTCACAATACTATCTAGCCGGCTCTCATCCTCTGCTTTACCTGGAACGCTGACCCTGTGGGAATCCAAGACTCGCCTGTCTACACCCCACATCCTGTGAACAGTGGAACCAGCAGGGCCTCCTCCCTCTCTCTTTTTGGAAGTGGCACCCCAGCCATGGAAATATTTAAAAATCAGTGGCAGGCTGGGGACATCATCTAAGCGCCTGCCTGGCAAGTGCAAGGGCCTGGGTTTGATCCTTGGTACTACACGACATGTTGGCCCCACACCAAGCCAGCCACCAAAACCAGGAGTGGTGGCACGCGCCTGTAATCCCAGTGCTGGGGAGGCTGAGATAGGAGGATCGCTATGAGTCTGAATGTAGTGAGACCCTGTACCAAATTAATTAATTTTAAAAAATCACTGGTATATGTCACACCCCACAACTCACAGAGGCTGGCATTGGTAAAGCAATGTGATGTAAATGAGCATTTTGAAGAAAGGCTCTTAAGTATATTTTCCCAGAAAATGCTTGTTCTTTTATTACCTTAAACACTCTGGCTCAAAATATAAATGTTGGCCCGGGATCACAGAAGTGAGCAATGTATGAAAAGCCAAATAAAATGCTTTGTCAACTAAGATTCTAAACAATTTAAAACATTAGTTTAGCTACAGGATTAAATACAGTTTAAATGAAAATGAAAAACACAACAACTTGGGAAGCAAAGCAGCAAATTCACCAAGCATAGAGTTTGTGACACCACACCTCACCTCCTCCCGAAACCACTTATCTGGACAGCAGAAAAGCTACCCAACCCGACAGCCACTGCCTGCTATTATATTTGCCTGGGAGGAAACTCTGAAGGAGGCTCTTGGAATTTTCCACAAACTCACCATAACATAATGGGAGGTAGGGTGATAGAACCCAGGACCTCCTTTGTGCTAAAGCTCTGCACCACTGAGCCACAAAAATCATTTTAGTACCTTAAACATATTACAGCATAATGATATGCTGGGTAAACATCTAAGAGCAAAATGAAGAATCTTTAAATACAAAGTTTCTGGGTCCACATCCAAGTATCAAGTGCCTTCAACATGGAAATCTCTTATATAGCATACTTCCAAAAGCTCTTTTCACAAAACTTTCTTTAGTTTGGGGGGCTTTTTTTGGCATCAGGAATGGACTCATGACCTTGAACTTGCCAGGTAGGCACTGTGCCACTGACCTATATCCCTGGCCCTGGGAGATTTTTAAAAACCAGAAAAAGTCTTAAAGGAGAGTACTTATAAAAACTTATTTTCGCATCTAACTGGTAGAATGCCTTCAAAATTTGTTTTTTTCATCTGACTACTCAAAAACCCCACATAGACCACCAGTCCCATTTTTAATAGCAGAAATGTTATTAAAAAGCACCATTTTTACAAAACGTTTCACTGCCTTGCTTTTGAACACAAGTCATCTTCAGGTTAACAAAACTTAAACTTAGTTGCTTAAAAAAGTGACCTCACTTGGCAGCAAAGTTTTTAATCTATTTAGATGATTTATAGAGATTAACAAAATAAGGTACACACTTAAAAACTTAAAAATAAAAAGAGGGGCAGGGGTATAGCCCAGCAGTGCAGCACCTGCCTGGCAAACACAAGGTCCTAAGTTTGATTCCTGGTACCCCACCTCACAACAAATAAAAATAAAAGGGAAGGGGATGCGGGTATAGGTCCTTGGTAGAGCACTGGCCTTGCATGCTCCAGGGTTTGGTTCCAGCATTGCAAAAATTAAGATAATTAAAAAAAAAAAAAAAAAAGTTAGAAGCCACTTTTGTCTGACTTTAACTTTAGAAAGCTTGTGCTGCACAGACACTTACAAAATAATCTGAGAATATGAATCCACTAGACCCTACATTGCCCTCCATAGAGCGGTGAGTCCAGCTTCTCCCCTGCTCTCCTCACTCCCTGCCCAGACCTCTGCCCAGCCCCTCACACGGGAGACGCCCAGAAACTCCATGCGCGCCCTGGGTCCCAGCGGGCCTGCAGAGGCACTGACCTCTTGGGAACTTACTTCCCAGGTTCCATCCGAAGCTCTTAGTGGAAATTCTCCCCCTGAGGGAGGAGAGTGGGAGCCCTTCTCTGAAGATACTGGCCTGTGCAGGGCCTGGGCCCCAGGGCTCCTCCTGAAGGACCACCGCTCCTGGATGGACAGCAGGGTCACCAAGGGGTCACTCAGAGTTGCCAGGAAGGACTGCTTGGGGTCCGCGGGCACTTCACCTTTGGGTCTCTCCATTGCCGCAGCCATGGTCACAGTCACACCTTGGCTCCCCCTAAGGGAGTTCAACTTCACCAGACCTGCTGGTCATGCTAGAAGGCAAAGCTTTCAAAGTGTCCTCAAATCAGCAGGAGAAGGCACCCTTCAGCAACAAAGCCAGCAGGAAAAGCTGTCTTCAGCCTGGCAGCCAGCTTCAGGAACTTGCAGGGCTGGAGACTGCTTCCTAGCTGGCTGCTTTTGCCCACTGACACCCATCCCACCGGCTAGCAGCCTCTCACTCACCACACCATTGTGCGGCACTGTGGGTATCTCTGCGCACGGCCCACACTGGCCTGCGCCAGCATGGCCTGCACACCTGGCCGGGTGTGTCTGTAAACACGGCACCTAGTCATCACCCGGCGCTACACAAGGCTTCCTTTTGCCTACCTGTACATCAAGAAACCTGGCCTAAAGGCAATAAAGCGCTACTTCCTCTCTTTATCGAACTGCAAATGTTTTCTTGGAATAACTTCAGCAGCCTCTTCCATAGCTCCAACACTGGCCGGGTGCAGAACATTCTGGGAGAGGAGGATTTCCTAGGCAACAAGGCCTGCATTTCTAAGAAGGTGTAAGAAAGTTCCATGCTTCCTGCAGCTTTGTTTTCCCTTGGACCAAACAAGTAAGAACTGACTGCATACACTCGCTGGCAAACAGGGCTCATTCTCTTTTATATGTGGCACTGGAACTAATCCACAATTCAGGTTTCTCAGGCTACCCACTGCTCAACATGAGGATTAGCAGGAGACACAAGATAGTGTGGTAATCTGGGCAGTCACCTGCATTTTCCGGCAGTGCTATCTCGCTTCCCACCCCACCCCTCTAAGAGAGGGAACCTCAACGCTCAGGAACAGAACAGCTCTGCCAACAACTAATCCTGGCAACGCCTGCAGCTGCGAGTGTGAGTGAGTGACCTCACTGCAGACCAGTGGAGCGGGTGGCAACGCAGTCACGACCTCCCTGCATGACTCCCCACAGCTGAATGTGTGACATGGGGGTGAGGGGGGTTGGTCCTGGACACCACCAAATGTGGCATTTAGAACTCAAAGTTTTCTGCTCAATGGTCAGGTCACTAAGGGCTTTTCCTTCTATAGATTACCCACAGTGACCCTCTCTTCCCATTAAAACCACCATCACTGTTCCCAAGAACTCCAGACTCAGATCTGGTCTTGGACTGAAGTGTAGTTTGGTGGTAGGATGCCTGCATAAATAACATGCACCAGGCCTTGGGTTTCACCTCCAGCACAAAAAACAAAACAAAGCAATAAGAAATCTGTTCTTTTTATTCTCCTTCTCCTCCTCTTCCCTCCTTCCACTTCTAGATCCCCGTGCCTCATTTCATTATCATCAATGGTTTAGTTCATGTTTGCAACATACAATGATTACACTCCAGATCTATGGAGCACATGCACCTACTCCCTAAGATGAATATGAATAACATGTACTGCAAACACGCAGGAAAAGAAATTCAATCCAAATAAATTCTCTTTGAGGGCAGGTGACCCTACCACTCAACCACTCACCAAATACCCTGTGAAGTTTTACGATTCTTTTTGCCCTGTGCGTTTTTCCATGAGTCTGATGGTTTGTTCACCACCACTTTTGAAGTAGTTTCAGGGCTGCCAACTGCTCCAAAATGTGCCTGGCTTGCTTTTTATCTTTCAAGTGCTTAGCCAAAAACAAAAGAACTTTGCCACAATTTCCAAGAAGTGCTCTTCAAACTAGGGCCCCTAAATGGCCGACCACTGCTGTGGCTCCTGATGATTCAAAACTCTTGCTTATTTATCTGCCGCTCCTGCTTCCTGGTAGGCTGTATCAGGATTTTGACAGGCCCACTGACCCCTTGCTTGCTGGAAATGTAAGTGAATAACTAAATACTTTTTTCTTAAAATTTTATAAAATTTTAGTTATGTTACTGGAAATCTCCCCAGAGGTATCATCACCTTCTGTTGTCATTCAAAATCTGTTACTAGTAGACATATTTTAAGTTCCAGGAGATACGGGATCATTCTGAATAGAAGTGCTTGTGTGCTAGAGCTTTGAGTGGCTGTAGGGGCCCTGCTTGGCCTGATTTCTGTCACCTTTGATTGTAACTGCTATGATGGCCTCTAAGCTACTGGTCAGTTTTAGTTGCTTCCCAGCAAACTATAAACAAACAACACTATTAGAGTGGTATGTAGAGCGTTACAACCTGGACCATGGCTCTGTCAACACTGAAAGGTCGAACCGAGACAGCCAAACCCACGCAGAGCCGAACCAGACACAATGACAGGAGTAAAGCAGGTTTATTGAAAGCTTACATGGGGGGCTGTCACCGAGGGCTGCCTCGTGGACCAAGACAGCCTTCAAAAAGGGATTTTATAGGGCTTTTAGGGGAGGGTGTTTGTGGGCTGCAACAGCCAGATCCCAAGTGGAGGTCATTTTCTACTTGGTGATCTGGCTCTGCTCGAGCTAAGGGGAAGTGAACCGAGATCAGGGTACAGAACGGGGAGTGTTTGGGGCAGGGTGCCTGGGAAACCTTGAGTCCCAGCCCATCGCCTGGGAAACCTTGAGTACCAGCCCATCAAACACTAGTAACATGCTTGACATTTCTGGTATTAGCTGAGACAAGAGGGTACATTGTGACCTGGATGAAGACACTTTTGTCCTATAAGCCCCCTCCTTCTGACCCAAATTGCAGGAATCCTACATGGCCTTGCTTCTATCCAGCACCACACTTCTATAAGCTTTAAAAGTGCCATTTGTCTGCCTCTCTTCGGTCTCACATCACCTTGAGGTTGTTTCTCATACACTGAGACCAGACTCTTCTAGAACAGTGACCAATAAGGAAAGCGTGCTGAGATCACGTCTGAATGTTTTTGAGTAGCTATCACACTCACTCCATGAACTGAAAATTTAAATACTTTACTGTTCAAACTACTTCCACACCCAGAACACAGCCAGAAAAATAAGTTCGGCCCAGGTTAGGAAAGATAGAACGCTGAACTTCGTCTTACAGATGGTGGAAAATCCTAGGAGTTTCCTTTTTTTAAGGGGTGCCAGTGATTGAACGCAGAGCCTGTGCATGCCAGGGAAGCACTCCCACCTGAGACACACCCCCAACTCCATCAAGAGCTTTTAAACCGAGGATTTACAGGATTACAGTCTATGTGATCTGGAAATACAATTCTGATAGGAACAAAAAATAAAGACACAAAGGTTAGTGGCGTTTACAGGGCCTACAAGGGGCAGGGAAGATAAATACTGTGAGATTAAACAAGTGGGGAGGCTCTTTAGGCCCAAGGATCATGCAGGCAGCACAGATAGGATCTAAGCGTGATAATCTGTCTGGGCCCACAGTCTCTGAAACAAGAGGAGGTGGAATGGTGGGAAGAAAGCAGATCCGGAGGTGACAACAGTAGGTTTTCATGTTCCCATGGAGTTGAACAGACCTGTAAAACAGCAAAGGCATTGCCCACTTTCCCAGGCTAGAGGATCAAGTCCAAATTCCTTTCTGGCACCTTCCCCTTAGATGTGAGCCCACTTTACCCCCCCAACTCCCGCCTAATCCTCTTTATCCTTTAAGCCTCACCTCTGTGGACTTATCTCCAGGACAGGGCTCTCTCCCTCATCTGAATTCCAACAGCAGGGACAGCAACACTATTTGGTGTATCATTCCTGGAGGACAAGCGTTCTCTGTCCTTCTGGACTGCATTCAGATCATTTCTGTTACTGCTGCCTAGCAGTGTTCAACCCAAGAAACAGCATAAGGTTCTGGAACATCAGAATCTTGTGTCTTACTCAGATGCCCAGAGATCTAACACCACAATGCAAACGTTGGATGCTAAATATACTTAAAACTGTATTTACATATAACTATATCTACATATTTAAACAAATGAGTTGAACCCAACATACAAATCAGATTGTCCCCTTTATGACAACAAAACAGCAAACTCCATTATCCTCTCGCATGTTCCTGCTACAACAGGTCTTTAAGTGTCTTGTCGCACTCAATTATTTTGCTTCTCATTTGGGCACACTTCACCAGCCATTTTCCAAAACATAATTCATCTTGTTTACCTCTATGTACTTGCCAGGTCTTTGTGAGTCTTTTCTACACAAAAACAAAAATCCTGTTGGTGTCCCAAACCATCTTTTGCAACCTGAGAAGCCTGGGCCCAAAGGCAGATGGGCAGCTCAAGTTTCTGTGAACCTCCAGGACAAAGGGACCTGTTTGGGGGAGGGACACCTGGTTAAAATATTTCAACACTCCCAAAGATTACCTGCCCAGTCCAGCATGAGGCTCACAGCAGGCAGCGCTTCTCAGAAAAGCCTTCCAGCAGCCTGCCCAGGGCAAAGAGAAGAGTCCTCGAGCCTGGAGCCAGACAGGATGGTGGAGTCTGACTACATGCTGGAAACAGGGCGTGGAGGGGTCCCACACAGAGGGTACGAGCAGCACAGACAGCACGGTCACTGCCAGTTGGGGGACACAGCCCATGTTTCATGCCAGCTCACTTTGTGCCCCGGAGCCAACTGTGTGAGCGCATGCGCAAAGACCACGGAGAGGAGCCCAAGAGTTATCCTGCCGTTAGGAGAGAAGGACAGTAGAGGGCAGCAATAAAGTACTGAAAAAAATCACAAACTCCAGGTATGGGGTGGGCAGGGTCAGCCTCAGGCAGGGAAAGGCTAGAATAAGGACCCCATTAGGCCTTCCGGCAAATGCTCAATGGAAAGAGTTAAATCTTTACTGGAGGGAACAATTAGGAAAAGAGGGAGGACTACCAAGCAGAGCATAGGGGAAACCAGGTGCTTGAAAGCAAGACAGCCACCCCACATCTCCAGTAAATGCAAAGGCAATGAATGAAAGGGCAAGGGGGATTACTAATTAGAAGGAAACTAAATTAAAAATATGTTACTCCCACTCTAGGGGCCACTATATTGCTACGCTAGATATACATGCATCCTTCTACTAAAGCATCCCTCTAGATTATCACTAACTCCAAGCAACCCTCACTGTAAGACTCCTAATCTACAAATCCCAAAGATAAATCCCTGTCAGCACAGCAGGCAGGAGGGAAACAGAGGCCTACCTGGGAAGGTGACATAGGCGATGGTGCCTGGGTTAGGGTCCTGAAGCCTGGGATCCCTCTATAATAATCTAGGGAGCAAGTCAGGTTGTGACAAGTTCCAGCTATTGAACTGGGAAGGAGGGTCTTCACCGCCTGATAAAAGGAAGCTGAGGACACTGGTCCACAGAATCCATGGGGGCGGGGGCTTGCCCTCACCTTTAAGGGCAGCTTTCTGTCTTCTGGGCTGTTTTTTTTTTTTTTTTTTTTTTCTTAAGTAAAGTATCTTCCCTGTTAAACTTTGTTCCTTTGGTACTGCTGCTGGGTTTGTGATCCTGGTTGAGTGTGGAACAGTGGTGGGCACCCCACCTGCACCGCCATCACCTTCGGGGTTAGGTTCCAATGTAGGAACCGGACAGGGGGACCCTACATTCAGACCCTGGCAACACTTATAGCCCGGAGCTGGGGATATAGCTCAGTAAGCACCTGCCTGGCAAGTGCAACATCCTGATTCAATCCCTGGTACAAAAAAAAAAAAAAAAAAAATACTGATAGCCAACTATTCTCAGCCTCCACACTTACTGACCTAAATGCTTCCTTACTGCATTCCTTAGATGCTGAAGGTATATTGCCGACTTAAAGTTGTCTACAACAACCCCTTCCCTGCTCTTCCCACAGTCTTCCTCATCTTAGTGAATAAAAGTTCTTTTTGCCACTTGCCTGGGAAAAACTCTGGGTTCCACCACTGCTAAGAATCATCTCCTTTCAAACCTACTTATAAAGATCCACAAATATTCCCACTTCCACCTTCAGAATATATCCAACATCCATCCACTTTAGAGCACATTCACCTCAACCCTGGTCCAAGCCTCCAGCACATTTCATGTACATTATTTTCAAAACTTCTACGTACTTCTTGTATTCCGCTCTTACCCCCTAAAGGTTGTTCTCAACACAAAACCCAGAAGCCCTTAAAGGGGAAGTCAGGTGCTATTCCCTGAAAAAAAAAAAAAAAAAAAAAAAAAAAAAAAACTCAAGGAGAACTTAAAAGTCCTCACAGTGATCTGTGAGACGTCAGACCACATGCTCCCTCCCTCCTGTTCCTCCTGATCTCACTCCCCACCCTCACCCTGCTACTGTTGCAGGCAGCGAGTTAGACAGAGACTACAGGCAGTCAGACAGGGCTAGGCCCTTGAAGAAGATAACACGGAAGACTAGATACCTTACAGCTGTGGGAGAGACCGAAGCTTCCGCTGTGGGCCAGACCTAAAGACCAAAGATCAAACAAATGCTGACCTCCCTAAAGACTGGCATCCGAGATTGATCATCACCCTGAGAGAGCCAGAAGAATCATTAATCACTCTACAACCGGATGGGTACCTGACAAAGTCCTGTTCTACATCCATGCCCGCTTGCGTGATTCGCTTCCTCATCTAGTCCTGGACTTAATCAACTTTTTTCTCATTAACTTTACTGAAAATCAATAATTATATAGCATACTAGAAATTGAAGACAAATATTGAAATGTGAAAGATGTAAGATGTAGACAGAGTGAATTTTAGAGAAATATTTCTGAAGTGAATACACAGCATGAGATTAATAATAAATTGTGGGCCAGCCAAATAGCTCAGCGGATTAAAGCACCTGCAAGCAGGCGCCTGGGGGCCTGCTGTGCTGGCCCTGCCCCCAGGGCTCGCTGAGAAGACAATTAAGACTGGGTGTGGTGGCGCATGCCTATAATCCTAGCTCTTGGGAGGCTGTAAGCAGGTGGATCACTACAAGTCTGATATAGTAGTGTGAGTGTGAACACCCTGTAGACCCTTCCCTAAAAATAAAAAAAAAAAAAAATTGATCACATATTTTCTAAAATAAAGATGAAGAATTTACAGATCAGTCATATAATAGTTGACTCTGTGCCAAAATCAAGAAACTTACATTCATATAATTAGAATTCTCAAAGTAGAAAGGAGTAGGCAATAAATATTTAAAGAATTAAAATTTCTGAATTTAGTTGAAATTATAGCAATACATTTCCAAGAAAAATGAACCTTTTGCACAAGAAATTTGAATAAAATCATACCAAGATGCACAAAAATGAAATTGTCTGAAACTAAGTGTAAAGAAAAAAATCATCAAACCATATACATAAAAAAATTAGCTATGGAAGAACAAAATTAAATAGCATCTTATTCCTTGTTAGGAAAAAAAAAAAAAAAAGAGCAAGTGTGTAAGAAACTAGACTAATTCAAAGGACTAAAAGGAGAAAAAAGATCTGTCTTCATTGAATTTTATAGTTAGCAAACATATCTTTGAAAACTAAAAGTAAAATATTTTCCAGTTATACAAATTTGAAATATTCTAATACTTCCAGAGATAACATACAGAAAATAACAAAGAGCATAATCCAGAAGGCAAGAGAAGCTGCTGTATGGTCCTGGATAAAGGATACAGAGCTCTCAAAATGGTAGTTATGCAAGACTATATAAAATACATTAGATAAACCCATTTAAAAGGTTATTGAAGCGCCTATTGACAAGCTACCACGCCAGGTAACGAGAGACTACTGCGTTAGGAACAGTGGCAGGATCATGAGAGTTCTTCTGGCTCAATCTGAGATGCCAGTGGGGCCTTCTCAAAGAGCGAGCTGGCTGAAGAGGAGCGGTTCTTCTGACAGAAGGCTAGAAAACAACTGGCAGCCTTGAAGAAACATCACGAAGATGAGATCTATCATCATAAAAAGGAAATTGAGCATCTGAAGAAAATGAATGACATAAGCAGAAGATCAAACACCTAAAACATGATTAAATGCACATGTTCCCCATATAATGGCATCTATCATTGCCCACTTCTATGTAGACATAACCCTGGTCTAATTACTATTTGGTCTGTATGCTGCAAATATAATAAATTTCATCAGTGAAAAAAAAAGGTCATGAAGATTTCTACAAAGTATCAATCTTATGTTGGTTATATACATTTTTTTTGGGTGTGTGTGTATATAAAAGACAAGAAAGAATATGAACTCCATGGAAAATGGAAATATACTTTTTAAAGCTTCTAACACTAGGAGAAAATATCATACCATGTCTTAATAAGTAGATGGTAAGTCAAAGATACAGCATAAATCTTAAAACAAAAATTAAGATTAAATAATATTCAGAAAATTAATTAAATATTAACTAATTAAAAATTAAATATTTCACAACAATTCAACTAAGAAAAAGATTTCATGACAGTAAAGAATTACGAAGAATAAAACATAACAAAAATGCTGGAGTGGCAAATACATGACCAGCACTTCTAACAATTTGGGGATAGGATACTGCACAAAGTTCTAGTATGTTGTGGACATGGACAGTGTCCATAATGCTTACTGGTGGCCAGGTGTCACCTGTGGGACTGAGCTACTGCTATTTCCTTGATATTTACCTGTAGACCAAGACAGAATCATGACACATACGGTGCAGGAGAAGTCCATTTGTAGAGTGTGCTGATGGAAATATTTTGCTGCTGTATACAAAAGAATAATTGAAAGACTGCTGTTGCATACCTCTTTTTCTCTTGTATTTAATTGTTTGCCCTATTTGGTGGATTTTTTCCATTCTCATTCATGGTGGTGGTCATTTTGATCCCTCTCTAGAATATCTTTTAGTAGTCTGTGTAGGCTTGGCTTTGTCATCATGAAATTCTTTAGTTGTTGTCATGGAAGCATTTCACTTCTCCATTATATTTGAAAGAGAGTTTTGCAGGGTATATCAGTCTGGTTGGAATTTGTTTTCTTGCAAGACTTCAAGTACTTTGTTCCATGTTCTTCTTGACTTGATGGTTTGTGAAGAGAAATCTGCCGTTATTCTGATGGGTTTTCCTTTAAATGTGACCTGTTTTGCTTCTCTAGTGGCTTTTAGTATACTGTTCCTGTGCTGAATTTCTGGGATCTTGATTATTATATGTCTGGGTGTGGTTTTCAATGGGTTGATCTTATTTGGAGTTCTATATGCTTTGGTTACCTGAATGTTAGACTGTTTTCCCATATTTGGAAAGTTTTCTGCTATTACTTCTGTCCATATTCTTTTTATATCATTTGTATTGACTTCTTTCTCATTGATACCTATAAATCTTACATTGTTCATCTTTACATCATCTTGAAAATGTTGAATTATTTTTTCCTGCATCCTACTTGTTTTTAAGAGATCTTTTCTTACCTTTTCACTAGCTGCAATGGTGTCTTCAAGGTCTGAAAGTCTATTTTCACTTTCATTCAAATGTATTTGCTGGCTTGTGATTGAGGTTTTAATGTCCTGTATAGCACTTTGAATCTGCTTCATGAATTCTATTTCTTTCCTATATTGCTCATTCAAGGAGTCCATCATTTTTCTATTCTCCTCTATTTTTTTTTTTATCAGTGTCTTCTTTAGAAGTATTTAGTACTTCTTTCATTATAGTTATTTCTTTTTTTACTTCAGAAATTCTTTCTGATCTGACTTCCTTGATACCTTTTTGCAGTTGTTTCTTTATTTCAGATGCTATTATTTCAGAGATTTCAGGTGTGTGCTTTCCAATTTCTTCTATGCTATTGTCTCCTGCATTTTTCTAGGTGGGCTCGGGACCTGCGAATGAATTTTGCTCCCTTCTCTTTGTCATTTTGTATAGCACTGTCCTCTGACCTTTGGTGTAGAGCATTGGTAGAGTTATTATCTTAACGCCAGGTCTGGATCTACCAAGTTCAAACTCGTCCAGGTGGGTGTGGCTTGGGTCTGGCTGCTATGTTCCACTTCTTCCTGCTCCAGCCTTTGGAGGTGAATCTGCTGTGCCACTCTGGCAAGATGTTCTGCTCCTGGATCAGCGGGATGTATCTTGCCTTTAGCCTCTCTGCAGGGAGTTCTGTCGCAGGTTTCCACACTAAGCCTGTCTGATGGAGGAAATTCCACTCACATGCTGGACCTGGGCTCTGGGTCAAATGAGGATCCAGCGGGCCCTGGGTGGTCCCACTCACAGGCTGGGCCTGGGTGGAATGAGGATCCAGCACCCCCCCCCTCCCCAGGGAGGGGTGTCTCACACACACAAACAGGGCCTGGGCTCTGGGTCTAATGAGGATCTGGTGGTTCCCCAGCAGTTGGGCTTCATCAATTTTACCTGAGCAATGGTGCTTATAGTCCCATTGGTCCCACCTCATGTCCACCTAAGCAAGTTCCCACTTTTTTTTTTTTTTTTAACTAGGCAAAGCATTTTCTTAATGTATTTCAAACTTTATTCCCAGACTTCTCCAGCTTAATTGGCTGCAAAGAATGAATTGTATGTAAGCAAAAACTGAAAAGAGCTGCAGTGTCCAAGGGGCTTGGGCTTAAAAAACATTAGAGATCTAGATTTTATCAGATCCATAAACAAAAACAATTTTAAAAAGCAGTCATAATATAAAATAGCAGCTCCCAGTAATTTCTTCCAAGTTTGATCTTTTTCAGAAGCTGACTTAGTTCAGTTTGCCTCATTCTCAGAAGCCTCATCAAAATTCTCCACAAGACCTGGAACCTCATCATCATCCTCTTCTCCAGTAGCAAGCGGTGCTTTTCCATCTAAAGATTGCTTGGGCAGAGCTTCAGCCAGTCTCCTTAAGCTAGTCAGACTGTCTGCACCAGGCTGGTTCAAGACGCTGGGTAGCATTTCTGTCAGTTGTTTCGTCTCAGCATGGCCTGTAATGGTGAAAGTGTTTGCTGCCAGAGATGCCTGAACTTTTGGGTTGTTGAAGTGGATAACTGTTCCCTGGTTTGTAAACATATTCACCTCTTCAATACCAGAGATACTGTTTACCCCTAACTTCTTTAATGAGAACTGAAGTTTTTTATCATCTGCTGTGGTCGTTCTATGAACCACCTTCTTCTTTCTGCAAGCAGTTCCTTTCCCACCAATGCACACTTGTGCCTGCAGTTTGGCGAGGTTTTCCTGGTTCATAATAGTTTCTTTCATCTTGTCGGAGCGGATATGGGGCAGCACAGGGGACTAGGGCTGGCGCTCAGGAGGTGTCAGACAGACCAGCTGAGATTAGGCGCACACACGCGGGGACCCAAGATGGCAGCTCAAGTTCCCACTTTTTCCACCTTAGACCCATGTGGTTTTATTCTATAAAAGTCCCTGGAAGAAACAGCTTCCTGGAGACAACCTACTCCAGCACCCCTCCTTGTCCCTCTCGGACAGGAGCTTTCTTTCCCCCAATAAATATACTCTGCTCATAACCTCCATTTGTTCCCAAAATTCATTTGCCAGTTTTAAAGAACATGAACTCTTGCCAGGTACATTTTAGGTTGGGAGATCATTTTTCTTCCTGTATCATTTGGAGGTCATCCACCCCAAGATCAGTTTTTTACTCCTATATCATTTGGAGGTTCCTTGTGTCACTACTACCTTTCTGATCTCCTTGTACTTAAAGTAAGGCCACCCCCAGGGCCTCTGAGCTGGACACACACACACACACACACACACACACAAAAAAAACTCAAAGATTCGGACTCTGTCTACAGCTTTCTTCTAAATCATCACCCAAATCACCCTCAACATTTTGTACACAGCAATCTAGGCTTTTTCTAGCCAACTTCTCCAAACTCTTCTAGTCTCGACCCAGGCTCTAATTTCAGGTACATGTTTTGGTAACACCCCAATTCTCAGTATCAATATCCATTTGTGCTGCTATTAGAAACAAACTAGGTAATCTATAAATAGTAGAATATAATTTCTTAAAATTCACAAAGGGTGGAGTCCAAAATCCAGGCACCAGCAGGCCATGCAAACACTGGCAAGGGCTGTGCCTGGCTTAAAGGTGGTGAGCTAGGAGATAGGCATGGCTTAGGCTGGCCAGGAAAGAGATCCCAGGATTTATACAGCTCCGCCTCCAGCACCCTGTATGTAATTTCTCGCAGGTTCCCACAAAATGTGGACAGAATAAATGAGACGGAACATCAGGAGGAACCCACCGAGACTTCACCAAAGCCATCCTGTGTCTCCTCAACCAGGGTGTACTTTTCTTGTTGCTCTCTTTCTCTTTTTCTCTTTTGTTTGGCCCAAGTGCACTCTGCAGAGCCACCTGCTCCCTTACCCCCTCACCTCTCACATTTTTTTTTTTTTATTTTAAAGAGAAAAAAAACAAAAAACAAAATTTCAAAACCAGATAATAAAAAGGTAACCATGTTAACACATTCGTATTGTTATCTTTAAATGAGTTATCGGAGTACAAGATATTGGCATTTAATTGTCCAACAATATTAGCACAAACCACTCCCTACTTTTCAAATAAATTTTTGGCACCAGTTTTGGCTTGTCTCATCTGATTCTTTGTTCCAGAATAGAAGGACCTGGAACAAGCTTAACTGGCAAGTCGTTTCTAAACATTTTTGACCAGCCAGCCAGGAGCCTTAGTAAAGCCCAGGTACTGAGGAGGTGTGAGCTGTGTGCCTCAGCTACTACCTTCTGCCCAACTTAGCAACACTGTCTCTTCTAGGCTTGCCAAAGGCCATTGGCTCCAGGGTTTTGGGCTTACCTGTTTAAATGCAGATAAATTAAAGACCTATACCTGGCCCCAGAACAGAGCAGCCTTTAAAAGCTATTTAACGTGACTGTGAGTATATAAAATGGAACCATCCCCATTCTCAATCCTTTTTCCATCAGAATAAATTCAAGAGATGTTTGTTTTATCCATGCAATCTAAGAGTGATTCCACTGGGTGGTTAACAGAACTTTGCTTGTGAAAGTCCTGCTGTTAACTCATAAGAGGGAAAGGACCAGGCAAGGCCAACTAGTGGCTCAGCCCCCTCGTCCCCAAGGGTCTCAATGTGAAGACAAAGCCCTTGAGGAGCTTTCTTCTGTGCTTCTGGGTTCCCATACCAGGATGACACTAAGCTTTAGACAGAGACCTCTGTCTAATCCTGTGTAAGAGTCTCACAAGAGCCATCTCAATGTGGCCCTCAGATCTCCTCCTCCTCTTACACGGGACATCACCCCAAGAAGTCCAAGCCTAGGACTTGGCCTCCTTTTCACTACAGGTCCCAAGACAGGCAAAAGGGGATTCTCCTGGAATTTGTCACCAACATTCCACCAACTTCACCAAGAGGCTGTATCCTTGATGTGTGGGATAGGTTTGGCCCTGACAATTTAAAACAAGAACAGCTTAGCTACCATTGAGATCCAGTCTGGGTTCAGTATGAACTGAGAGTTGACGAAGGATGGAGTAGGGAACAGTACTTTAAACTATAACCTATTCTCCAGGGACAGCATTTCTGCCTGTAACATAAAAGGTAGAATGAAATGTTTATGTTCAGGCTTTAGTGGCCCTCCTACGGTACTTAGTGTAGGCCCAAAACAAAACAATGACGCCTGGATGTCTTGTTTCTAAGATCCCTATTTGTCTCTCACCAGGGTGTGGGTCTCTGATTTACTGATGATACTTTTGGGAGGTCTCTTCCATCTTTTCCTTACAATACCAAGGCCACTAAATCAGCCCCTGCCCCTAGCTGCTCTTACTATGCAGACAAAATGGGCATTAAAGTCTGTTAATTATGGCAAAGTGAGTGTGGTCACACAGAGTACAGAGGAAAATCCAGCTGCCTTTTATAGCCAATTGACAGAAGGCTTTCAAAATATACTCATATAGAATCGTTTACCAGGCAAGAGAAAACACTAGCAGGACATCTTTTCATCAGTCAGTGAGCCCAGATACTTGGCATAGGCTGTGAGACCAAACCACCTCCTCCATTAAAACTTGTACAGAGGAGTGAGCCATACCTTAGAGAAGACTAATAATCAGACTACATCTGCATGCCACCACATGGAAGATTTATAGGGATACTGGTCCTAACTGACACCTTTACAGGATGAATGAAAGCCTTTCCTGATATTCAGAAAAGGCTACCATTTTACTCAAGGTGCTTCTTTAAAAAAATCTCTCCCAGATTTGCACAACCTCTCTCTTCAGTGACAATGTGCTTCCTGGCAAACCAACAGGGTCATCAGCTTCTCACAGGAGTGTAAATCCTACTGTGACCTGCACATTGGAGGGGTCTAGGTTGTATGTTCCTTATGAGAATCTAAAGTCTGATGATCTGAGGTAGAGCTGACACTGATGCTAAGAAAAGTGAGATTAGTATGGGTCTCAAATATATCCTGACAGCAAGAAACTAAAACCCCACCCAACTCTGGGGAAAAATTGTCTTTACAGAAATCAGTATCTAGCAATTAATTAAAGGTTAGGAGCTCTCATCTTTAAGTGGAAGGAAGAAGAGGGGAAAAAAGTACAATACAAATGGGAAACACAAGACACTAGGAAGGATTTTCAAAGAAAAGCAAAGTGAATGGTTTCTCAAGCAAAGAAAGGCAAAGAGTGGAGAGGAAGACAGGAAATGGCCAAAAAAGCTCCAGACAGGTAGGGAGGAAGGGCTCCAGAGCACTGGTAGAGGGAATGACCTTGAAAAAAAGGCCAGCCTTCCATCTGATTCTGGAGAGGAGATAAAAGTAGGCTGTAGATTAAATCTATATAAAATTTGGGGCACAGATGGGTAAAGCCAGGCAGAAAGCTGAAGAAAAGCATAACCAGTGGGGTCAATCTCAGTGAGCAAATCTGTTGAGAGCAAGGGAAGGCAGAGCCTGAGCCCAGAGCTCCTGCAAATGGTGACCATTTGAGAGTCACACCAAGTTGACAAAGACAAGTAAAAGATACCTGGGAGAGCAGCTAAGATATGAATTTGTTAGCAGCTCCAACTATGGTTGTCTGAATTCCTGGCTCTGGCAAAATTGCTGGAGGTTCTCAAAGGGCACATTTTGCAATTCCTGATTGTATTTTGTCACAGGGTTCAATCCTTGGCACAAAAAGTGGAGGAGAAGAGGGTGGAAGAAGAAACAGTTAAGTCATATTTGCAAGGCTGGGAACTAGTGCAGTGGTAGAGCACTCAGCTAGCATGTTTGAGGTCCCACCCTCAGCACTAACCGCCCCTCAAAAGGTCACTCTCTGCTAGCACTCTATCTCACCAATCTTTACTCTGTTCACATTTTTTCTTTTAATTTAGCTTTTAAAAAAAAAGAAAAAGAAAAACCCCAAAACAAAACACCCTTGATACTGGAAGAGTAATGTAGTGCTAGAGCATTTGCCTAGAGCATGTGTGAGACCTCATGCTTGATTCCAGCATGACAAATGACAAACAAAAAGCAAGATATTTCAGGATTTAATTTAGGAAGAAAAAAGGAATTTCACTGGGCCATGATTCCAGTTTTCTCCCATAGATAAAAATACTAAAGTCACCTGAACTGGATACTTCCTTGATACATATGCTGTGGTACTATCTTTGGTCAGGGATCATGTCACTGGCGTAGGGCCATCTTTTAGCTTTAGAGAAAAATGCAAATAGTACTTAAAATTCAGCTTTCTCCTTTAGCTTGCCAGGCTACTGAGAACTACACTGAGTCAGGACTCCCCTGGCCTCCAGAACTCTGGACACTGAGGTCGAGACAGACTGCTCTCTTACAGCAATGCCACAGCCAATCAGGGGAGATGGCTCAGTAGAATAAGCACGTGCCTGGCAAGCTCAAGGGCCAGAGTTCAATACCCAGTTTCACAAAATTAAAAAAAAAAAAAAAAGTCAGAACTGACCTGCAGCTCTGTCAGGGTATTCCAACTCCCATTCTTCCCCTTCTGGGTTCAGCTTCCTCCAAAGGGGCCTCAGACTATTTCTCCACACACCAACTCCAATCTATGGGGTAAAGTCCAAGCTGCTGACCTGATCAACAGGGCCTTCCACAATCACTCTCCCGCTGGGCCAAGCCTCCGGGTCCCCAAGAGCTCCTTTCCATTGCCAGTCCTCTGGACTACCATACATGCTGCCTGCAGCACCCTGCCCTCCACGCTACATGACCACAGTCAATCGCTCTTCCCCTACTGAGTGCCACCTCCTCTCCAAGTTCCTCTTAAGTGCCTTGCTCCCAGGAAAAACAGACCCTTCTCCCCTGTGGGTGCTAAACTCTGTAGACATCTGTCTCAGCACCTATGACTCACAGGAGACAACCTCTCTTCACTTTTGCATATGCTTCATGGCCAGTACCAGACAAGCAGAAGGTGTCCCATGTTGTGGACTGAGTACTGAAGGACCCAGGTTACCTAGTCATTAATGCCCCCAGAGAAGCCTCCAAAAGGATATACCATTCATTCACTGGAGAACAACTGTGGGGCTCCTTTTCATACTACAGAGTCTAATTTTTAAATGGTGTAAACTAGGTGCGTACTTTTAAGATGAGCTATGGAAGGCTTGTGTGTTAGCTCAGTTGTTTAAGTGCCTGCTTGGGCAAATCCAGTCAGGTGCAGGGGACCACAGTTCAATCCCCAGCTCCACATGCCTTACCAGACCTGCCCTTAAGGCAGCCTGAGCCAGCCAAAAAAAAATCCTTCTGAACTTTTTCCTAGTGTAAAAACCTGAAAGAATAAATAAAACCTGAAACATATAACAGATAAAGTAAAATGAAAAAACTGAATGTAAGGAATAAACAATGAAGGTGAGTGAAAGAAGATAACAAAAAGATGAAGGGGAAAAATCAGGCAAGTGTATACACAGGATAGCTGAGATGACTGTATAACTAATTCCATCAGTTTCTTGAAAATGGAAAGGAATGTTTACAATTTTCATTGACTAACTCTAAATACTAATATATGTAAACTGAGCAACTACACTGAAGATAGCAATCGGCAACGCAAAAACCATCGTTGAGTATTTGTCATCGTGTTCTTCTAAATATGTACCGCTTCTAATGCCTTATCAATTATGACTATACCCTCTGTAAAATAAATTTTAAAAAAGTAAAAAGGACAAGAAAAAATTAGACTATTAAAAGCATTAATGTTCAAGTATCTGTCCAATCTTCCATACCTATATCTGTTAATCTGAGCAACAGATTTGATGACAAAAATACATAATGTAACAATCATTGTTAATTTGCTATTCTTGTGTGAAAATCCATACCATATTGTTATTCTGTTTCTGTTTTTGTTTTTTGCTATTTGTTTTTTCTTTTCTTTTTCTTTTTTTTTTTGCAGTACCAGGGATTGAAGTCTGGACCTTGCACTTGTCAGACAGGCACTTATGCTGCTGAGCTATATCCCTGGCCCTGTTTTTGCTTTTCGTGTGTGTGCTGTTTGAAATAAAAGAAAACCAAGTTAGGAAAAAGAAGAAAAGAAGAAAAAAAAAAAAACCCTAGGGAGATTGCACTACCTGTACAAATTATTGACTTTTAGGCTATGAAAAGACTTGTAAAACAACAACACATGCATGCATATGTTAATCTTACTTCACATTTATAAGAAACTAACTTATTGTTGAGACTAGATAGTAAATTAAGAAAATAAACTTTCTAAAAAAAAAAAGATGAGCTATGTTCATTATTTTATACAATAATACCAGGTGGTATGAGCAAGTATGAAGGAAGTTTGGAAGGTAATATCTTCCTAAGAACAGAAGAGCAGCACCGCCAGGGCTCAATCACAGGTCTGTCTCTTACTAGCAAGACACCTTGGGCAAGTTAATTAACTCCTGCCTCAGCTTCCCTATCTGTAAAATGATGAATTCCGACCTTTCGTTTTACCACTTTATCTTCTCTTTCTGCTCTAGCCACTGACTTTTTTACTGTTCTGCAAACACTAAGGTCATTCCTTCTGTACTATTTCTTATCAGAACACTCAAAGCAAAATAGGTGCAGTGTTTCTTCACATCCACAATTCTCTAACCTTCCAGGCAATGACTGACTACCCGATAATCCAATTCAGTTCCAACACTAGCTGGAGTTAGCAGAGAGTGGGTAAGCCCTGTGGGTGAGAGCTCAGTCCCATAAAGACTCCCCCTCCTTCTGACACCGTCATCAAATCTGGGGCATCTAAATTTCTGAATGACTGGCTATAAAGCCAGGCCCTGTCCACAACTTTCCAGTGAATACTTTACTAGAACGGCAAACAGAATTCAAGAAAGCATTTTACACAGTATTACCAGGATGGTGTGGAGTGGTGTGGTTTGGTTTTTGCAGTACTGTGGAATGAATACCCAGGTCCTCCACAATGAGCGACATCCCTATCTATGTATCTGAGACAAAATTTTTTGGTTTCAACTTGTGCTCCTTTTGCCTCAGCCCTCCAGAGTGCTAGGATGACAGGCCTGTGCCATCATGCCCAGTTTACCAGTTCATTCTAAAGGACATAACTCAGAAACAACAAATGGAAGAGATGCATAAGGCAAGGGACAAGGAGAGGTGTGCAGAGATCCCACACGCTCTCCACGCACAAAAGCCATTCTGTCCATGTATTTACCAGCTGGACATTCTCCAAACCCCATGCTCAGGGTTTTTATGGAGGTTCCAGTCCCTAGGCATGACTGATTAAATCAATGGTCACAAGTGATTAACTCATCTCCTCTCCAGAGGTTGGAGGGTGGGGCAGAAAGTTCCAATTATCTAATCACATGGTGGTCCCTCAAGCAACTACACCCAACTTAAAAGTTACTAGCAGCCCATCAAAGGCCACCTCACTACAGAAACTTCAGATATGTTAAACAGAGCTTATTATGAACAACAAAATAATGCTCTATCACTCAGAAAATTCCAAGGCCTTTAGCTATATCTGAAACATAGGACAAAGATCACGTGTAATTTACATTATCACATTTCTACTTTAGGACTTCGAGGGTCTGTGTATCCCAACCCAGACAACTCCCCCAGGAAACTGAATCATTCAGGTCTTTACTCTAATGTCACCTCCCCTAGAAGCACTCTCTGACCAGGCACTTAAAATGGAACCTTCCTTCCCACCCATGCACCTATCCTGCTTATTTTCTTCACAGCATTTACCAATACCTGAAATAACACTATTTAATCATTTACCTTCCCCCCCTCCTGATTTTCTACTAGGATATAAACTCCATGAGGGCACTTACTGACTTAACCTCAGAACTCCTGCATTCTGAATGCTCCTAAAACCAACGCCACGTGGATGATGCCAATGTCTGCCTCCAGCTGAAGCAGTAGCCAGGCTTTCTCCTCTCTTGGCTCTGGGGGTTAAGTGCCCCATGGCTGAGCACTCTGACCCTGATTCTGAGGAATAAATTCTCCTTGCCGCTGCCATTCTGGAACCTGGGGCTCAGCAGCTTTCCCCTCAAGGCAAAGTCCCTGACCTTTGTAGTTCTGAGGCTGCAAAGGGTGGAGACCTGCCACCTCTGGTGATTCCCTCAGGCCATCCTTTCCACTCTCTGGTTTCTTTCCCGCAATGGAGATCCTCTCAGCTCCATCTTTGCAGACCACAGCTTTCTTGGCGCTTTCTTTCTGGCCAAACTCACAACATTTTGAACCATCCTGCTGGGCTCCTTGCTCTTCATTCTCATCATAAATCTGGGTAAAAGCCCTCAGTAACAACCAGGCCACTGCCTCAATATTTGGCTGCTTTGAAATATCTTTTGCCAGATTGATCAGTCTGCCATGCTTAAACTCAGTCTCAGGCAGTCTCTGGACATGAGCAAAATGCAGCCAAAGCTCCCGCCAAACTGTAACAGTGATTGTCCGGAGCCCAACAACCAATGAGGCCTTTCTTCCTAGCAGAAACCTCCCCAGCCTGGATTTCATAGGCCGGCTTTCCATCAGCCTTCTGGTCTTCTGAACTCTGACCAGAATCTCCCACACAGTACAGCCGTAGCTGTTCCAGCTCTTCCCAAGTGGGCAACATCTTCAAACC
Source organism: Octodon degus (assembly GCF_000260255.1). Classification (NCBI taxonomy): domain Eukaryota; kingdom Metazoa; phylum Chordata; class Mammalia; order Rodentia; family Octodontidae; genus Octodon; species Octodon degus. The sequence goes on from NW_004524627.1 coordinate 14,724,604, forward strand.
TTTCCTATCTCTTCCCATAAACCATTCCCCAAAACTTGTAATCCACATGGTCAGGTTTAGCCACAGCAATCACCCCAACTCCTCCAGTACCAAATTCTGTCTTAGTTACTCTTCTATCGTTGATGGGACAAATACCCGACAGCCAAAGTGAAGGAGGGAAAGGTTTAGCTCAGTTACTGGAGGTTTCAGTTCATATTCAGCTGGCTCCAAGACAGAGTGGCACATGGCAGAGAGCAGCACTTCATGGCAGCCAAAGAGCAACAACAACAGCAACAACAAAGAGCAATGGCTACAGAAAGTCTCTCTCTGTTTCTTATATTACATTTAGGCTCTCTACCCCAGGTTAGAGGAAGTACTCACACCCATAATCCCAGCAGTACTAAATCCCATAATCCCAGCCTTGGATCACACATAATCCAGTGGATCATGAGTTAATCACAAACTCTAGACGTCCCCACCCTATGACTGCATGAGGCTTTGGGGGGACAACTAGACACAAACCATAACACCCTCCCCACCCCCCCCAACCTCATATTGTCTACTAGGATATAAACTCCATGAGGGCAGTCACTGACTTAGCTGGATCCCTAGTGCCTAGGATTCCTGTCATAGTACTCAAGAAATATTTGTTCAACAAATGGTGACACAGAATAATAATACCTCCATCAGAGCTGTGGGTGACACTTAATGTGTGTTTAGTATGTCCAAGGCCACAGTTCAATCACTAGAACAAATAACCAACCAAACAAAATCACCCCACATCAAGGGTTTTTAAGGCTCAGTGGTACAGCACATGAGCACAAGACCCCAGCAGCGCCAAAGGGGTGGGGGTTGTGAGGACCGAAGCAAAGAGAGTCCACAGAGGGTATAAAGGGCTTAATACAATGCCTAGCACATAGTAAGTTCTACAACAATGGCTACAGCTATTATCAAGAAATCCAGAAGAGGGTGAGGTCAACACGTGCCAGGGCAGTTACAGGTTTCTGAGAGGCTCTAGGTCTTGTGCCTGATCTAGAAGGATAAGGATTTTTCTCTCCAGCTGGGCATTTATCACGGTTGGAAGTGTCCCTTCCTTTGTACCAGCCACTCCTCCCCACACCTCTGATCAAATGCAGCCTTTATATGGTGAAGGATCATCTACCAACCAGCCTCTCTGCCTATTGATTAATCCACTTATCTATCATTTCCAAACCACCAGAACCCAGACATTATTTCACTGAAGGGCACTTGATAATACTTGTATCACTGAATTAATTAATATCAGAGGTGTATGGAAAAGAATCAGCCAATTCTTCAGTCCAGGCCTAGCCTAGCTGTGTATCCTAAAGAAATATTCCAGCTTTGGCATTAAAAATGAAGCACAGAGATCAGGTCCAACAGGGGCATGGTGATGTGTGCTTGTAATACCAGCACTAGGGAGGCTGAGGTAGGATGATGGCCTCCAGTTTGGGATAGCCGGAGTGAATTCAAAGCCGGCCTGGGCTACATAGCCAGTAGCTGTCTCAAAAAAAAAAAAAAAAAAAATCTTCTGAGAAAGAGAAAAAAGAACAGCAGCACCAACCAGAATGTCCATGGTAGAGGAACAAATTCTAGTGCATCAGTCCTATGTAGAGAGATTAAATTGCGTAAGGCAAATAGTGAAACAATATCAAAAATATATTAATTGGAAAATATACAGCATATGATTTTTATGCCTTTTTTTTTTTTTTTTTTCTTTTTGAGAGGGTATCACTACACAGTTCAGGCTGGCCTTGAATTCACTTTGTTTCCCTGGCTGTTCTCCAACTCTCAAGGATCCTCCTGCCTCAGCTTCCCCAGTGCTGGCATTACAGGCATGCGCCACCATACCAGGCTATTAAAAAATAAAATAAAAGACACATACAAAAAAACTAAAGATTTCTCTGTGTGTACACATACCATGTTAAGCACTTTATCAACTTCCAATACCTTGCCTAAAACATAGGTTTTCAATAAATACTTGCTGAATGAAGACACTCATATATTAGGAAAGGAACTCAAAATACTGCTTTTCATGCTATTTTTGTACTGTTTGCGTTAAGTGACCACATTAATGTAGTAGATATAACTAAAGCTCGTTCAATGGTTATTTTTAAAATTTCGGGACTTGAATATAGACCATAAAGAAATACAGTCACCAGACCCTAACTTCCTCTGGGAATTACTTTTGAACAGTTAAGGCTCTGAGGTCCTTACACCGGACTCCACGTTCACTTTGCCCTTTAACGGCGAAAGGATGAGCGGCGAAGCTCTGCGTCGCCCCTGTTCTTGGACACCTGTGACCGGCGCGCCTTTCTGGAGAGCCTCGCCCCGACCGCCGCGCCCCGGCCGCGCTCTGCGGAGTCCGCGCCCGGGAGCGAGTCCAGGCGGCAGGCAGAGAGAACCCCCGCGATCTGCGCGCAGTACGCGCGGGAAGAAACTCACTTTCCGACTGGCCTCTTCTCCGGCTGTAACCTGCCTCTCCTGCTCAGGCATCATCCCCAGAAAACACCAGCTTGTGGGTGGATTTTTTTTTTTTTTTCTCCCACTCTCTGATCGGCCCAGAGCCCAAAGGTCACCGCGTGCGAGGAGCGGGGCGGAGCAGCGCGATGCTAAAATCCTGGAAGGAGAACAGTTGCGTGGGCATCGGTCCGGTTGACTCCAACCCGATAGGGGTCTCCAACAAGCCCTCTGGCTTCGGACCAGGGCACCCTTGCGGGTTCAAGGTTGCGCGGCGCCGCGCCCCAGCCGTGGGGACAGTGAGGGCGCGAGGGGCGCGCGGGCCCGGACCCTCACCCCCACCAGCCGGCACTGCCTCCGGGTCTCCGCCACCTCAGGCCGAGGCGCTCGGGACCCGGCCTTTGGATCTCGGTCGTGCGCCGGGCAGGGACGACGGGCAGCGGCGAGCGCAGATCCCAGGGCTCCCCCACCGCCCGCAGAGGACTCGGCGTGGCGCCCGCGCAGCCCGCTTTGGGACTCCGCGCCAGAAAATGGGACGCCACGGGCAGCACAGGCTCCAGGAATGGACTCTGCCCCCAGGAGATCGATCCGCACCCCGCAGGGACCGCCCATTGGATTTCTTCTGGGCAGTGGGCTCTGTGGTCGGGGTGGGGGCACCCAAGCGGGTCTTCCAGTGGGGGCGGGGCCGAGGGCGGGAGGGGCAACTGTCCATTATATAGGCCACACCCCTTCCCGCGGAGCCACTACGGTGCCGCCCATCGGGGCGGGGCCCTGAGCACAGAGGCGGGCGTGTCTACGCCCAGGCAGAGTCTATTGGTTAGAAGGCCGTGGGAAGCTGCCAGAAGTAACCAATTGAAACACAAATCAGGCTCGTGGGGGCGGGGAGAGTACAGCAAACTTCCTAAGGAGCCAATAGAGATAAAGAATGGTAAAGAGCTTCCTGAGTTCGGGAGGCGAGGGAAAATGGCTGCCGCCAAAGGGAGTTGGTGTGTGTGTGAGATGCTGAGGTGAGGAGCCGGAAGACTGGGCTGGCAGGCGTTACCTGTGCGGTAGTGATAGTCGCCGTCCAGTACAGCTAAAATCTGCGGGGAATGGCCTGCGTTGCCATGAATCTAGGATATTTTCTCAGGTTAGTGAGTGTTGTTTCTCTCCTTTTGGGGTCTCCTAGACAGGTTGGAACAGACTAGGTCCTTAAGATCCAGATTACCTCAGCAATTTTCACCTGCCTCACTGCTGGCAGAGGGGTCGTTTCCTTCCCAGTTTTAATTTTTTCCTTTCTTCCCAGTCCTGTTAGTCTGTCATAAATTACTCAGATTCATCTTCCTTTACAATTATTTTCTAATATGTCATGTCTCCCCGCTGAAGAAACTAGCCGTTCATTCTCGTTTGTTTAACTGCCATTCATTATAAAGCTTTTTACTTTATTTTTTTGGTCTGGGTACTGGCGGTTAAACCCGTGCTAGGTTAAGTTGCAGTCCTTTTGCCTCAGCCTGCCAAGTAGCTGAGGTTACTGGCGTGCGTTTTTGTGCTCAGATGAATTCTCTATCTTAATTATTCATTGATTTTTTTGACATAAAAAGTTAAATAAAATATAGCTTTTATTTGTGTTACGTACATGACACTGTTTCTTGTCCAAAAGTTAGGAAGTAGGTAGTAGGTAAAACTCACCAAGAAAGCTACCATCTGGTGATAACCATTGTTGACATTTTGGTGACAGACCTGACTTTTCTCCACCTTTATTCTTTAATATTGTTTTATCGTAAATGCCTTGTCCTACCCTGAGAAAATGAAGACACAGCCAGTGGTGGCCAACTGTGGCACACGTGCTGCAGTGGGCTGGCAGAGCCCCTTGCGATTCTGTCACGAGTCGCTTGAGCTGATTTTTGTCTGTTAAAACCTTGGGATGCAGGTCTTTTTTTGATAAATAAGTAGATTTGGGGTTGACACTTTTAGATAAATAAGTAGGTTTAAGGTTACAGTTTGGACACTCGGTCTCTAATAGGTTTGCCTATTTTGCCCCGCCCCCTGGTGGGCTGAGCTGGCCACACACACACACACACACACATAAATAAAATAAATAAATTTTTTAAAAAAGAATAATAATAAAAAAACAAAGTTAATAGTTGCCTTTTTATACATTGCTTAAAATATCTGAATGAGAAAGTCTGTTTTCAGAGCCCCACATTCTTCTCTACCATAGGGAATGTCCCCAACTCATGCTTTATACATTATACCTTCATTATGTTTCAACCTTCTGATGAATAGTTACCTTTTATTTATTATTATTTATTTATTTATTTTTTATTTTTTTTCAAAGTTTTATTGATAAACAGATAGCAATGAG